>NC_088800.1:75298432-75600629 GCF_011386835.1 Chrysemys picta bellii | reverse complement strand
GTGTAACATCTATACATAACATGGGTGGAGTCGGCATTCCACACATCACACCATTTGTGCCCTTAGTCTAATGGGGTCTGGCAGTGACCAGAGTTTGATTCTCTGAGAGCATGGAGAAGAATCCCCAGGGGGTACTTAGCTAATTCATGTATGTTTCTGATGTGCCACAAGCAATTCCTTCCTGACCCCCCACATGTGAACTACGGATGCCCTGAAGCATCAAGATTGGAAGGTCACTGTATCCATGCTTTAGCTTGTACAGCCCAAACTGTTATGAGTGATTATAAAGCTATTATGTCCTTTCTATTCCAGCCCTCCATGTTTGCTCTCAATCCCTCTCCGACAACAGATTCCTCAGTTTGTTTATATGCTGCATAGAGAAGCTTTTCCTTTTATTTTACTGCTTTTCAGTTTCATTGAGTGTGCTGTGTTAGGTGAAATTCACTCCTGGTGCAGAGGTCGGTGGTGAGGATGGGTCTTCACACTGGCCTGAAATAGGCCAGCATTGATGGCACTGCTGCTGGGGTTATGACGGGGAGAGGCCTGGGACCCATCCAGGTGAGGGGAAATGGCTCTGATTTCCCACCCAAGTAGCACAAAGGGGATAGTGACCCCCACATCGGCTGGGGGTAGCAGCCACAAGGGCAGACCACAGGTTGTGAGAGTCAATTTTCTCCCCCCCCCCAAACCTTCAATTGCTGGGTCTTTATGTCAGTAGAATGAATGTCACTTCTTGTGAGTGAGTTGGGGAAAGGCCCCTGCGGTCAGTTTTCACTTGGCCCTTCACGGGTTGGTCCATTTCAGTCACGTTCCCCATTAATCTGCTGTTTCCTTTTCAGGGAACATCCCCATGTCGCAGCAGAAAGGAATTAAACCTTAAGCACACTCACTCTGCTGCTTCCCACCTTGTCTGCTGTGACACTGAGAGCCACAGACCTGGAGGGTGGGGATCTGAGCACAGAACCAGAGCAAAGAGCACCCACTCTGTTGCACTCAGAGACCACCAACACCCTGTAAACCAGCTAACTGCCCAACCTACAGCCCAGCCCCGTCCCACCCAGGAGGCAGGGAGAACAAACAGGAGGAACTGAATGTCCCAGCAAAAGCTGCTGGCGCAGCAGGATGGCTTGAGGTGAGAACATCTAGTATGTGATGATTCTGCATTGGATCTGAGGCACCAAATTCTGTCTGGGTTGGTCTGGGGGAGAGGTAGCCAGAATGCACAGTCATGCAGGAGGCAGCCAGAGTGCTGTTGCTAGCACTCCCTGAGCACCAGAGGTAGAAGCCCAAAGGGCCGCAGGCAGTGGTGCACGCGTGCTAGCATTGGGTAGCCGGGATGAGGAGTTAGGAATATGCTGTTTCTCCTTAAAGGACAACCAAGGGTCTCTGCAGAGCATGGGCTCCTAATGACCCGGGAGGCATTCTGTCTGCAACTGCTGTGTTCTAAAGATTTCCTCTGGTCATCACTGCTTGGTTATGATGGTTGCTCCCTCTCCATACAACCCATCCCATCCCCTCTTCATTTCTAGCTATTAAACCCAGCAGTTAGCCCTAAGTCTGGTCAGAGTGGGAATGTGTTAATAAACCCCCCCAAATTAAAAATAATTACCTGTACCATAGGAGAGCCCAGCAATTTGGTATTTTCATTTAACAATTTCAGCAATGTTAGAAATATGGGATCTTCATATTCAAACCTCTCACCGAACAATATAGAGCATATGACATTGGATACAGCACTGTTCAGTATCACCTTTGTATCAAAGGGTTTCCCTATGTTTAAAACAATTAAAACAAATTGGCTTTGGAATTGCAGTCATGTGCTGAAAACATCAATTTCAGTCTACCATACAGAAGTGCTCACTCTCAGGTAGAAATGGCTAGATTTTGTTTTCTCTAGAGCGATTGACTACGTTCTGGTACACGCTGAGGTAATGGCATGTAAAATGGCACATACAAATGAGTGTGAACACAGAATCAGAGCCTTGGTTATGGTTTCCTTTGAACATGTTGTCCTTAACTCTTAGAGCTAAACAAGTTCATCACCCAGGATATGAACCAGGGTTATCTTTTTAGATGCTTAAAGCCTCAATTCAGCAAAGTACTTAAGTATGTGCCTCACTTTAAGCATATGAGAAATCCCATTGATGCCACATGCTTAAAATTCAGCTATGTCCACACTACACAGCTTTTAGCGACATGGGTGTGCTGCTTAAAGCCATGCAATGTAGCTGCTGTTTATCGGCAGGAGAGAGCTGTCCTGCCAACAAAAAAATTCCACCTCCGACAAGCGGCAGCAGCTTTGTCATCAGGAGAGCGCTCCTGCCAACAAAGCACTGTTCATACTGGTGCTTTTCATCCGTAAAACTTTTGTCGTTCGGGGTGTGTGTGGTTTTTTAACACCCCGAACAACAAAAGTTTTGCCGACCATGTCCTTAGGCTCATGCTAAAGTACCTTTCTGAACTGGGGCCTAACCGTCCATTTCAGGATGAAATTCTTAACACTCACCCTGGTGAGATTCAAAATAGTTAATGAGGAAATTTAGCTCATCAAAAATTCGCACTTCAATGGTTTTCTTTCCAACTCCAAAATCCCGTAGGGTAGATAAGGTGAATCTTCGCATTGTTTTCCATAACTCTCCATGACTGAAGGCTATGCCTAAAATACAGGTGAACACACTGGTATTGAGTTTGATTAATGAGTGCTTGTAAAGTACATTTACTTCCTTGTTTGAAAGCTGCTATGTACTTTCAAAGTATTCTATGTATGAAAATGTGTAGTAACAGGATGATTTTTCCTTTTCATAAGAATACACTAAATATGATCAAATTCAAAAACAAAACAAAAGTTTGTTTACCATTTCCATGTGTTGTCTTCCTAAATATGGGTATTTCTGCCCTTTCTCCAAATTCTTCAGCATGATTTAAAAGGGCATCCTTAATGGTCTCGTAACCAGCCAGCACCACTGCCTTTCTGGGTCCAAAATGTACAGTGAATATGTTGCCATACTTCTCCGAGAGCTTCAACATGTAAGTAAATATGTTAATTCAGAAACAGGTCTGGATCCCAGATGTAGCTAACAGTATACCATCATCCGTGTACACTGTTTTTGGCTCATACAAATGTAGTAACCCCACAATCTTCTAAGCCTGACATGCCTCTCACACCCGGTGGGACAAGTTCTGGCTTCAGAATACACTCATGGAATGAGATCAGCTTTATATAGTGCTGAGGTCAGAATCCAGCCCAATAAGAATCCAAAGGGCCCAACTCTACGCAGAACTGAGCACCCTTAACTCCCATTGACTTCACTGGGACTTTGCAATGACTTCAGTAGAATGGGAGGCATTCAGGGACATATTTTTAAAGGTATTTAGGCACCTACAGATGCAGATAGGCACCTCCTAGGATTTTCAAAAACACCCAGGTGTCTGACTCCCATTGAATTAACCAGAAGATGAACCATTGTACACAGTAGCATACACAGCATATGCATGGTTACAGGCATAATTTGGCACTGCATTGGTTACATGAAAATCTTTGCACTGTATGTAAAGAACTCTCCCAGTCACTGCAAAATGAACGTTTTTCCTTCTAGCTTTTAAATATTGGCTGTAGAGCAGACCACGAAGCCCGAGGAGTTTCTTGTGCTCATTCTAAAAGCCTCTAAGAATGTTTAGCTAATTGGATCATTTAATGGGTAAAAATTCCAGCGCCTCTTCTCTACAAAAGAGATGTTGTCAGACTTGGCAGTTACAGGAGGCTGTAAAAAGAACAGGAGGACTTGTGGCACTTTAGAGACTAACAAATGTATTTGAGCATAAATAAATGTATTTGCCTTTGCGATAGCTGATCGGAGGTGAGTCAGATGCTGTCCCCTGTTCTGACTGATTTGTGGCTTGGATGGCAGAGTCACCAGAGCAACTGCTATGCCACTGTCCTGCTGGCCCCTAATTTGAGGGGCGTGTCTGGAATAGCTTCAGTATTATCTTGTGCTGCCCCCCATCTGTCCGTAGCATACGCTCTCTTGTCTTATACTGAGGCTGTAAAGCCCAGATCCTCAAAGGTTTTTTGGTGCCCAACTCCCATTGATTTCAAAGGGAGTTAGGAGTCTAAATAACTATGAGGATCTAAGCCTAAGCTGCTTGGGGCAGGGACCATGTCTTCTTTGTGTGTGTCCACTTCCCAGGACAAAGGGGACCATGATCTCTGACTGAGGCCTCTAAGTGCTACTGCAGTGCAAATAGTAAATATTAAGGGCAGAAAGGGGAAGTGGTCAAGATATCCCATGACCTGGCAACATCCAGCTGATAGAACAGCTCCAGGGCCTGTGTGCAACTAGGCATAACTTAGAGCAAACCCAAGTTTGCTCTAATTTATGCCAGGTGCCGGTCTGACCCCAGGGCTTGGGGGCATAAAGGTGGTTTGAAGCCACGTTTGCAACCCTTTTTTGAGCTGCATTGAGCACAGTTCAGTCATAGGCTGGGATTCGGGCCAAGTTTTTAATTGACAAATAGATATTTATTAATATATTAGCAGCCAGCGCTAGTGTCTCTGCTGGCATTGGAGGACCATGTCCTGTTTGCCTTACTCAGCTGACAAAGCCCATGGTCTTCACTAGGCTGCTCATGTCAGGCAAGAAGGACTTGGTGAGAGATGCCATTGTAGGCCTACAGCGTTCTACAATAACAGTCCGAAACATTGCCGCTCTCACACCGTGACCATTATAAAATGCTGTAGCAGAGATGTACTGCATTGGGTCCTGTTGACTTATAATAACTTACCTGTTATCAATAGACTTGTGCATAAAGCATTAAAATACAATCTACAACATTTGCAAGAAACAATTCCAAAAATAATTCTATCTCTGGCACTTGTCTCTCCAGTAGTTGCAAGGAGGATAGTGTTTCAGTCGTATCAAGGATTATTTGGTGTCCATCAGACGCTGGAATCCAGCCTTGAGGCATATACTCCTGGATAATGTCACAGGAGCTCTAGGCTTTAATAGCTAGCTAAGAATGAATCATCTGTTACACTCCACAGCAGCTTTGACAATCTAATTGTTCACTCAGAATTTTATATCTAGTTTAAACATACTCTAAGTCATCTGCTCCAACATATTTCATCTTGTTTCGTATGTGCCCAGGTGACGATTTGCAATGCATTATGTACATATTGTAAACCGCATTTCAGAGGCTCCTGTTATTATGCAAGACAAATTGAATTTTGTTTTCATCACATGACGGTTTGAGAGCTTGGGAGATTCTTTGCTGTCTACTTTTTGCACAGCACCATACCACCAGTGGGCAATCATGGTAATTTCCCCGCTTTCCTTCAGTTACTTCTTTGCATGAGTATTTCTTGGCATCAAATCTGACTTGCTGCTGCTGACTTCTGTCTGCAACATGAATATTTGATGTGGCAGACTTGAAGGTAGGAGGAAAACTGGTTGGCAAAATGGCATGCCGTGGGATTCAAAACAGCTTTGAAAGGAATTTCAATTGTTCACACCTCTTCCCAGGAACACCACTGTCATTTTATGAAATGAGGAATAGATCAAATTGAAATATATTTAAGCCATTTTTTTCCTGTAGAAAAAAGGTGTCCATGGAACTGCCCAAATGTGGTGAAATTAAAATCATGCACAAGAATCTTAAATATAGACGTGTTTGGGAATTAGTCGATGGGAAGGAGAGGAAGACACCCCACCACCACCATCCCTGGATACCCAATACAATAGGGTACTTACCTAGAATATGGAAGACCCTGGTTCAAGTCCCTGTTCTACCTGATTCAGAGCACTGAACAATTGGCTATTCCAAGGTGGTGAGTGTGTGTCTCTCAATTTTTTGCAAAAAGAATTCTTGTTTTCCTGCCAACCCTACTTAAATAACACTGGCTCGGGGGAAGGGATGAATTTGCACTTGCCTTAGCAATAAACATCTAACACTGGAAATAATGTAAAAATGAGCAAGTCTGTCTATGTTTGGGGTGATAGCTTTTTAAAAAAGGAGGTACAGCTCGGTCTATTTAATATGTGATCCTTATCTTGCAATCAGATCTACACGAATGTGCCTTACACAAACGCAGTGTCTCATTGGATTAAATGGGGATTGTCACACGCTCCAGGGTCCACTCACATGGCTCTGACTAGAGCATATTTGTGTGTGTGTATGTGTGTGTGTGTGTAGCTATAGACAAAAATTTTAAATGTGTTCATTTTTTTTCACAAATGGCACAATGTAGATACAATGACATCCTCATTCACTAGATTTCCTTTCACTTCCCAATCAGCAAATATTGCAAAGCTCCTTATATCTATTCTGTCATGTCTATCCTACCTCCATCAGCGACTGGAACGGCTTTTTCAGATCCACCACATTCAAGTTCCCGATGAGAGGAAGGGGAGGTGGCCCAGGAGGCAAACTGCAAATTGACTTTTTGGAGTGGGTCAAAAAATAAATGAAAGCCACCAGTCCGCCTGCCAAACAGAGCAGCGAACTAGTGCTCAGGTACTGCAGCAAAACCTTCACCGTGGCCATACTTAGCTCAAGGGACAGCACAGGGCGAGGTGAGCAAATACGTGAGCATCTCATCTTGGTGCTTCCTTTTATAGAGATGCCTGGACACACCCTCTGGGGATGCAGCTCTTTCATAGTGAGAGGGGTTCAGACCTTTGTTTACTTACAGTCAGATCAGATTTTGTTGGGAAACTGGCAGCAAAAGCCCTATTTCAAACACGGATTAACCTCGCTATTATCAAGCCAGAGCTCCTATTTCAGCCTCAACACTTGAGCAGGGGGTTATTTTCAGGTGAATATCCTCAGCAATGTGTTTGAGCACTCAGGAGAGTAAGGGCCGGATCCTGCTCCCATTGAAGTATTGGGCCCAGAATGGGAAAGGGAAGTCCCTTGTGCTGAATTTGCCCTTGGGTTACTCTGGTCCCTGGCTACAAGCCCTGAGCAGCAGAAAATAAAGTGGAAGAGCATAAGGATGGCCATACTGGATCAGACCAATGGGTCATTTAGCCCAGTATCCTGTCTTCTGACAGTGGCCAATGCCAGGAGGAAATGGACAGACTAGGACAATTATCAAGTGATCTCTCTCCTGTCATCCACTCCCAGCTTCTGACAGGTTTAGGACTCCCAAGGCATGGGGAGCATCTCTAACCATCCTGGCTAATAACCTATCCTCCATGAGCTTATCTAATTCTTTTCTGAACTAGGGTGACCAGATAGCAAATGTGAAAAATCGGGACGGGGGTGGGGGGCAATAGGTGCCTATATAAGAAAAAATCCCAAATATCAGGACTGGCCCTATAAAATTGGGACATCTAGTCACCCTATTCTGAACGCAGTTATAGTTTTGGCCTACACAACATCCCCTGGCAACGACTTCCACAGGTTGACTATGTGCTGTGTGAATTTTTCTTTGGTTTCTTTTAAACCTGCTGCCTATTTTTTGTTTGGTTGTTTGTTTGGTTGTTTCTTTTAAACCTGCTGCCTATTAATTTGATTGGGTGACCCCTTGGTTTTGTGCTATGTGAAGGATAAATAACTTTTCCTTATTCACTTTCTCCACACCATGCATGATTTTATAGACCTCAATAATATCCCCTCTTAGTGGTCTCTTTTCCAAATGGAACAGTCCCAATCTTTTTAATCTCTCCACATATGGAAGCTGTACCATACCCTAATCATTTTTGTTGCTTTTCTCTGTACTTTTTCCAATTCTAATATATGTTTTTTGAGATGGTGTGATCTGCACACAGTATTCATGGCTGTACCATGGATTTATACAGAGGCATTATGATATTTTCTGTCTTCTTATCTATCCCTTTCCTAATGGTTCCTAAAATTCTGTTCATTTTTTTGACTGCCATTGCACATTAAGTGGATGTTTTCAGAGAACTGTCCACAATGACTCCAAGATCTCTCTCTTGAGTGGGAACAACTAATTTAGACCCCCATCATTTTGTGTGTAGAGTTGGGATTATGTTTTCCAATGTGCATTACTTTGCATTTATCAACCTTGAATTTCATCTGCCATTTTGTTGCTGGTTTGTCAGCTGGTTTTGTGAGCTCCCTTTGTAACTCTTTGCAATCTGCTTTGGACTTAAGAAGCGGGGTGCAGCGATAAAAGCTGCCTGCAACACTTGCTGTGGTGTGAGGCCTGTGGCTGGCTGATGCAGTCTCGAAACAGGGCGGACCCAGCCAGGAAGGAGGCAAATCCAAACTGAGTGGATGATGAGTTGACTCGGTGCATCTCACAGGCAGCATCAGCCTATGGAGTTGCTACTGGCAATTGCATCAGCAATCCCCAGATATATTCCCAGATATTGTCCAAGAAGTAATGCTCCCCTCTGGTGCAGCACCATGCAAAGGCTCATTCCATTCCTTTGTGTCCAGCGTGAATCTAGCTCTCAAACTCATTGGAGACATAATGTATTCTGCAAAGCAAATTGTTACAGACTCTGCTTGATTATTAGGCCATGCTGTAGTAGAGCCCTTTAGAAATCTTTAATTTTAATAATACTTTTGCTAGGGGCCTCAGAAGCCTCAGGGCGTGAGCTGCTTGGATGGGAAAATGCTGATTATTTATTAATAATAAAACTGCATCAGCCAAAGGCAGCTTGAATCAATAAACTCTAACTAAATTAACAAAGGCGACTGTACATCCCTGTCCGCTCTTAGATGCTTATTATCAAAGGGGTTTTATGGCAAAAAGGGAATAACCCTAGGCAGGGCCGGCTCCAGGCACCAGTTTCTCAAGCAGGTGCTTGGGGCGGCCGCTTGGGAGAGGGGCGGCAGGTCCAGGTATTCGGCCGCAATTCAGCGGACGGTCCCTCACTCCGGCTCGGAGTGAAGGACCTCCCGCCGAATTGCCGCCGCAGATCGCGATCGCAATCGCGGCCGCGGCTTTTTTTTTTTTTTTTGGTTTTGGCTGCTTGGGGCAGCCAAAACCCTGGAGCCGGCCCTGACCCTAGGAAGTGTGGACTCTGGTCAAGGTGTGCGGAAAGAAAGAGGGATGATATGGATGGGAAAATCACTCAGAAGATTTGTCAAGCCGTTATGCAAGCCGTCCTGAGTTTATTTCCTTTAATGGACTTTCCCAAAAGTACCCTTTTCTGACGGATGGAGCTCCCATTAGAGACGTGGTCTATGGTGGCCTGAAGATATGTGCTGATGGATCCTACTAACTCTGCTTTCTCCACAATATTAAGAATATGAGGAAACCACATGGACCCAGTTGGGTTCCAAATATTCATGTTTACTAATGATACACAAACATACAAAGTCTAGCTATTGCCCTGTTAGGGTTCTGGTGGCTTCTGCAATAGAAGATAGGGAGACCCACTAAAGGGGTCCCAAACTATTTTAAAGGATAGTACCTGATTCCTAACCACTACAGTTACATTCTGTAATTACACAGAGCCAAAGCCTTTCTCAGGCAAAACTCCCACTGACTTAAGAACCTGTAGTGTGATCCTTGGATAAGTGCAGACATAGCAGGGAATGATTATGTGAGAACTTTTGCCTTACACAATCTGCAAAGTAATTGGTCCTTAAATGCAAGAAGTATAGATGTTAGTCGTAGGAAAGATGAATATAAACTGTGTAGCATGTGACATGAATTGGAATTGTGGTATCACCCCGTACCTAAACCCCCTGTGTCTGGGTCTGGCCAGTCTGGGCGGAGAGCTGTCACATGCCTAACAGAGTCACCTGAGTGAAGAGTTGGATTCGAATGGAGTTTTTTGGACCCCCAGGGAGCTGGATGAAGTGTTCTTCCAGAACTGGGTAAGGTGTTCTGGATAAAGCTGAGTGGAAAGGCCTCAGAGGCAATCCAAACACATTGCTCCTCACTCTGCGAAGCTTCTTTTCCCCTCCACCATCACACGCTGGAAGGAGCATCAACCCCCAGGGACCAAATTTTACTGTGTGGACACATGCCATTTTATCTGCAGCTCAGGGAAATGATTCATGCATTTCTTGTAGAAACTGGGCCAATAGATTAAACATCCACACTTACCTAATTTCTGTGTGCTTGCCCTGAGAAGGACATATAATCCTCTAATCGGAGATAGGGTAATAACAACCACAATAATAGTAGGATAACGCAGAGGGAGAGAGCTATTATAAGGCTGTAATTCAATCAATGAATCCTGATAATGTAATAAACCAGGAGAGTGAACCTCAAGCAGCTCATACGCATCACAAGACTTTTCAGCCGAATTACAACCTGTAGTGATGCCTACCAGCCCATGCATTGTTATCTGAAATATATAAACCATGGGAACACCCTATTAAATGTTAACATTTTAAAAAGACTTTGGTGTGATAAAAAGCACGATGTTCTTTGCTGTTATAGATTTCTTTCACCTTGACAAATGCTGATGTGGGGGACGAGGGGGAAGCTCTCAAACCTTGGCCTCTTTCCATTTCCTGTAATGGTATATTCGCAGAGTATATGAGATCCCACCTGTGTCTCCCTCAGCTTCAGTGCCCCTGTTATTTATTTCTTAAAGGCATAAGTGACTAATATCCTAAGTATCTGACACATACTTTGTGGCACAAGCAAGTCATGTCATTTAACTGTCAAATCAGTCTGCGTAGAAAAGAAAGTCTTCAAAGTACTTTTGAAAATGATTATCTTAATGCGGATTTTCCAAGAACGCTAGCTGCATGTCCATGTTCTGTGCATCTGACAGTGGGAGTCATGATATATTGTGTGTGATGGCTCTGATAACTGGAAAAGCAAATGGGATTGGTAAATTGCCTCCCGCACTAGGCTCCATAGGGAAACAAAGCTGGACGCATGCAGATCCTGGGTTTGTAACAATCTTCCCATGTGCTTGCTGGCACCCCCTTCACAACATATCTCCCGCAAGAGCTCTGCTGCTTTCAGAACCATCAATCTTGCTCTTCATTCAGTCTCTCATAGCCACAAAGCAAACAGGAGATCCTGGGATTTCAGAACTGATGGGGATGCCCATTATAGTTTCTGTTTGTAGTATAAACCATTGTTACTGATGGTAGAGGTGCGACTTGTGAATCTTAATTTTTGCCAAGGAGAAAAGACATTTTTCTTTTGATTGTTAAGAGTTGGGAAGCGATTTTTGAGGAGGTCGAATTATGAAGAGTTTTTCTTCATGCTTTTGTGGACTCTGGGGAGACTGGAGAGTTCAAAGATCATGGGATATAGGATCTTTCATCTGCAGGTTGCCTATTTAAATGGTAGCAGCTCAGAATTGTACCAGGATGGTAGTAACTCAAAATAATAGTTATCTGAGATTCAGTCAGAATCTATGTGAAATGAGCTGATGGTCTCAGGCCACATTCTAACAGACAAATATCCATCTAGTCCAGTGGTTCCCAAACTGGGGTTCACAAAATGTTACAGGGGGTTCTCGGGGAAAAAATTCCCTAATGGCGGACAGAGCTGTCCTTAGGGACCCTGGGCAGAATGGGATCAGCAGCGCAGAGCTCCTGGACTTCCAAGAGCTCAGCAGATCAAAGCAAGCATCTCTATCACACTGAGGAGATTTAAACTTCAAGACTCCTTATAAGAAATGGAAAGGGGGGTGGATATTTTTTGATGTTTTAAAAATTAAATAGGCAGCTAGTATTGTTTTTAAAATTATTATCAAGAACAAGTTTAAGCTTTGTTGTAACAAGCGGTGTTTGCCTGGATTGCTCAAGACCTGAATGCTTGTGTAGGAGGAACTCTTTGAGTTGGCTTCTTAAATACCTTCCTGCTGTTTCATATCTGATACTCCTTGATGAAACCTAGGAGCCTTGTCTTATAACAGGCTTATTCAAAATGACACAAGCTACGAAAGTGAGAGCTTGGAAGTGTGTTGCCGTTTTCATAATGTAATAAAAATACTGTCACGATAAATGATAATTGATAATTCATAATAGTGCGTAATAAGCATGTCATAAAAACAAGATCTATGTTTCCAAGATCACTGCTTTTATAATTTATATTGAGGTCAAGGAGAATATCCCTGGAAATATTAATTTTTAGGAGGGGGTTCATGAGACTTGACATTTTAGTGAAAGGGGTTCACAGGTTGTTAAAGTTGGGGAACCACTGATCTAGTCAGATATTTCTTTACAGAGTTGAGTTCCTTGTGTTTGGATTCAGCAGTTTCTTCCTGGTCACCCCCCGTTGATAATGGAGACAGAGACAGGGATACAACCTGTATCTTAAATGCAGCTAAGACTTTGGTTCAATTGACTCGAAAAAATGTCCCTATGTGTGAGTCCATGCAGGGAAGGAGGGAGCATTCTTTAGTGGTTAGAATTGGGGGCTCAGGGTCAAAACCTCTCTTCCTGGCTCTGCAAATTCACTCACCATGTGACTTAGGGCAACTTTCTGCACATTCTGACTATTCTTTGTTGCTCTTTTCTCTCTTTCTCTTTCAATTCCTGGTGCTGCTTTGGCTGAATCTTGAGAGAGAATGATCCAGCATTCTCTCTAAGTTTGTACAGTGCCAAGCATAATAGGGCCCTGACCTGGTTGGCTTGTAGGCTGTAACACAAGACAAATGTTAAATAAGATGATAAAACATATCAGAAAGCCCCACTGAGAACCCTGAAGTAGCTGCAGTGTCAGGGCAAGGCCTAGGATTGAATGGCCATGGATTGCTCTTTCTCTGAGGGGTGTTCTCCAGATCGGCATTAGGGAACGCTGACAGTCTGTCACAGCTTGCCAGGGCTTTTTTTCTCAGCTTCTTCTTTTCATAAAGAATGAACATTAGTATCAAATTCATGTCTGATGTGTTTGTTCTTGTTCATTTGATTGCAAGCACGCATTTCCCGCGACTATTCCAAGATAAAGCCCTAAGGTCTTTAGGAGTTTTGCCCAAGCAGGGACTTCATGATCAGACCTACAAAATATTATCAGATTAAGTACCTGGTATTTTGAATCTCCGTACTGTAAGGCTATGTCCCTGCAATGGGATGTGCTAGTGACAGTCCTGGGATCAGTGCAAGATCTCACTGGGATCCAAGCTAATGGATTCCAGTTCAGGATTTGGGTTCTATATTGTACATGTGCTTGGTAGCTATAAAAGGGTATCATAGCTAACTCTAACTGGCTGAAACATGTATGCTTTCTGTGACACAGCGGCCCATTGGCCGTTCACTACTCTATGTCAGCAACTCGTCAGGCCTCATATACTATACCTCACACATTGTTGTAATCATAATCTGTATCTAAAAGGTATCATATAAGATATCATTGGAAAACTAATAACTAACTGATCATGAATATTCTTGTGTGATGTATGTATGGGCCGTGTACAACGAGTTATGAATATGTGCTAGAATTATGTTCCTAAAATTTGTTTGGCAAGCAATGCATAAGCACAGCCTGCCTTAGATAAAGGAAAGTGTATTTGATTGTCCAACCAGCCTGGTCATCAGGCAGACACAATGAAGGCACCTTTACGTAAAAGGTAAACAAATCCATCAACCCTACTGAGTGGGGGAGCCTCTTGCGGGGGTCTGAACCTCAGATGATAAGCAATTGAATCTACTAATTGTAAACACTATTACTGTATTATCAGGTAAGGTCCTTTATGAAAACTACTTACACACTGGTGATACATTTCACAATGATATTAATGTTTTAACGCTGTATGAGGAATTATGGATACTTAATGATATTATACTTTAAAGTCTGTGACCAAACATGGGGAGAAATGGGTTTTCTCCCAGAGAAGAAGGAAGTTAACCCATAAATGTAAACAAGATGGGACCAAAAAACAATGGAAGCCCCATTTACATATAAACCAGCCAGGGGATGGGAAGTCCATACGAAGCAAAGAACAGCTTTGGTCACAGTGAGTTTGGGAAGATATAATGAGAAAGAAGCATCCATCTTGGCATCCATCACTGGACAGACACAAGGGGACAGAGTTCTTGCAAGCTGAGAAAGATGGGTCCTTTAACCAAGAGGCTGAAGCCTCGGGAACTGAATATAGGTGAGAAACCTGCTTAGGCAAAGATCATTCACCTTGGAAGACAAGGGAAACCAGCACCTTGTACTTCTGTGGAAGATCTTGACTGAAAGAAAGTTATCCATTGCTTGGAAGAAAAAGATCGGTAAGAAATCTACCTTGAACTAAGGCAGTAGATTGTAAAGTCATAGCCACTGGAAAGTATATTTTACTTTTATTTGCTTTGTAACCTACTTGTATTTCTCCCTTTTACTTGAACTCACTTAAAACCTCTCGCTTTTTGTTAATAAACTTGTTTTATTTTTAATCTAAACCAACCAAGTGTTTTGTTTGAATTGAAGGGATTGTTAACTCCAGCTAAAGTAATAAACTGTATATTGGTCTCTTCAAATAGCAACAAACTTTATTACTTCTGAGTGTTCCAGAAGAGGGCTGGACACTTGAGGGCAGACGGTTTGGGGGAAATTTGGGACTAGGGGTGCATTGGGGTCACCTTACAAGTAGTAACCAAAGCTGGTGGAGAGCAGGGGGTGCTGTTGTGTTGTAGGCAGGCTGTTAGGGTCAGAGAGAGCTTAACCTGGGCTGCCCAGCACACAGATATTCAGGGAACTGCATGCTTGTCTGCTGGCTGTTGGTGTCCGGGTTGTGAGCCACGGTAGCAGAGTGTTTAAGGCACCTAGGGCAACAGGGCAGGTGGTGACAACCTCTCACAGGTCTGGGTTGAACCCCAAAATGTGACAATCTCCTAAATCTATGTCTGTACAACCATCAAATAAACACAATTCCTGGCAAAAAGTTTACTGAGCAATCTTTTTGTAAAAACAAGAACAATTTTTCAGTAGTATTGTGGGTTGTATAATCTAAAGAACAACACTAATTCAAGTAATGGGGAAATCTTTTACATGTGCAAAGTAATGTAAATTGAAAGGTGAAGGTCCAGATTTTCTAAAGTAACTAGTGTTTGGGGACCTTCGGTTTCTGGGTGGCCAACTTGAGGCATCAGAAAGTGGCCCGCTTTTCAGAAAACGTTGAGCACCTCTCCACATAAGGTGCTTTGAACTGAGAACCCCAAACTGGAGACACCCAAAGCATTAGTTGCTTTCAAAAATCTTGGCACTAATGTTCAATCGGTATCTTCTTATAGCACAGCTATTTTAGATCTTCTCAGCTCAGGGAATCTCACTTACCATATTTCTTGAAAGAGATAATGTGGGAAAAGCATTTAATTCAATATCATCTTGTTACTTTGCAGCATTACTTTTACAGAGAAGAAAGTATTGAAGGAATTAGTTAGCTTGATTTGCTCCTGGGTTGGCACTCCCTTTTTTTCACACTGCTTATCTAATTTTGGCTTCATTTTATACCCTTGGGAAAAATGAACCACTAAACTGCTTATATGCAATTCTAATACAATTGGTATCTTTACTGGAAACTCTAGAAGATACCTGCAATAAATAAATTAAGTAAACATAAACCAATAACCTCCTCTAGAACCAAGTTCAAGTTTGGGTCATTAAAAAGACTAACTGCCCTAAGTTAGATGGGGAATTATGTAGCAGGGGAACAAAACTTTTCAGGTGCAACCAAAAGACAGAGACATATTGTCCCCTGTTGATCAGGAAATAATTTCACAATGGGATCTTTCCCTTTGATCCCCCTTTCTCCACTTTCACTATGGGGAGTGCAGGGAGGCAGTAACCCAGCCCATTAAGCCTGGAGCCATGAAACATAATTCAGGCAGTTTGGTAAAATCAGATACTTTGATACGTCAATTAAAATCGTTCAGAAAAAGCAAAGCTTTTTGTCATGTGTTTATTCCTCTGAGGCCCAGGAGGCATCATGTTGCATATATTTATGAGAGAGAAACATCTCTCTTTTATTGCTAAGTATTATAATGAAGTCAAGTGGAAAAGTGCTATTTACTTTATAATAAAAACATCTATTGTTCATAGGCCTGGAAACATAATGATAAATAAAATCTCGTATTTCAAGCTGTGTAAAACAGTTGCTTATGTAATACAACTTTGTGTAATTTTCCATTTACAGTTTCAAGTATGGTAATAGGAAAGCAATCAAAGCATAAAGAAAAAGCACTTTAAATGGTGCTGCAGGTAATATTTCTGTAATAGTTTCTCTTAACAATTGCAACTGTTTTTCTTCACCCTGAAATGCTTTCTACTTATCTCACTCATTTAATTAAAAGAAAGTCAACAGATGAAAAACCTGCTTTAACCAAATCTGGGTTAAATCAACACCATTTTTCAGTTTTGTTTTAGAATGAGAGCTGAGAATGTTCATACAATACACAGCATGGCTGCCATTCCCAGGAGTTGCTGCTGGTGTATTTATTTGACTTTATTCATGTTCTGTAGAGATGGGCTCAATTCAAAACTTAAGATCCAAGCAGTCCTGAACTTTGAAAAAAGGCTGTCTAGTTATGAACTACATAATTTTGCCCCATCTCTAAGCATCTGTGCTGTTATCAACTAATCAGGCTACACAGCATAGTTTACAGCTTCTCCATCCTTCACTAGAAGGTATTAGCTCATTCATTTCTGAAGGTGAATTTTGTGCTGGGAAGACCCTGTGTAACACTGACAGACCCTGGTCATCAGCGGGTGGGATCCACTCTGGTACCTCTGCAGCTTAGTCCATGAGCCTCTACTGCATGAGCTAAAAGCCATATGGCTCTTAGCTAAGGCTGTAGAGCAGACTCATTAATCTCTCTCTAAGTGGTCGTCTTGGCACCACTAGATGGGACAGAACACCATACGCAGGAGGTGTGTGAGTTACACCTGCTCTTGGCATTAAATTGTGTGTGACTGAGCATGCTAAGGGTTTATGGAGGATGAGGAAGTATTTTGCTGTGGTACACACATCTTGGGTGAAATCTTGGCCTTACTGAAGTCAATGGCAAAATTCCCATTGACTCAATGGGGCCAGGATTTCACCCCTTGAAGTTTTTCAGAGCTTGACGGTTCCCTAGAGCAGAAGTTGTGTGTAACCTCTGCAGCCTTTTTCACAAGAACTTCAACTCTCAAATCCCTTTCTCTCAAAGGCTCTCAAAGCACTTCACCAGCGATTATATACTTATATTGCCTTGAAGGCAATTTTTTAAATTGAGTCCTCTTGATCTAATCCTGAGAGGAGGTGGTGCACAACTTAAATCAAGGGAAATGATGGGTGCTCAATACCTTTCAGGATCAGGCCCCCTTTTAGTAAATATGCCAGTTTGGAAAAGTACAGACAATAATAATAATACCGCTGATTCAGCAATTAGGTGGTTGGGTTGTTACATAAATTCTGTTGAGTTTTCTCCACTAACGAGCTGTTTGGACTAGTTTTTCCTTCATTCAGGCACTGGATTAATTAAAAAGGAGAAGTGCAAACAGATTATCTTGAGGCTTAAGAATTAGATAACTATCTCAGTATTTCAGCAAAAATCAGTTCCTCATTTTCCTTCCCTAAACACATTCTCCCTGGAATTTGTTCTCATCCGTTGGATTTGGAATAACAGCTGAGGAAGAGTATGGAGGCATATTAGGAAAATAACTGATTTTATGAAGAAGAAAAGGTTCATTTCACTGAGATTAATTGGAGCAAGGACAAGGGCATTCCTGGTCTATCAGGGTCCAAAGAAACTCCACCTACCCAATCGCCCCCTCAAGGCCGTCCTTAGGCATACGCAGCCTTACGCGGCTGCGTTAGGCACTAGAAAATCTGGGGCACCATTGGGACCAGGGACGGCCTTTTTGGGATGGGCAGCAGGGGCTGGTGCCAGGGGCAGCCCACCACAGTGGGCACCGTACACAGGCCTGGCCTGATGCTCCATGTGTGCCACAGCTATGCGGCCACGGCACTGGTTCCTCTCCGGACCAGCCCCCCGTCTGCTCTTGGCCGGTGGGCCCACATGAGTATAAAGGCCCAAATTCTGGTACCCTGATCAAAACTTGAGTGCTCCAGGATCAGTGCTTAAAGTAGCAGGATGGGAGGACACAGACTGGGCCAAAATCAATTAATCAATCGAGCCAGATTGTTGTGGTGCACTTTAAACCCTGTTTTTAGAGCCCTGCAAATCCGCCAATATCCGCTTTATAGCTGTGGACCATTTTTGCGGATCATGGATTGGATGCAGATACAAGTTTTGTATCCACACAGGGCTCTACCTGTTTTACCACCGCTGCTACTTACAGATTTTTCCAGACTGCTCTAAGCTGCCTAGGATAGCAGAGGGGCTGAGGGAGTGGAACTCTCTCCATAGTGTGAAAGAGCCCAGGGGGTACTAAGACAGGCCCTGGCTGTGGCTGGTGGGCAGTGAGCGCTCATGGGGAAGTGCAGAGAGGGACCAGGCGTGTGTGTTTGCATTCATATTGGTCCTAGGGGCCTCGTGCCCACAGTCCGGGAAGGAAGCAACACCACTGAGCCAACAAACTTCAGTGCCCATCCATGACATGAAGATGGAATGCTGGCGTTACCATGGTGACACAAGGCCTGGAGGTGCCATGGCAACACAGGGGCTGGCACCGCAGTGATGTCATTCTTGGCGCAGCCAGTGCTGATGTCACTGTTGGATGATGTCATTGCACAGTGGTGTTTCCACAGCAAGGCCATTGCCTTGGTGCCACTCTATGCTAGCAATGATGGGATGGGTTGATGGTGTTGCCATAGCGATGCAACCCGGCTCACTGGGCCTGGGGGTAGGAGCGCGGCCCTGCGGGGGCGGGGCCAGAAGCCTGGGAGAGCGGAAGGCTGGGCGGGCTCCCGCTCGATTCGTTCGGTACTCGCTGGCTCCGGCCTGACTCGGCGCTCGGCTAGTACAGCTACTCCTCCTGGGCCAGCCGCCGGACCCGGTAGAGACCCCGGTAGCGGCACCATGTCCACGGCCATGACCTTCGGGAGCAAGAGCTTCACGCCGCGGCCGCCGGACAAGGGCGCCTTCCCCCTGGATCACTTCGGTGCGCAGCGGGATCGGGCCCTTCCCCGCCCCCAGTGCCCCGGCCTGGAGCTAGTCTGCCCCCCCCCCCCCCACACACACACACCGCCCGGCAACCCCCCCGGGCAGCCCGCCCCGCCCCCGCCATCGAGTGACCCCCCCCCGGGCAGCCCGCCCCACCCCCTCTTCCGGGTGACCCCCTCCGCGCAGCCAGCCCCTCCCCCTCCGCAGGGTGACACCCCCCCCTGCGCATCCCGCCCCTCCCCCTCCGCCGGATGACCCCCGCCCCGCGCAGCCCGCCCCCTCCACTGAGTGATTCCCCCAGAGCAACCTACCTCAACCCGGTCCCCTAGTGCCCCCCTCGCCGAGCAGCCCGCCCCGCCCCCTCCGCCTCAGGCCCTGGTCCACTCCCCTCGGGTGACCCGCCATCACAGCTCTCTGGGGGCCTGCCCGGTCCTATGTGTAGGGCCCTACCAAATTCACAGTCATGAAAAACGTGCCCTGCACAGTGAAATCTGGTCTCTTCCCATGAAATCTGATCTTTTGTGGGCTTTTACTCTATACAATACAGATTTCACGGGGGAGACCAGTGTTTCTCAAAAGGGAGTTTCAGGGGGGTTACAAGGTTGTTTTAGGGGTGTCGTGGTATTGCCACCCTTACGTCTGTGCTGCTTTCAGAGCTCAGTAGCCAGAGAGTGGTGGATGTTGGCCGGGTACCCAGTTATGAAGGCAGTACCCCACCAGCAGCAGCGCAGAAGTAAGGGTAGCAGTACCGCAACCCCTGCTACAATAACCTTGTGACCCCCTCCCCCTCACAACTCCTTTTTGGTTCAGAACCCCTAAAATTACAACACTGTGAAATTTCAGATTTAAATAGCTGAAATGATGAAACTTGTGATTTTAAAAATCCTACCACCATGAAATTGACCAAAATGGACCGTGAATTCTGTAGGGCCCTACCTCTGTGGAACAAATTCACCACCCATGGGCCTGTACTGCCGATCCCCATTGACAGCGAGCGCAGTACTCAGCACTGCCAGCTCTCCTGACATTGCACATCTTGTGATACTAGCCATTCATCTCACAGCCCCAGCCCCTTGAGTTAGGTTTTCACATGAGAATCTCAGCTTTCACTGAAAAACAGAAACTCTCCAGCCTTCCTGGTTGCAGAGTAAAGCTTGAAAACAGGACCCCTGAAAGGCTCAAACACCAGAAGGCAAATAAGACCCTGAATTTGTTTGCCTTAAAAATCACAAGATTGTTATAAATTGTGTTTTGGGTGCTGATTCATGGTTCTTGACTGCATAGAGTTAACTGCTCACTCGTAATAGTTTGCAGGATCAGGTCCAGACTTTCATATAGGTTGGTCTGTGAACTCACAAACAGCTTGAGGGGGGCAGGGTCCAACCATACGCAGAGCTGCCCCTGTCTCCCTTACCATTTGTATCCGTGCTAGAACATCACTCCAGCTTTTTCTTTTTTCTTTAATTGTTTTTAAATTTGTTTTCTGTTCTAGGTGAATGTAAAGGATTTAAAGAGGCATTCATGAAGTGTCTGAGAGAGAATAGCTTTGAGAATGCTTTGTGCAGACAGGAATCAAAGGAATATTTAGAATGCAGAATGGAGAGGCAAGTAAATCTCTTATAAGCACTTGAGCAGATGAGTTTTCACTCCAGGCTCACTGGTGTGAGGCTGGCACATGTGTGCATCATTGCCAGAGTGTCGTTCTTTGAGTGCGTGACTGTATTCGCCTGTGATATTGCAGGTGACTGATTTTCCCTTTTTTTTCTTGTTGCTAGTTCCACTTGAAACAAAGGTGACCTTTTAAAGCTAGCTTCAGTGACCACACCCACTTTGGCTATCAGTAAGCATCAGAAGTGAATTCACATAGGCATTCACATAGTGCCTTTCTTGAGTCATGGAAGTATGAAAAGAGCACGTATCCCCTTTAGAAACAGACTTGGAGAACTCTAACAGCATTAGCTCAAATTTTAGTCATCACGGACTCAGACCTCTTGGAGGGCCGGTGTCACTGTGATATATAGCGAGTTCAGATGCACACAGCTCTTTCTTCTTGGGAACCAATTTTCTCTGACACCTCAATGACACTCGTCCTCACTGTGGATCACATCCATACCATGCTTAAAGTTAAAAAGTTAACCTGTTCCTGAGTTATTCAACTGGGGGGGGGGGGTATTGAAATTCTTTTTGAAGGGACATATAGTAAAATAGCGCTACTTTTCATAGACATGCAGCATTTCACACTTAGCAGTTTCTACAGCTATCTTGGAAAATCAGCCCTTACTCTTATTGTGCATTTCCAAGACTCAGCTCAATTCCTAAATAGCCAATTGTCTTGCAGTGTGGGATATTTAACACATTTCACTGGAAAAGCTCTGGCCAGACAACAGAGCATTTACTAGACATTGCTGTTCCTGAATTGATATCTTGTGAGGTGTTGGGAGCTTGAGGGAGATGGATAGGGGTATGCGGTTAGCAGCACTGTTGGACCCTTTAAAAGTAAATATTGTTTTAAGTGACATTACTGCTACTGAATTAGATATTCATATTGCTAAGTTGGTAACGAAGCTCATTTTGCAGCTTATGCTTTTTTTTTTTATTTAGGCAACTTATGGCTAAGGAACCATTGGAAAAATTGGGATTCAAAGACCTAATAGATGAGAAATCAGAAGCAAAGCATAAACAATTATAATGAAGAAAAGACAACTCTACCCATGTATGGAAATCATAACACTATTGTAGTACATATTGTACATTCTTTTTATATCTTAATATATTCTCTAAAGGGTTGGGGGAAATCAAAGCTCTTTATTCTAAAGTAAGAGCTCTGAAAGAATAAAAGTGCTTTCCTTAGAAAATAACATTATGTTAACTATTTCACAAGAAAAACAATATTTAGTTAATTTCTTAGCATAGGATTGCAGAGCAATAAGAAAAATTTGCATCAGAGAAAACAAATGCCATTTATCAAAGTGTTCTTATTCTGTTAGATAAGTAACTCTTTGAAATAACAAAGATCCTCCACTAAAAATGGATCTAAAAGGTAAAATCTCTTGTATGGGCAAATTGCATTATAAGATGAAAAAGCTGGTTTTACTAGTAGGAGACTCAGGCCTGCTTTCTCTTCTCTATTAATTACAAATGTAAGACAAGTGTTATTCTCTTCCGTATCTGTGTAACTGGACATCAAAACGTTATAATAAACTTAATTTTATTGTTGGAATCTCAAAATGTAGACTTGTTTTTAAAGGTGAACATGATGCAGATTTTAATAACTTGCTTACAGTACTGGTGCACAAATTAGCTGGAAATAGGATGCTTATATATATATATATATATGGAATCTCCATCTCTTGAGATATTTAAGAGTAGGTTAGATAAATGTCTATCAGGGATGGTCTAGATGGTATTTGGTCCTGCCATGCGGGCAGGGGACTGGACTCGATGACCTCTCGAGGTCCCTTCCAGTCCTAGAATCTATGAATCTATGAATATATATATATTCATAGATTCATAGATTCTAGGACTGGAAGGGACCTCGAGAGGTCATCGAGTCCAGTCCCCTGCCCGCATGGCAGGACCAAATACCATCTAGACCATCCCTGATAGACATTTATCTAACCTACTCTTAAATATCTCAAGAGATGGAGATTCCATATATATATATTTGTATTAAATTCACCTTCCTTTGGGGTTTTCCCTCTCCACTTATGTCCTGGTTGTGCAGCTTTTTTCTTTCACCACCATGAGAATGTTGCAGGTTGTTATCAATTTCTTACTCTAGTTATATCATACACACTAACTCCCTCTTTAACCAGTATACAAACATTCAACTGATTCTACTTTATAACAATGTATAGCTCCTTAATGGTGGAGTGTCTTTGCATGCTACAGCTTCCCTTGGATATCTCTATGGAGAAACCAGACTCTAGGCATGGACAGTATTTAGATGCACGTCTATAATAAAACATGAATTTGGGGCTAATTGAGAACCCCATGACATCAGCCAGGGTGTGGTTCTGTGTTGCTCCCCAAAAATGATACTTCATCTCTCGTCTTACATTCTGCATCTTTAAAAGCAAAACATGTATATTAAAAACAAGAGCAGAACAAAAGTTCTAAGCCTAGGAAAGAAAACATGCTTAAAAAATCAACTAGTGACATCACTTTGCTAACGTAATTCTGTAGGGGGTGCTCAGCTGTCATGGTGATGGGTATTACTACAAAACAATAATGGCAGGTCTACACTATTGCTTATGTTGCTCAGGGGTGTGAAAAGGACGCCCCCTGAGCGGCACGACCTAAGCACTGTCCACACCGGTGCTATGTCGGTAGGAGACGCTCTCTCGTGGAGGTGGAGTAATTATGCTGACAGGAGAGCGCTCTCCTCTCAGCATAGAGCAGGGGTGGCCAACCTCAGCCTGAGAAGGAGCCAGAATTTACCAATGTACATTGCCAAAGAGCCACAGTAATGTCAGCAGCCCCCCCCATCGGCTCCCCCACTCACCCCCCCACTCTCAGCACCTCGCACCCACCGGTAGCCCCACCGATCAGCACCTCCCCCTCCCTGCCTGCACCTCCCGACCAGCTGTTTCGTGGAGTGCAGGAGGCTCTAGGGGGGAGGAGCGAGGGCATGGCAGGCTCAGGTGAGGGGACAGGAAGGGGTGGAGTAGGGGTGGGGCCGGTGGCAAAGCCAGGGGTTGAGCAGTGAGCATCCCCTGGCACATTGGAAAGTTGGTGCCTGTAGCTCCAGCCCTGGAGTCGGTGCCTATGCAAGGAGCCTCATATTAACTTCTGAAGAGCTGCATGTGGCTCCGGAGCCACTCCTTGGCCACCCCTGGCATAGAGTGTCTTCACCAGGTGCAGCTTCATTGGTGCAATTGCAGCGTTCCTAGTGGAGACCTGCCCTAAGATAGATTTGCAATGAAATCTACATATTGGATCTGAGGCCTGGTTTATACTTAGGTCAACATAGCCTTGGTGCTTAGGAGTATGAAGAATCCATACTCCTGAGCGCTGTAGGTATGCCGAATTGACCCCCAGTGTAGATGCAGTTAATTCGACAGAAGAATGCTTCCGTCAATCTAGCTACTGTAGTTCAGGGAGGTGGATTTTCTACAGTGAGGAAACTCCTCTTCCGTCACTGTAGTCTGCGTGTGTACGCTACATGATTCGGGCAGCATAGCTGTGGTGCCATAGCTATGTTGCTATAGCGTGGACATGGCCTCTAAGAACTTCGTTGCTTCTGGTGGATTTCCACAGAGACAGAGCCATTTCTTATACTCAAAGGAAAATGAATCTTAGTCGATGCTGATATTTAATCCAAAAGTATGCACCAATAAGGTTTGGCCAGTCAGATGGCCATCTAGAAGTGGGTTTAAAATTCAAAAACAAAAAATCAGCCACAAAATCCTCTGTGCATACAAGTACCCCATGTAGCTCTTAGAAAGTAAGTAGTGTGGGGCAGGATTTGCTGTTGATCTGTCTGGGGATGAGCACAATATTGGTGCTAATCCAATAGTAATTCACTCTAGTTCTTGCTGGTCTTTCTCTTTAAGTTTACAGTCTGTATTTGATGCGTCTCACATTCTCTTTCTGCTACTCTTGTCGCATCTGTCTGTTTCTCTGGTTCTCTCTTGGATGTCCTACTCGACAGGTACACCTTGATGGATGGATGTGGCATACAAAACTACTTTGTTCCAACCTGATGCGATTTGAACAGACCCTCAACAGTCCAGAGGCGTCATTGTTTGGAAACAGACTTGCCCCTATATTTTTGTACTATTCTTTTTCACTGTTTAAATTATATCCTTTACTGAGATTAATACTTTTACAGAAAAGAAAGCAGAGATTTTTATTGCTGAAGCAGATATTAAAGGATTTTATATTAAACCACTGAATGAGAAATTTTCAGAGTAATAGTGTGAGAGAAAATAATTAAAATAATCTCCACTATCTTTAGAATAAAAAAATCAAATTTCATGCCTCTGTGCTCCCCGGATATTACAAGGGGAAGAGAATCCCTTGAGGTAATAAAGGAGCCCACTGGTGGTAGTGGAGTAAACCACATCTTTCTCCATGGTAGAGTTGGTTTTGTCTCTAGATCTTATCCTGAAAAGATAGTTACTCCATGACTTACTTTGTATTAGGAAAAACATGCATCAGATGCTGCTTCTATAACATGTGAGCAGGAGAAATAAAACTGTTACTAAATCCCTGGATGGTTGAATTGCATCTGATGAGCTGGAATGATAAAAGGTGCGTTATTTTAAACTTCTCAGGTTATTTGAGGTGGGGCATTTTTCTGATTTGTAATCCCTGAAACCCAAATCCTAAATCAACTTCAACAGGCGTGACAGGCCCCCCAAAAAACAGTTTAAACTGCTGTGAAGAAGGCCCAACAAAGTAGCCTTTGGGATGCTGCAAGTAAGTCTATAGTGGGTGTCTGACTGCAAAAGGGCTGTTGCTATGGGCAGGGGTGCCTGCCCAGCACCGATTGACTGGACTACAAAACCACTGAGGAATGTCACAGCATGCTGCATCCTTCAGCAGAGGAGTTGAGAATTTTGAGCCCCCCCCCCCCCATTGGATCCAATTTTCATTGCCCCAATCCACAAATTAATCTTGCCCTGCCTGTGCCGAAAGGTCAGTCAGCTCCCCAGTACCATCCCCCTTGGCCTAAGGCAGAGGGTTCTCTGTGGCCTGGGCTCTGTGGAGAGTAAGTGTCTGGGGAGGAGTGGAGGCACACATCCTCTGGCTCTGTGGTGATTACCTGGAGAAGGCAATATACTCTGGGGTGTAGTTCAGGGTTTAAGGTGGGCCCCAGGACAGCCGTGATGCGGGAAAGGTCTTGATACAGATGCTCCAGCGCAACTAAGGGGTGGGGGTGGGGGAGCTGGGCATTCTAAGTCCCTTCCCCATCACCATGGAACAATCTGGGTGCAGCCCTGCAAGTGGAACTTCCCAGAATTCTCTCTTTTCCCTACTCCCACAGGTCCTGCAGGAAGACCGGCTGATCCAGGCCATCCTTTGTCAGGCAAGTTCCTTTTAAACTTCAACTCTGCTTGTGGGATCAGGATTTGTGCCTCCTGGGTGTGCTTTAAAATGACACCTGCATTTAAACCAAAGCAAACTAATGAGCTAGTGGTTTATCTTCCTGTTTCTAGATCCAGGAGCAAGCCCCTCTTGTGGTAGGGTGTATTCTGGCAGGACAGCGGAGGGTTTGCTGTGTCTCAGGTTGACCGATCTCCCGTAGCAGTATGAGTTAACTTGCCATTCTTCTGCCCCTGGCAGAACCCTAACCCTAACCCTAGAGAAGCAAGGTCGATTCTGTGCCTCAACGTTGGCTCCATGTCAGACTGCCTTTGTACTTTCCACCGCCTTCATTCACTTACTAAAGCTGTAGCAAAGCGCCACCTCGTGGAAAGCTGGGGCAACTGTGGAGAATCAAATGGTTGCTGAATAGGGATCCGCTGAGACACTTCAATGTTCAAACTACTAAACTAAATGTAGTTCTAGCTGCCTGGTGTGGGGAAAAATAGCTTACTCCTATATACCCAGTACTGACTCGTGCACTGGCTGTCTGGGGCAATAGTGGAAATCAAGCCATTTAATCTAAGAGATCTTAATCTATTAATGCCTACAGCTTTCCTTTCTATGTGGTTTAATTCCCATGGTAACTCCAGGCTTTCTACTAGTTATATTCCAATCACAAAGACCCTCTGGGAGGTTGTAACTCAGTAAAACTCTGAGCACTGTATCTAATGACAGCATCACCCAAGGAATCTTTTAGTTACGATTAAAGTCAGTTTAGCCAAAACCTTTTAAATGTGAATATTGCAGTTATTTCCCCAAAGCGAATACTGCCCTGAGGTAGCCCTTCTTTGGACTTGCAGTGTGACCTTGCACAGTACCTCAATTTATCCACCCATGTAATGGGGCTATTAGGACTTAGCTGGCTTACAGACATTAACATTTCTAAAGCACCTGGAATGCCTTGTATGAAAAGTGCTATATAAAGGCCTGATCCAGCTCCCATTGAGTCATTCCATTACAACATTGCTGCCCCACAGACGGTGTTGTACAGTTTTGAGAGCTGAGTTCCTTCCACCCAACTTATCTTTATCAAACAGTTCTTAAACTCACACACCACATCTTGGGGCGCTTGTTTTCAGCTGTGTTCTGGTTAATCGTAACAACCTGCAATGCATGATTTATGAGATGTTACAGGCAGAAGTTTCTCCTTGAGTCACCTGTTGCCTTGAGAAGGGGACAAATACAAAAACGATGAAAAGACATGGTAATCAGACCCTTAGGCGAGTTCAGGCCACAGCAAATGAGCTGGACAGCACATCGACCTACACAGCTTCCTGTAGATAGCCACAGTGGCTTCAGCTGCAACTGTTGGCTCCTCCCTCTGCAGCCTTTGAGATCCTGTGTGGTTTTTGTTCACACCTGTGGAACTGTGTCTGAGCACTGGCACCAGTCAGACACGAGGGTGGGATGGGGTCTCTGGAAGAGTGAGACCTGCCAAGTAGGCCTGATGCGTGGGTTCTCACCATGGAGGTCTCAACCTCCCACCCTTTCATTATGGAGAGATGAGGCCTGAAATTTTCTCTTCTGACATGGGCTCATAGTATGAAAAAAGGTGAGGATTGCTGGCCTCAGGCAACAACCCTTTGGTAGGATGGCCTGTAACTTCCTTTTGTATTCTATATAGACTATATTAGTCTTGCAAAATGGTCACAAAACTACCAGCCCAGGCACAAAATCGACTTGACCTTCCTCTGCCATACTGATGAGAATGGGGGAAAAAACCCATTGATATTTTACTCACCCAAAAACCCCACACTCAGCTGGGTAAATGGATGGGTTGAATTTTGCAAGGCTGTGAAGGATTATTATTATTCCATTGCTATTAGCAGTTGGGTTTATTCTTCTATGGTGCAGCTGATCTGTCTGGAAGTGGGATGTGTAGTATAACAAAACAATTAAAATGGACGTTCACGAGCATAAGGGTAAACATTCGGCACGGTGTATAGAGAAGTCTACGCAAGCTGATGCTGTCACCTCTAACTTCTTTTCCTATGACTCGTCTCTTGTTTTTCTTGTCTATTTCAGGGCTACCCATATCCTTACTACTGGGCATAGTGTTTACTACCAGCTGTCATCCCAATGGTTTTCTAGGGGGGCTTAAGATTGCAAGCTCTGACAGGGAGCAAGCCTTAGTCTATGTTAAAATGTACAGCGCTGTATGTCTGTGTCCACACTAGCCTTCCCTCTCCCCACACTCTTGTTACGTATGGTTCAATGTTAGCAGCCATGGGGTGCTAGATTAGACAGGGTGCCAGGCAGCTACTAGCATGCTTTACCAGCATGTCATCTAGATCTACCCTGAGCAGGGTTAGACAACACTGTGGTTAATGCCTTGTCTCCACTAGGATTCCATCACTGCTGTCACTAGCGGAACTGAACTGGTGATAGCAACAGTGTTCAATTCCAGGAAAAAAGACACAGCCTATTAGTGATAGTTTCCTTTCATGCTAAGCACTGCCCACCAAGCAGAGAACTTCCCTGTGTCATTTAATGCTACATGCACCAAGGAAAGCGTTACCACACAGATCCTTCCCATTCCTAACAAATATCAGTGCATTTCTTTACTTCTCTCACTCATGCTATCTGGGAATGAGTTGAACCCCCACTAATACACTGACTCTTTGTAATTTATTATAAGATTTACAAGAGCTCCATCCAATGTTTAATTAGTGTGGACTGCTCCACCTCAGTGTCTCTTAAGTGAACTATTCCTGACAGACTATTAACCTGGCTTGATTAATTTTATCCTAACTCTCGAGATTTTTATCCACAAGAGTCTTTATCCTTAGATCCAGGTTAAAAACATGGAGATTTGCAAAAGCACAAATGGGAAGCAAGTGCCCCACTCCCAGTGGCTGTCAATGGAAGTTGGGTGCCTCGCTACCCTTCCCCCAGGTTTTTTAATCACTCCTGTTTCTTTGAGGAACTCTGGCAAAGCTGAGTTCCCATCAGCATAGCAGAGATTATTGTTTTTTTGGCTTGCAGATTTCATGATAAAATGCTTTGGAATGTAGCTAATACTGCCATATGGCTTCCAACGCAAAATGTCAGCGTCATCGCTCGAGACAAAGGCTTTGGAGATAGCAATCCAAATCAGTTGTGTAGGCATGCAGAGTTCCTGTTAAGCCGCAGCTTGTGCTTTAATTTCCTGGGGCCCACTGTTCTTATGGTGCAGTGGCAGCGTAATGGCACATCCTCACCTCGAGTAGCACCCCTTCGTGACTCAGTGTGCAATGTTGCCCAGGATCCTCATCCCTGGCACTCCCCTGGTGACCGCTTCTTTAGCCCTTCAATGGGCTGGCTCCCTCTGAGTCATCTGTAGTCTGGACCTCCAGCCAGGTCATTAGAAAAGTGAATCCCCTTCCGGAACACTCAAAGTTCCAACATAAACAAAAGATCCTTCGCCTCTCCTGGGTTCAACTCATAGTTCTTCTTAATGGTCTCTTAATTTCCCTGCTTCTTAGAGGCCCTAGCTCAGGACTTCTCTGCGGGCCTCTTCTATTCCCTGTTCCCCTTCCATAACACTGCCCCAGGAGTACCTCCCTGGACACCTGGTCCTTTGTTCCAGGGGTCCACCACAGGGCTTAGTGCTACTCCTGTAGCTCAGACCTCCAGCCCCAAATTGCTAGGCCTTCCCTGGCAGAAGAGTCCTACGGTCTCTCTCCCAACTGAGTTCCCTCAGCCTGCTTATAAGGTCCAGATACCTAATGGATCATTACCTAGGTCTGCCCTCTCTGGCAGGGAGGCAATCAATCACCCCAGAAGAGAAACATATCTCTAATTTTTTCCCTTTCTCTTGCAGGTGTTGGGAGATTGTTCTTCATGGGACCTTTTAGACAACTCACTGATATCTCTCTTTCTGTCTAGCTTCTGGGTTAGCCATTGGTTTCTGGATGACGTCACTTCTTCAGGAGATCGTAAGGTCAATGGGGGGCACGGTCAACAGATGAGCTAATGTGTGTATCAATTTCCATTGCTTACTAACCCCCACCTGGGTCTGTTTGAATGAATGCCATACTCCAAACAACATGCAGACCTGGCAGTCATTGTATTGCATCGGTGAGCCTTAGTTTTGTCATGAGCCAAGGTGAGAATTAGCCTAGCAAAGAGAAGAGTTAGGGCCTGGCTACACTTGCAGATATAGAGCGCTGGGAGTTAAACCAGCCTTCGGAGACCGCAGCAGGGAAAATGCTGCCGTGTGTTTACACTGGCAGATTCAAGAGCACTGGCGTGGCCACATTAGCAGCTCTTGCAACGGCCACAGAGAGCAGTGAATTGTGGTAGCTATCCCAGGGTGCAAGTGGTTGCAACATGCTTTTCAAATGGGGGGGTGGGGTGGAGTGTGACAGGGAGTGTGTTGTGTGTATGTGGGGGGAGAGAGAGTGGGTTTTTGAAGTGCTGAGAGTGTGTCAGCATGCTGTCTTGTAAGTTAAGACAGCAGCAGACCCCTCTCCCCCCCGCCTCTCTCTCACACACACAGCATTCCACAGTAATGGTTGCTTTGTCTTGGAGCAGATAAGCATGCCGGGGATATCTGCATTCCTACAGCCAAGTTCAAAACAATGAGAAAAGTGGCCACTTGACTTCAGGGGATTATGGGACGTTTCCGGAGGCCGATCACAGCTCAGTTATACAACACCTCATTCACACTGACGCCCAGGTGTTTCAGCTGGGGCGCAGAACGAGTTAGGTTTCTCGTGGAGGTAGATTACCAGGAGCGCTCCAGCTGCAGAGTCCGGGCGCTCTAAGTGCCTTGCTAGTGTGGACGGGTCAGGAGTTATGGAGCCTGGGGCTGCTTTAATGCTCTCTAACTTGCAAGTGTAGCCAAGCCCTCAGATGCAGAAGTAAATGCTGTAATTATCAACAGTCAGCCTCGAGGGAAGTCAGTATGATGGATTGGAATGATTCAGGCTTGTTCCTTTAATCGATGTGGTTTAACAAAGCACCAGATGTGGGCTGTCACTTCCCTTCTTTCAGGGGGCAGAGTACTTCTTTTTTTTTTTCAGTTTCAACAACAGCTTTCCAGGAGCTAGATGATGAGGTTCCTTATTTGCTTCTTGGATTCCCCAGTGCTAACAAGCCCTGTTGAATGGGAGGTCATTGTTCTATCAGACCTGATACAAATGGCCAGATCCTGACCTCACTGATACATCTGCTGATCAAGAGGAACACATTGGAAGGCAAGTACACAGGTGCCAGGGCTCTGGGAGACTGGCAGCAGGCCCAACAAAAACTTCTCCAATTGTTTGCATTCCAGATTATAGAAAGTTCTGGTGTAGCTGCTCTGGGAGTGTTCATGGCTCTTGTTATGGGACAAAGCATAGAAATTTAGGGCTGTCACTTAATCGCAATTAACTCACGCGATTAACTCAAAAAATTAATTGTGATTAGGGCTGTCAAATTATTTAAAAAATTAATCATGATTAATCCTGCGATTAATTGCACTGTTAATAATAGAATACCATTTATTTAAATATTTTGGATGTTTTCTACATTTTCAAATATATTGATTTCAATTACAACACAAAATACAAAGTGTACAGTGCTCACTTTATATTTTTTTATTACAAGTATTAGCAGTGTAAAAAAACAAAATAAATAGTATTTTTCAGTTCAACTAATACAAGTTCTGTAGTGCAATCTCTTTATCATGAAAGTTGAACTTACAAATTTAGAATTATGTACAAAAAAACTGCATTCAAAAATAAAACAATGAAACATTTTAGAACCTGTAAGTCTACTCAGTCCTACTTCTTGTTCAGCCAAACCCCCGTCCCGATTTTTCACATTTGCTGTCTGGTCACCCTACAGGCTGCTGACTAAAAGGTGTAGGAAAGTGTCATTAATCCTTTGAGTTCCCCACCTTGTGCTACGTCCTAGCCACTTACAGCGCACCCATTTTCAGGGGCCCATAGTCTGGCCCAGTGTGTGTATGTCTCCAGAGCATGAACTCAGATATACTGCAAAGGCAGCATCAGCATGTGCCCATATCCTGGCTATATATTTCTGTCACTCCATCTCTGTCCAGACAATCTGCAGCTGTCTCATCTAGATATAGTAGGTGTTTATGCCATCATGCCTGTGAGTACCCACCTCAGATTATCTCAACCAGGAGTACCAATACACACATGGTTGCCATCGTTGGCTCAGGTAGTACTGGTCTATGTGCATAGACTAGGACACTCTACCCTGGCATGCCCCCTGTGGCTTCTGTTGAGAGTCAATGTGATATTATGCAGATGAGCTGAATTTGGTCTTCAACTCAGTCCCTGCCTCCCTGAGAGTCTGGGAGCACTGCAGAGGCAGCAAGCATAGCCCAAGGGGAGTGCCTTGCTCCATGTAGAAGCGAACAGGGCCACCAAGAGCGGGTTCGGGCCCCGGTGAAAAAATTTTTGGAGGCCCCCCAGCAAGGGCAGACAGGCTAAACAGGGCCGACGACGGGGGGGGGGAAGCCGGGGCCTGGACCCCCTTCCGGACCGCCGGGCCCCAGTAATTTGTACTTGCTTCCCCCGCCTCTTGTCGGCCCTGGAAGTGGACAGCATGGGAACAGTGTTGATCCACTCTAGACGGAGCTACATCCAGCCCTCCTTACCTGGGGAGGCGTGTGGTGTGTGTGCGGTATAAGAACCTATTTAGAACAGAATCCATGTAGGGCCTTTCCTTGGGGTAAATGGGGTGCTGGGGGAATCCCAGAGTTCATTCCCATTCCCTCAAAAAGAATCTGCAGAGGAAGGAAGGAATTTTGCCTGGAATCTCTGTCCCCAGCTTCTTAAATATTCACTCCAGGACATTTGCAGTAGTAGCTGCTCCATTGCCAGCTAACGTGGCTAATTTAAAGCAGAGGGGGTTCTGGATTGATGGCTTCATCTAGGCTGCCAGTGTGTGTAAGTGATAAGCAGGCTGATGTTGTTTATTGTTGAATCCTGAGCTGGCTAATATTTTAAATCATTCTGGCACTAATAGGTTGGGCTGGCTGGTACGGCAAATCACTCAGTGGCACTACAAATGTGGGCTGACTGATATATTAAACCCACTACTGCAGTAATAACCGGGGCTGGCTGGTACATGGAATCAAGTTTGCACCTACAGCCTGGGCTGGTTGGTTTATTAAAGCACTCTTGCAGAGGTCCCCTAAGCAGGCATCTCATCTAAAGACTCCATGGGTACAAAGAGCCTGGAAATGGTTGCCCTGTCTGTCTCTCTCCTGCCATTTTCTAAGCTGGCTTGGATGACTTTTATAACCTTTTATAAAACCGTTTATTTTTTGCACCTGTTTATTGTAGCACTGAAGAAGTTTGGCTGCAGGTTCTCACAATGTTGGCTTCATGCTCCCGCATGGCTTTGGCTGCGGAGCAGTGCTGCCCCCTCTTGCTAGAAGTCATCACTGAAAGCAAAAATATTTAACAAATATAATAAGGGTACAGCAAATATTTCTGGTTATGTTGTCTGTTAGATGCCAAGTTATAAAGCCTTCCCAAAGCTATTCAGACCATTTTGCCCTAGGGTATGAGAAAGGCAGGATTGTTACAGCAACTTGGGACTTAGAAATGCTTAATTTTTTTTTTCATTGTGGTGAATTTTTTCCATGAAACATTTTTTTTGAGGGGAGTGGAAATTGAGGGGACCTTTGCCACCCTTCTCCAACTAGCTCTGCTTCTTTCCTCCTCCAAACAGTCTCTTAGAGAACCACACCTTAAATTCTGCCTAATGTTGTATCCCCATCAATGCTACGCAGTACTAGCATTTAGCCACAGAGGGCAACATGGTCTTATATGTTTGAATGGTTCTGACATTCCAACCAGCAGAGGGCATTGGTACAAAGCATGGTTGGAAGACATACTGACACACATACCGTATTATTATAAAGTTTTACTACTTTTCTCTTCTCTGGGCCCAGTTTTTAAAGTCCTCTTTCTGGGATACTAGGGCCAGAAGTAGGGTGACCAGATGTCCCGATTTTATAGGGACAATCCTGATTTTTGGGTCATTTTTTTATATAGGCTCCTATTACCTGCCACCCCCTGTCCTGATTTTTCACATTTGCTGTCTGGTCACCCTAGCCAGAAGTGACCTTTTGCTACTTCCTTTTTCTCTCTGTCACAGAATGCTCCTAGGCAGTGTTATCACTTCCATGTTCTATATACTGCATCACTTACAGCAACCACCAGTTCCCCATCTGCATGCAGCATTCAGCCCTGGGCATGCAGCATTCAGCCCTGGGCATGCTTACTTTCACTTTCATCTCTGAAGTGCAGTGAGACATTGTGCCGTGCAAACGGCTGGTTCGAATGTCTCAGAACTGTTCCCGTAAGGATGTGCATTTGAACAGGAAGAGATTAAATTACTGGAATTGAGCAAAAGCAATTTCCCTGATAAGTGCTTGCCTTGCGTGCTGCACACTGTGGAACCTGTCCTGCTGCAGTCTCCTACTAGGAATGAATTGATGATCGCCAGCACTGAGAAATCACTTCAGCTTTACTTGAATAAGTTGATACATACTTAGGGCTGGTCCAAACTAACCCCCCACTTCGAACTAAGATACGCAACTTCAGCTACGTGAATAACGTAGCTGAAGTCGAAGTATCTTAGTTCGAACTTACTGCGGGTCCACACGCGGCAGGCAGGCTCCCCCGTCGACTCCGCGTACTCCTCTTGCGGAGCAGGAGTACCGGCGTCGACGGCGAGCACTTCCGGGATCGATTTATCGCATCTAGACAAGACGTGATAAATCGATCCCAGAAGATCGATTGCTTACCGCCAGACCCGAGGTAAGTATAGACGTACCCTTAGGGTCTGCGTCTCCTCTCACTCACTCCAACTTTCCCCTACTGGGCCAATTCTGCTCTCACTTTCATCGCTGTAAATCAGGAGTAACTCCGCTGAGGTTAGTGGATTAACAGTGGTGTAAATGACTGACTTCAGAAGAATTACTTCTAGTTTCCCTGCTGTGAGAGCAGAACAGGGCTCATGGATACGGCTGGATTCTCAGCTGATATAAAACAGTGTAGCGCCATCAAACTGAATGGAGCTATGCCACCTTACTCCAGCTGAGGAAATGGCTCCTAGATGTAATATTTCACACATACAAAACTGGTTCTGTTCACTAATGACAAGGGATCCGCACACCTATGTGAGTTTCATGTAGTGTGTTATATAGTTTATGTTACAAAGCAGAGGAATACAAATATACAAGTATCCTAGAGGCACAAGTAACATAATCATCTCCTGTTGTTCCCCTTGGCTCTGTTCAGATACCGAGCTGGCTGTGCACCAACCAAGAAGAATCCACGCTGTCACCTCCATGTACTGGTTTCCAACTGTAAATGGATTATTTGGATGCAGTGGTACTAGCCAGAGCAGGGATACTGTAACAATTCGTGTAGTGGGGGTGCTGAAAGCCATTGAACCTAACTGCAAACCCTGTATATGATGGAAACCGCTTCAAGCGAGGGGGTGCGGTAGCACCTCCAGCACCCCTAGTTCCCGCACCAGTGGTCATTAAAGCAGCCGTGAGCATTAACTTTCCCTTTTGTGATTTCCCCTTGAGCACTTTGTATGAGTGAGACTCAGGACATGACCAGGGTGCGGCTGGGGGCAGAGCTCTTTGGCAGTTATGGTAACAGACTGAAAATGTGGGTAATATGTCCAATATACATAGACAAACCTCCCAGAAGCATCAGAGAAATCAAGCTCTTTTCCTTCTTCCTGCCCACGACCAGCCTAACTCTTCCTGTTCTCTCACTCTTGCGTGCACTTGTAGTCCCGGTGAAATCCATAGGTCTGCTTGTGTGACTGTTAGCCAGCGGGAGGACGGAGCTCACAATCAGTCCAGTTCTCTGTGCTCGTGGCACTGTGCTTTTGAGAAGGACCGGGTGCTACTGGAATGCAGTGATGCTGAAATCACACAGGCCCTGAGCCTCCAAGAAGCCCCATCTGTGTGGAGTCCTGGATTTACATGGATCCTCCCTGACTTTTGGTACAGGTGCAGGGGTCTGCCTGGGAAAGCCATTTGCAGAGGTGAGGCCGAAGATTGTTACTTTGCTACTTTATCACCCATGGCTAATTTTCCTTTGCACTTTCATAGCCTGCTTCATCTTGGCAACACTTGATGTACATAAATCCATCCTTATGACTCCTCATGGGAGGGAGTTGAGGGTTCTTGTCCCTGTTCTATGAAAGGAGATTTGCTCAAGGTTACCGGAAGGAGTCAGTGTCAGGGCTGGGATTAGAACTCAGGAATGCCCTGGCCTGTGCTCCACTCATTACTGCAGCTCTCTCTGATATGCATCCTTTGTCTATGGATGGAACTTAATAATCCAAGAAACAAGCATATCTTAAAAAGGGAAACCCCTGAGGTTTGGTCTATGTAACAGGAAGACCACAGTGTAACTGTTATCAATTCAGTTAGAATTGGTATGAGGAACTGCTTTTTATCCAGCTGCTGATAAGGAAAAGGGTAAGGGGGAGGGCTGCCTCTCTTCTGCTCATTGGGAAGCTAACAATGTCCTTTCCAGATGATATAATATTCCAGACAGTTTTGCCTGTATGCAGTTACTGTCTGCCTGAATTATGGATATTTCGGTTTGGCTTTGCTGTACATGTATTTGCTGTGAACTGTTTACTTGTGTAATGGAGCGAATACCCTTTAGAATCACGTACAGGCTTTCAGTTTAATACCTTTCTACTTGCATAATCATGGTATTGATTTGGCCATTGCAGGATCGGGGCCTTAGAGACTCTCTCTCTCTCAGCTTCTTTGAGTTATTATTGCTAATATGTCCTCTTGGTTTCACGTAGGTGTATCTCAGATTTCCCCTCTTGGGACAGCGGCTTTTGTAATTCCCAATAACAGACCGATGGAGTTTTATTTTGTAAAACAACTGTTCTTGGCTCTTGCCAGTTGCAGCCTAGACGAGATTTTTATGGCCAGTAAAGCCTAAAAATAGATTTTCATAATAGACGCTGACACAGCTGTAACGCTTAAACAGTGCAAATGGCTCCTCCATAATAAAAGGGAAGCAGCCAAAATCCCAGAGAGGAAAGAGCCGACGCTGGGGAGGAAAAGGTGGCCTTTTGGGTAGTCTCAGTCAGATATTTTCAAAGTATCACCAGAAGGACAGAGCTCCTAGGCAGAAAGATTCCTATGAAACCTTCAGTGTTTCTCGGCTTGAGTGTAACTCTGCCGCACAGGCCAGCATTTCCAAAGGTGCTTAGTTCCCACTGACTTCATCATGTGGGCTTGGAGCTCAGCACTTCTGAAGATCAGGCTCATAATAGCTGTTACTAAGGCCGCGATTTAGCAATTCAGAAAATATTTGCTGGATTAAAAAGGTTTAAAATATTAATTTTTAATTCAATCTGACTAAAAATGCTGATTGGCAATGGAAAAAGACAGAAACCAGTGGTGTGAGGACATCCTAGCACCGGAGCTGGTCCCACCTCCAGTGGAGCTAGTGAGAGCTTTGCAGAGCTTGCTAAAGTCCCCCAGCTGGTTACGCTCTCTGGGTGGATCCAGCACCTGTTGAAGTCATTGGAAAGGCTCCCATTGACTTCAGTAGGCAGTGGAGCAGAACCATAGGCAGCATGATAGCAGGGCCTCCTTTTGTCTGTGTGTTTAGCTCCCTCCCTGCCTTTAAAGGTCCCATCATTGTGACTCAGGTCACTAGGTGATTGTCTTTGTTGTCATGGGCCCTGCCATGTGGAACTTGCTTCCTCCCCCCCCCCCCCCCCCCAAACCACCACAGATCATTCCGCCCCACTTCTGCTGTTTGTGCTTTCATATTCCTGTATGGCAAGCATAGCTCCTCTGAAATCCATGGCATGACGAGGCCAGATCCTCAGCTGCTGTCCATCAGCTGTGACAAAGTTCCTCTTCTATCGTGGTGGGTCCTGCGCTTATTGGCGGATTTTCTTGCCTCAGAGATTCACCATGTGGGTTGGGGAACAGCCCAGAGACCTTCCCCTCTGGAAGAACCCACAGTCCAGGTCAATTGAGAGGTTTGGGGGGAACCCGGGGCCCCCACTCTACTCTGGGTTCCAGCCCAGGGTCCTGTGGACTGCAGCTGTCTATAGTGCCTCCTGTAACAGCTGCAGGACAACTACAACTCCCTGAGCTACTTCCCCATGGCCTCCTCCAAACCCCTTCCTTATTCTCACCACAGGACCTTCCTCCTGGTGTCTGATAATGCTTGTGCTCCTCAGTCCTCCAGCAGCACACCCTCAGCTCCTTGCGCCTCTTGCTCCCAGCTCCTCACACTCGCACCACAAACTGAAGTGAGCTCCTTTTAAAACCCAGGTGCCCTGATTAGCCTGCCTTAATTGATTCTAGCAGCTTCTTCTTAATTGGCTCCAGGTGTCCTAATTAGCCTGCCTGCCTTAATTGGTTCTAGCAGGTTCCTGATTACGCTAGTGCAGCCCCTGCTCTGGTCACTCAGGGAACAGAAAACTACTCATCCAGTGACCAGTATATTTGCCCTCTACCAGACTCCTGTACCCCACTGGTCTGCGTCTGTCACATATCCCTCCCCCCTGCTCAACGCCAAGGGGTTGGGCAGCTTGGGACGCCAGACAGTGCACATGTGACAAGCCATCGGCGTTGCCATGACGGCTCCCTGCTCTGTGTTGCACACAGAACTGGAAAGGTTGGAGGGATAAGAACCATCTGGTCCCCCTTGTGTTCTTCTCCTTGTTCCGCTGCATCCATTGAAGAGGGGCATGGTCGGTCACAGGACAAATCTGCGCCCGAGCAGGTAGTAGCGCAATGTTTCCATGGCCCATTTTACAGCGAGGCATTCTCTCTCCACCACTGCATATTTTTGTTCCCTTGGAAGGAGTTTCCGACTGAGGTATAGAATTGGGTGTTCCTCCTCCCCGACCATCTGTGATAGAACGGCCCCCAACCCTACTTCCGATGCATCCGTCTGCAGGATAGCCTCTGATTTCACCAAGGAGTTTATCAGTACGGGGTTACTGCAGAGGGCAGTCCGTAGGTCTGTGAATGCTTCCTCTGCTGCATCAGACCATCTCACCAGATCAGGTCTACGGGCTTTCACTAGGTCTGTCAGGGGGCTTGCCCTTGTGGCAAAGTGGGGGATAAATCGTTGGTAATACCCCACCACACCTAGGAACGCCCGGACTTGTTTCTTGCGACTTGGTCGGGGCCAATTTTGGATGGCCTCTAACTTGTTCACTTGGGGTTTTACCAGACCTTTTCCCACAATGTAGCCAAGATATTTGGCCTCTGTAAACCCTACAGCGCACTTGGCAGGGTTTGCTTTAAGGCCAGCTCTCCTGAAGGTATCGAGGACTGCCTCCACCTTCTCCAGGTGGGTTTCCCAGTCTGGGGTATGAATGACCACATCGTCCAAGTAGGCAGCAGCATAACTGTTATGCGGGCATAATAGCTTGTCCATTAGGCGCTGGAAGGTAGCTGGGGCCCCATGTAGTCCAAAAGGGAGGACAGTATATTGAAAAAGACCCTCTGGTGTAGAAAACACAGTCTTTTCCTTTGCGTCTTCTGCAAGGGGAATCTGCCAGTACCCCTTTGTCAAGTCTAGGGTAGTCAAGTACCGGGCATTACCCAGATGGTCCACTAGCTCATCTATGCGAGGTATGGGGTACGCGTCGAACTGGGATACTTTGTTTAGTCGCCGGAAGTCGTTGCAAAATCTTGTGGTGCCATCAGGTTTGGGCACCAGCACAATTGGGCTGGACCACTGACTGTGGGATTGTTCGATGATCCCCAACTCCAGCATTTTTTTTTACTTCTGCTTTTATTTCCTCCCTTTTTGCTGCTGGCACCCGATAGGGCCTCATTGTTACTCTGGCCCCAGGGTTCGTGACGATGTGGTGATATGTCTCTGTTGTTCAACCCGGTTTTGTCGAGAACACATCTTGGTTCTGAAAGATCATCTCAGACACCTCATTCTTCTGGTCTGGTGTTAAATCGGGAAACACTCTCACCTGTTTGGAAGGCTTGTTTTCCTGGGTTAGGTATTTTTGGACTGTTGTGCATGCCTCTTGTCCCTGCCAGGGTTTCAGAAGGTTAACGTGATAAATCTGTTCTTGTTTTCTGCGTCCTGGCTGCCGCACCTTGTAGGTTACTTCCCCCACGGGTTCAACCACCTCATAGGGCCCCTGCCATTGGGCCAGAAGCTTGCTTTCTGCCGTGGGTACCAACACCGTAACCCGATCCCCTGGTTGGAACTGTCGCACTTTTGCCTGGCGATTGTAATGGGTTCGCTGGGCCTCCTGTGCCTTCTCCAAATGTTCCCGTACAATAGGGGTAACCCAGGCTATCCGGTCTCGCATCTGCATTACATGCTCTATTATATTTCTCCCCTCATTGGGTTCCTCTTCCCAGGTCTCTTTGGCGATATCTAGTGTGCCACAGGGGTGATGCCTGTATAATAACTCAAAGGGGGAAAACCCAGTTGAGGCCTGAGGTACCTCCTGGATAGCAAACATAAGGTAGGGTAGTAGGGTGTCCCAATCCTTCCCGTCCCGACTTGCCACCTTCCTTATCATAGCCTTGAGGGTTCGGTTAAACCTTTCTACCAACCCATCAGTCTGCGGATGGTAGACCGAAGTTCTCAGGGTATGTATATGGAGCAGCATACAGAGGTCCTTCATTGGCTTCGACATAAATGGGGTTCCTTGGTCGGTTAATATCTCCTTCAGTAGCCCCATTTGGGCAAAGATCCCCACCAGCTCTTTGGCTATAGTTTTAGAGGCCGTGTTCCGCAGGGGGATGGCTTCTGGGTAGCGAGTAGCATAGTCCAAAACAACAAGTATATATTGGTGGCCCCGAGCCGTCTTCTCCAGGGGTCCCACTAGGTCCATGGCTATTTGCTCGAAGGGGACCTCTATGATGGGAAGGGGTACTAAAGGTGCCCTCAAGTGGGGACGGGGATTGTGCAGCTGACACTCCGGGCAGGAGGCACAGTACCTCCGCACTTCTTCATGTACTCCGGGCCAGAAAAACCGTCACAGGACTCGTGCCAGGGTCTTCTCTACTCCCAAATGCCCCCCAAAAAGATGACTGAGCAAGACTTAATACAGCATTCTGGTGTTTTTGAGGTACTAGGATCTGCTGTACCTTCTGCCCCTGTGCAACCCAGTATAAGAGATCCTTCTTCATTATGAAGTAGGGTCCTGGTCCCTGGGTTTTCCCTTCCACGGGGACCCCATCTAGTTCAGTCACCTCCTTCCTAATGTTGTCATACCTTGGATCTTCTGCCTGGTCCCGTCCAAAATTTCCTCTCCCGGGGCTAATCTGCCCAAGATCTAGGGGCCCAGTCTCTGTTGCCTCTACTGGTTCAGAAGCGTTAGGGTGGGGGTCAGACTCAGGTGCTTCTCCGTCCTGCGTGGCCTCCTTTTCAGCTCCGCGGGTCCACCTACCTACAAGAGCGACCCTCTGGCTTTGGGTCAGTATTCAAGTTCCCAAGGCCTTAGCTGCTCTGCTTTCTCTTTTTGTCTTTCTACCTTGTCTGGGAGTGGAGAACAAATCTGGGGATATTTCAGAGAAGATTGGGCGTTGACAGTCTGCTGTGGATGCCTCACCAATTTTAGGGTCCCCATCTTTCTCCAATCCCCCTACTGGGAGTAAGTTTCCAAACCCTGGGAAGTCCCTCCCTATGAGCACCGGGTATGGGAGTTTAGGGACTACACCTGCTGCTGCCTTAGTAGTGTTCCCTTGGATCTCGATTTTTACTGGGATGGTGGGGTAGTAACTAACTGTCCCATGGACACATGTTATCCCCATACGTTTAGCCTGCAGCAGCTGACTACGCTTCACGAGCTTCCCTGAGATAAGCGTGATAGCACTCCCCAAATCAACCAGTGCCGTGGTCCCTACCCCATTTAGTTTCACTGGTCTGGTATACATATGTGGGGTTAGTGAGACCCCCACAAGGTGGATTAGGGAGCATGGATCTGCCCAGTTCCCCAGGTTACACTGCATAGGCTCCTCAGCATTGGGACACTGTGCAGCTATGTGTCCCCACTCCCCGCAGGCATAACATCTGTATGGAGCCCTAGGCATTCCCCAGTCTCTTGGTTTGGGCAATCTAACATCACGATCCTCTTCTCCCTCAGTGCTCCGACTCTTTGTGGCCTCTGACGGGCCTTCAGCCTCTCTCTTTCCACCTGGGCCCTCCTGGTGGCCCAGTCACCCAAACTTTAGGGCTTGGTGCTGCTAGTTTAACCCGGGGTGCCTCTTCCTTAACTGGTCGGGTCAGCTCCCTCGCTGTCCTTCGCCTCTCTACCAGGGCGACAACCTCGTCATAGGTGGAGGGTTCGTTCTGGCTTACCCAGGCATGAAGGTCTGGTGGTAGTCCCCTCATGTATCGGTCGATGACCAGAACCGCTAGTATCTCTTCTGGACTCCGGGACTCTGTTTGCAACCACTTTTGTGCGAGATGGATGAGGTCATACAATTGGGACCGCGGGGTTTTGTCTTCCTGGTACCTCCAACCGTGATATTGCTGAGCCCGCACTGCTGTCATTACCCCAGATCTGGCCAGGATCTCTGCTTTCAGCTGGGGGTAGTCTGCCGCAGCCTCTTCAGGCAGATCATGGTAGGCCTTCTGGGCCTCCCCACACAGGAATGGGGCAAGGATGCCAGACCACTGATCTCGAGGCCAGGCCTCCCATAGGGCTGTCCTCTCAAAGGCCAGAAGGTATGCCTCTACATCATCCTGTTGTGTTATTTTCTGCAGCCAGTGGCTGGCCCATATGAGCCGCGTCCCATCATGGCCGCGATTCAGCTCTGTAAGGGACTTCACCTGGTTTACCAGTTCCCACAACATAGCTCGGTCTTGAGCAGCCTGGTCCATCAGCAGGCAATTAGTCTCTTGCTGCAGCCGCACTGCCTCCTGTTGGGCAGCTGCCTGGACACGGGTAGCCTCCTGCTGGGCCGCCGTAGCTTGTATCAGTGCCCGCACTACGTCATCCATTGTGGTGAAAAAAATAAACCACTTTAAAAAAAAAAAATCACCCTCCTTCTTCCGCCACGCTGTGCACCCCAAGATTCCACTCGTGACACCAGTGTGACAAAGTTCCTCCTCTATCTTGGTGGGTCCTGTGCTTATTGGCGGATTTTCTTGCCTCAGAGATTCACCGTGTGGGTTGGGGAACAGCCCAGAGATCTTCCCCTCTGAAAGAACCCACAGTCCAGGTCAATTGGGAGGTTTGGGGGGAACCCGGGCCCGCCCTCTACTCTGGGTTCCAGCCCAGGGCCCTGTGGACTGCAGCTGTCTATAGTGCCTCCTGTAACAGCTGCATGACAGCTACAACTCCCTGGGCTACTTCTCCATGGCTCCTTCAAACACCTTCCTTATTCTCACCACAGGACCTTCCTCCTGGTGTCTGATAACGCTTGTGCTCCTCAGTCCTCCAGCAGCACACCCTCACCCTCTCACTCTCAGCTCCTTGTGCCTCTTGCTCCCAGCTCCTCACACTCACACCACAAACTGAAGTGAGCTCCTTTTAAAACCCAGGTGCCCTGATTAGCCTGCCTTAATTGATTCTAGCAGCTTCTTTTTAATTGGCTCCAGGTGTCCTAATTAGCCTGCCTGCCTTAACTGGTTCTAGCAGGTTCCTGATTACTCTAGTGCAGTCCCTGCTCTGGTCACTCAGGGAACAGAAAACTACTCATCCAGTGACCAGTATATTTGCTCTCTACCAGACTCCTGTACCCCACTGGTCTGGGTCTGTCACACAGCATAGCATTGTTGACTTTCATGGAGCTATGCTGATTGACTAAGGTTCTGTAAATCAGGAGTACTAACTCAGCTGAAATCTATGGAGAAATCAGGAGTGAAGCCAGACGGAGTTAGGCCTGTGTAAAGTTGGTGTAAGTGAAAAAGGATCAGGGCCCTTTATTTCCAAAGCATTTTTACTATGACTGCTTTGGGTCCCATAGTTATGACTTCTGCACCTCCCATTCTCTTCTTATGCTGATCCCCCGTCCTCTCTCCTCACATGCACTTTTTGTTCTCCTCATTTGAAGTTTGCAGTGGGATTTTTACTACAAAGTTTTTCTTGCATTGTGGCAAGGCATGCTCCACAAATTATATTATTATTAGATTTAAATTATGATGATTGCTCTCAATCAATCTTCCACCCCTACCATCCCCCTTTCCTTTATGAGAGGGCTTGTTCTGATCATCTGCAACAGTCCCCGTTATATTTGATTTTATTACAAGATATAAATTTCTTTCTGCAGCCCTGGCACACAGAGTGCAGAGAGGAGAGCGGAATTGCCTAGCAACCAGGAGAACAAAAAATTAAGAGAATCAATAAGCCTGGATGGAAAGCTAAACAGGGACTTTAAAACAAAATCTTTTGTTGTTGTTGTTCCTCCTCTGGTAATGATTTGCAATATCTCAGCTGTAGCATGGAGAGGTCATTATGTACAATGGATGCTTCTGGGGGCAGGAAGGGCCAAGGGACTGGTCTGCATCAAAATTAAAGGGTAGATGAAAACCCAGCAACCGGACACAGACTTGCATAATACCCTCATCCTGCAAACATGCATATGAGTAATCCCATTGACTTTAATGGAACTATTCACATATGCAGGTGTTTGCAGGCATGGGGCCAAGAGTCTGTCTCAGGGCCAGTTCTGTTGTCATTTACACTTGTATAAATCCAGAGTAATTCCACTGAAGTCAGTGGTTTTACTTCAGATTTACACCAGTATAACTGGAAAAAGAATTTTGTTCTGAGTTTTAAGGAGGTGACAGGTTGTTTGACATACAAGTGGGGGGCCCAATTCTGTAGATAGTCCAGATAAAGTCTATAGTAGGATTACTTCACAGGAGTCAGAGCTGCAGGATTGGCCCCTAGGTTAACATGATAGCCAGGTTTTTCAAAGCTAGATGGAAGAAGCAACCTATAATGTACAGAGGGTCGCTTCATGATAATATCAATTTTTAAAAAGATCAGAAATTAATGCAGTTAAACTTCGTATCTATCAGTAAAAATGGCAAGATAATTTAGGGAAATATTTTCCAGATTAAGGAGAAGTCCCATTGAAATCAAAGGCCCTACTTACCGGAAGTGAAGTTACACATGTGATTAAGTGATGGAAGGATCAGGATCATAAATTGAATTTAGTGGTGGTTTTCTGTTGGGTTATTTGAGTCCTGGTCCTGAAAACATTTGCATACATGCTTAACTTTGGATGGAAGTCAAGTCAATGGGATTCCTCATCATAAAGTCAGACAGATAAGAAAGCCTTTGCACCATGAAAGCTTTGATTTTTCTTTTTAAGGGGATGGGGTATAATTGAACAAGTGGATTCACTTCACAAAACCAAAAAGGGTTCCGTAACCAAACTGAAGTTGTATGGATCAAAAATTATTCTGGCACAGTAATTTCTAGGCGATGTATGATCTCGATGCAATTGACTAAGCTGGGGAGGAAGGATGAGCCAGTATTTAGCATGTTCACCTAGGATGTGGAAGACCTGGCTTCAGTTTGCTGCTGGACCATAGACTTACTGAGGGACCTTGGATAAGTCCGTTAGGCCCAGCTCCCCATCAGTACCGTGGGGATTATAGCACTTTCCTACCTCACCGGATGTTGTGAGGATAAATATGTAAAAATTGGAAGGTACTCAGGTGCTAAGATGATGAAGAGATTTGTAAAGTGCTTTGAGACCCTTGCAAGGAAAGTGCTATTGAAATAAACTAATCAGCTTTTTTTTTATTTGAATTTTATCAATAAAGAAGTGGGGGGAAGCAGGAGGGTCAGGGGAAAAGTGTGGACATCAGTCAAGTTTTTTTTTAATTGAGAGGGGGTAGATATTTTAATTTTACTAAACAAAAATACACTAAATGATCAATATCAAACAAAAAACAATCCCAAAGATCAACCCCCCAAACATCCGCTAAAATAAACACAAAAGAAGGCCCTGCTCATACTTAACTTTAGGCACTGCGAGTGGTGCCCCTTGGTTTCATGCAAACTAAGGCCCCAAATGGATCTGTCCGGGTCCGTCTGGGCACCCAGGCAGCGCTTCATTGCAATCGGAGAAGTGCCCAGACAGATCCATGTCGCCGAGGGCCCCAGGCTGCAAACGCTTAGGCGGGCTTAAACTGAAGCCTCTCAGCTGTGGTCTCAGTGGGGCTACTCGTCTCTGCTAGCTCGGGGGCAAAAGGTGGGAAGAAGGTTTTGTTCTGTCCTCCCCGCAGCGCGCTGCTCTCACGCCCAGGGGGCTCCGGGGTGCCCGCCTGCAGGAGGGCGGGTTCGCCGCTGGAGGTCGCGGGTGAACAAGGCTGGCCAGGAGCGGGCCCGGCTCGGGTCTCCTGTGAAAGGCAGACGGTTCCCCGCCGCCGCGGGAGGAATGCGGAACCAGCCCTGTGCGAAGAGCTGCGGCTGCTGCCCGGGCTGGAGGCTGCTCAGAGCCCAGTGAGGAGGATGGGGAAGCGGGAGCCCTAAGCGCCCTGCTGCTGCCCAGGGGGTCCGCCTTGCCCGTCTGAGCCGGGGCCAAATGAAGCAGCCCCCGGCGGCGAGGTAGCCTTTCCAGCGCCCCCAGCCCAGCCCCATGAAGCTCATCTAGCAGAGGAGGAGGAGAGAAGCCAGAGCCGAGCCCTGCTCACTCGCACCGTCCCCATGGCGAAGGACAAGCCCAGGAAGGCTTTGCAGGAGCTGCTCCAGAGACCGGGCAACCAGCTGTGCGCGGACTGCTCTGCACCTGGTAAGGGAGAGCGGGGGACCGCGGCGCTGGAGCGAGCTGCCCGGGGTGGAGGAGCGTCGTGGCCGGGGCAGGCAGGGGAGTTGGATCCCTCGGCGGCCGCCGCCCTGTGGGGTCAGGGCTGCACCTGCTCCCCTTCCGCCTGCCGCCCGGCCAGGGCGGGGTCCCGTCCAAGTTTGCCTCGGCCAGGTGGCCGCCCGCTCGGGGAGAGCCCGGCGGGCTGGGCGCCCTGCTGCGGCGAGCCCAGCTGCCAGCCTGCCGCGGGGGTGTGCCCCTAGCCGGGCTATTGCAAAACTGCGGACTCTGGAGAAAGAGGAAACCGGCCGTGGGGCTCTCTGGAAGGGGACCGCGTGAGCAGGGTCCGACCCCACCCTCGGTTCCCAGCCCCCATGGGCGAGGCAGGGCAGGAGGAAGGTCTCCCAGCTGCTCAGCTGGGGGAGGTGATGAAGGGGATGCCCCAGGAGACCGTTTGAGGGAGGGGGCGACTCAGGAAAGGGGTGAGCCCCCGATCCGGCAGCTGGCCGGCCAAGCCGTGCCCTAGACCCTGATGGGGTGCCAGGAAAGAGAGGGTGCCGGGGAGTCCCAGCAGGGAAAGCCGGGGTACCTCGCCTCCTCCCCCCCCCCCCAGCTCTCTGGGGCTGACTTATGAATGCTGATGTCATCCCCGGCTACTTCAGCCGGTTTGTGTGTGAGAGCTGCAGTGCAGATCAAGCCCTACGCTCAGATGACAATGACACTTCATTACTTTGCCAGGGTGGGCAGGCAGGCAGCGGTGAGGTTTGCAGGCGTGGGGCTGGGCGATCTAGTCCGTGTCAAGCTGGGGGCTCTCCCTCCTTGCTCCTGTCGTTGTTCCCTCCCTGCAAACTGTGTGGGGCTTTTGTTGCCAAGTAGCCAAGGTTCCCTTTCTCAGGGAATCAACAGACCTGGTGCTCCCAATGCCTGGCTGTGCCACTTCCTGCCAGCCAACCTTTGACCACCACACAGGTGTTTGCTGGAGACTTTGCCCCTTTCTTCATGATTCATAGCTATAGATGATAAACTATCAGTTGTGCTCATTGCTGGGGGTGGGGGAGGGAATGGCTGGGGGAGATTCTGAGCCAGACACACACCCTTCCTTGTCCTTTGAACAGAGAAGTCACTGGGGGCTTAGCCCGGTGGTTTGAATGCCTTACTGAGTGTGGTGATGCTCAGGTCTGTGTTTGTAGGTGTGTGTACAGATCCCCTAGGGAAAAGTCTTGCAGAGTTTAATAGAAAATAACCTTCCGGAGGAGAGTGACGGAGAATGATACCCCCTTGCAGAAATTGGTAGGTTGACTTTAAAATATCAAACCTGCAGAAGGGCTATTTTAAGCTATTACACTCTATAGCTTTTAGGACATTGACAGAATGTTATTACCTTTCTGTAGCACCTTATTGATTTCCACCTTGTCAAATATAGATAGGATCTGGGATGGATCATTAACTGTGGGTTTGTGTCCCTAATCTGCATTGAAGCTAAACTGGGATCCCCTAAAGATACTTTCAATCACATTGTACCTGGCTAGTGATGCCTAAGAACCTGCTACTACACAGTGTGTGTGGCTTTGCTGGCTGGTAGAACTCCACCTAGTCACTCCCACCTCTTGCGGTATAACCTTATTAACCCACCTTTTAGGCATCTTGCTGTACACAGCTTGGCTCTGATTGCAGTAGAAATCTCCCTAAAAACCTTCCTGAAGGAGAATTTTCAGGCCGGGACTGTTCAGATCGATTGCATAACTATTAAGGGGAGAGTAATGCAAAACCCACCCAACAAAACAGGGAGCAGTTACCCACTATCATCATGATTAAGATGAAACTATGGCTCAATAAAATAGCTTATGTTGTGGTTAGGTTATTAGGGACTCCAAAGGCAGGTTTTAAAGCTATGAAGCCACAGTCTGCCGTTGGTCACACCTGGGTGCAGAGATGTGCTCAGTGGTATTGCACCTAGTAACAGAGAAAAATTGGAGCCACTGTCTTGTGATGCAGGATGTACTATTATTGTAAGTCAGCTCCTTTTCTATGTGGTCTAACATAACCTTAACAGCCCGGTTTTCTCCTGCGTTGTACCCCTGCTCTAAAGCCCCATTTCCTCATTGACCATTCCGCTTTAGTTTTTGTAACCATGCACAGTAAGTCTACTGTAGTCTATGCCTCGGACTGAGGTTCAGTGACTGTAGACCGACATGCCTGTGCATGTTATGGGTTATTTAGGACAATTAAAGATGAGCGAGACACACAGTGTGCATGTGTATTACATATAAAATCAGTGGACCCAATCTGGTTATTTGCATTGGGGTAAAGGAGAGTGGATTTGGGGCAGTGCTTTCCAATCTAGGCAAGGCAAGGAGCTGTGAGGTGGGAACAGTTACATGACCCTTGACTTGCATTGCCCTATGCTACATCCTGCCATGTGCAGGTTAAATAGCAGGTGGTGTAGTTCCCTGATCCTGCAGTGGCTCCCAATACAGCCAGTCATAAGAGTTTCTCCAGTTTAAAGGTCTGCAGGGGCAGGCATATCAGCTCAAGTTTCCCTTCTCATCTTGTGTCTCACTTAGCTCAGGCATGAGGCCACATGTAGTCTACAGCAGTGGTTTTCAACCTGTGGTCCACGGACCCCTGGGGCTGCAGCCTATGTCTATGATTTCCAAAGGGGCTGCATCTCAATTTGAATTTTTTTTTAGGGTTTTGCAAATGGAAAAAAAGGTTGAAAACCACTAGTTGAAAACCCACAGAGTCAATGGAGAGTAACCTTCCTTTTAGTGAGAGAACTGGTGGGTGGGGGAAAGAACACACACAACAAAATAGAAATAGGGAAGGAAAAAATTAAAGCAAACAAGATGAGAATGGGAGAAGAGAGGGGAGAAAACAAACAGAAGACAGGAAGGCCAGTGCCAATGGGCAGATGGTGCAAGGGGACAGAGAGAATAGGCATCTAGCTGCCAGTCCAGTGCAATCAGGGATTTATAAATTATAAATTAAATTTTTATAAATTAATGGAGATATCCTATCTCCTAGAATGGAAGGGACCTTGAAAGGTCATTGAGTCCAGCCCCCTGCCTTCACTAGCAGGACCAAGTACTGATTTTGCCCCAGATCCCTAAGTGGCCCCGTCAAGGATTGAACTCTCAACCTTGGGGGTTTAGCAGGCCAATGCTCAAACCACTGAGCTATCCCTACCCCAGTTTTGTTGAAACTAAAGGCTGATATTCTCTAGTATGGAGTGTGTGTGTGTCTAACTAAAATACAAGGGAGAATTCATGAGCCAGTGAGTATCAGCTCCAAGATGCAGCTATTTAGCTAAGGGATTCTAACAATATGGTAAATAATAGAGCTGTCTGGAAAAACAAAACAAAATAGCTACTGTTTTCAAATGATTTTCATTCCATTTGTGTAGAAAGCAGCTCACTTCTCGCTTTTTGAAATTTTCTGCAGATTCAAATCTTTTTTTAGAAATTGTGATTTTTTTTTTAAAGTTACATTTTTGTCAATTTGGAAAAACTCTCCCTTATCGTTGATTATTTTTGCCCCAGAGCCCCAGTCATGGACCAGGACCCCCTGGTGCTAGGCGCTGTACAAACTCTGAACAAAGAGATGGCTCCTGCTCCAAAGAGCTTGCAATCTAACCTCTCCTAGTGGCTAAGCTGTGGCAACCTAATGGCGCAGTGAAAAAAATAGTCCCCAGAATGGTAAATGAGCATACAAATGTAACCTGCAATAAGCACCTTTCCCTCCAGGCTGTATTGGCAACTTGGTCCACGTGCTCCCCTTGCCCTCCCCTGACCACTTAGGTTTACTGCCCCTCCCAAGCCTTATGGAGACCAAAACCAAAGTGAAAACCAAATACCTACGATTGGAAAACAAACTAACGGGCAATTTTTTTTCATTTGCAGTTTTTATTGAGCGTTTTAAAAAAAAAGGTTTCAGAGTAGCAGCCGTGTTAGTCTGTATCCGCAAAAAGAACAGGAGTACTTGTGGCACCTTAGAGACTAAGAAGTGGGCTGTAGTCCACGAAAGCTTATGCTCTAATAAATTTGTTAGTCTCTAAGGTGCCACAAGTACTCCTGTTCTTTTTTTAAAAAAAAAGGTTTTAATAAAAACCTAATTGTGGGGGTTTTCTTTTGGTGTGTGTGTGTGTGTGTGTGTGTGCGCGTGCGCAAAAGTTCATTTTTGTAGAAAAAGGTCATTTTTGACTATAAGTGCTTTCTGTCCAAGAATTCCACCCTGCTATAGCGAACAATGTGAGAGCACATTATCCGAGTCTTTGAGACTGAATTACAATGCATAAACCATTGTAACAAAACTGTTACTCGGAACACACGGCCCTGGGTATCACACACTGCAGGACTCTTTGTTAGATTGCGTGTCTCACCTAGTGGAAGCCAGGTTGCAGCAAGTCTGTTTCACTGGACCAAGGTGTTTGTCATCCGGGAAGGCAGAGTGCGGTGTGCCGTCTGACGGCACAGCGAATAATCTCTCCTAATGGCTGGCGTGCAATGTCTCCCAATATGTTAGAATGTTTCTTTAAGACTAAAGCGGCAGCGCTTTAGCGTTGCCAGTTTAGACTTGCCCTAATATGGCAATGCAATTGGTTTTAAACCATTCTTTGTCTCCGGCAGTATCTTTCTGCACATTGTGAGATGGATGGTTGTCTGGGGGCATAGCAAGGCTTTGCATGTTTCTCTTCATAGTCCATTCTTATCTGGTTTAGGGTTGCATTTCCACTGGTTCAAAATCTTTTTACATTGAGGCAGGGAGGAAGAAACCTGGACCTGCAGGCAAAAGTGCAAATGCCACTGGAGTGATGCTACGCCTTAGAGCTCGTCAAGTGCATTTTTATGGGCTCCAACGTATTCATTGTTAATTTTCTGTCATGCGCTCTCATCTTTCCCATTTGACTGGGGCTGTTTGTCCACCGCCACACACTGGAACTATTGAAATAAATGGGCAAATGTGTAACTTCCACTTAAATATATATGAATTTCATCTAATTCTAACAGGATGTGTGATAGTGGAAAGGAAGACCAACAGTGAGGCCAGAGATGATAGTGGGGCGGGACCATGTTATTAGGTATATCTCTATATATTACCTTATAGAACTGGAAGAAACCCCAAAAGGTCATTGAGTTCCAGCCCCCTGCCTTCACTAGCAGGATCAAGTACTGATTTTTGCCCCAGATCCCTAAGTGGCCTTCCTCAAGGATTGAACTCACAACGCTGGGTTTAGCAGGCCAATGCTCAAACCACTGAGCTATCCCTGGTGCTGAGCACTCAATTCCCACTGGAGTTGAGGGTATTTAGTACCTTGCTCTACTAGGCCACTCAGAACAGCCTGAGGGTTGAGGAGAGAGCTTACAGCAGGGACCATTACAACTGTAGCTCCCACATACCCAGGACCTGGGGCATCTTTCTGTGCTTAAATTGTTGCTCCAATTAGGCTGAGCCATTTAATGCAATAAACACATGACATAAGGTTGATGACAGGAGAAAAATGTAAAGAAGTGCAAGAAACTCCTTGCCTTGTTCTGGGAGAAGGAGGGCATTGAAAGAGGTGGGCTGGGGGGGAGGAAGGGTTAAGATCTATCAAAAGGATGGGTAAGGAGCTAGTGGGCAGAGGTGGAGAGGAAAGGTTCCCATTGCATTTGTGTTTTGCTTTAGACCATCTCTGCAGGGAGAAGGGCTTTTTGAACTACAAGAACGCTTCATGTTGCAGGGGTTTGCCTGTCCACCCCAATTTCATAACTCGCTAAGCTTGCAGCACTGCTGTGATCTGCGGATAACAAGCTGAGGGGGGCACTCAGCCCCAGAGCGCTGGATGCAAAGGGTTTGGCATATTTGTAAAAATGTCCGGGTAAAAGCTCTGCTGACCGGGAGTGGTTGTCTGCAGTGTGCATCCTCATGTGTAAGGAGCAAAGGCCCTTTCTAAAACCCCAGCATTTTCTCCTAAAGTACAGTAGCCTCGAGAAGCAACAAAATCCTGACTGCACACAAACGTCTTCTGATTCCGGTATTAAATCAAGCCTTTCAGCTAGCTAGCTACTGAAGAGCCATTTGCTCTAGACTGGGCCAAACTCAAGAAAGAAATGTCAGCCATTGATTCAATAATGTTAATTGTATTAAAATTCCCATGGTTACACCATGTAGCTAGTTAACATTCCTATTACGTGGAAAGAAATGTTTTGTCTACCTGTAAAACTTCCCCCAAGGTTTTCTTTTTACCATCAGGAACTATAAGCCTCCTACTGAACCACTGTTGCTTTCTCCTTAAAAGCACATCAACGCCAGCCACAAATGGATGCAAACGTACTGAGTTTATCGGTCAGGCCCTTTATTCAGCATGACATGTCTGAGCCAGCGATGTCCACTGGAGGACGCATTAACATGTTATAGCGTTACTGGCCATTGAACAAGGTCCCCACGTAGGGTTGCCAGGCATCCCGTTTTCGACCGGAACTCCCAGTTGAAAAGGAACCTTGATGGCACAGTGGGGGCCTGGGGCTAAGGCAGTCTCCCTGCCTATCCTAGCTCCACATGGCTCCCAGACATGGCCACCAGGTCCCTGCAGCCCCTAGACTAGTGGTCACCAACCAGCTGATTGATCGCGATCTCGGGTGGTGCAGCAGGGCTGACGCTAAGGCTTACTCCCTGCCTGCCTGCCCACGCCATTCCCGGATGCGACCAGCGTGGCCCTGGGGGCAGGAGGGCAGGGATCTCCATCTGTGTGCTGCTTCTGCCTGCAAGCACCGCCCCCACAGCTCCCGTTGGCCGGGAATGGGGAGTTGCACCCAAACTCCTTCCCAGAGCCCGCACCCCCTCCTGCACCCAACCCCCTGCCCCAGGCTCAGCCCAGAGCACCCTCACACACTGTGAACCCCTTGGCCCCAGCCCAGAGCCTGTACCTCCTTCTGAACCCCAACCTCCACCCCAGCCTAGTGAAAGTGAGTGAGGGTGGGGGAAAGCAAGCGGTGGGGGGGGGGGATGGAGTGAGTGGGGCGAGGCTTTGGGGAAGGGGTGGGCTAGATCCTGGGTTGCCCTTAAATTCAAAAAGTGATCTTGGGTGTAAAAAGGTTGACGACCACTGCCCTAGATGCATGGGTGGCCAGGGAGGCTCCGCACACTGCCCCCGCCCCGAGGGCTGGCTCCACAGTTCCCATTGGCCAGGAGCCGTGACCAATGGGAGCTACAGGGGTGATGCCTGTGGGTGTGAGAGCTTCCCTGGCCACCCATGTGTCCAGGGGCTGCAGGGACCTGGTGGCTGCTTCCCAGGAGCGACAGTAAGCACTGCCGGGACCCCGCACCCTGAACCTTCTCCCACACACCAATCCCCTTCCCCAGCCTGGAGCCCCCTCCTGCACCCAAACTCCCTCCCGGACAATTGTGTGTTTAGTAATGATGGGCTAAAGAGTGTTTTAGGCACTGAGTTTTCTTTTGGGATGTGACAGAGGTGGGGGCTGGTTGGGGAAGTTAATTTCTGAATCGACTCTGAATTTCCCATATGTCCTGGGTCCTTCTCTAGCCCTTATCTAGCAGTGACTTCATTTTCTGTACTTTCAAAGATGAATGAAGCATAAAAATGCCATCTGAATATCTTACTCCTGGGCTTAATTTGTAAAGATAGGCATGATAACAGCAAATTTGTAACTTTAAAACCAGTATAGTCAATCAGTAAACACCATAATTATCTGTAGTGTTTTGCAGTGGAAGTAGTCTGAAATTGGCATCTGTTGTACTGTAGCAATGATACTTAAAGACCAGTGGCTTATTGCATTTGTGGTGGTATGTTCTATTTAATATTCCCCTATCAATGTTATTTTCCATGTTAAGGGAACAAAGCCATTTGGTTGGAACTTAGGAATGCCTGGAGGTTTTCTTTTATCAGGTTTTACTGCTATTTACTAAAGGGAGATGCTTGATAACAGCGGTCATGATGATGGTAAAACTAACAGCAAGAACTGATTCAGTCAAACTTTATCTTGGGCAGACATAAAACTGTAATAAATCGAAACTAATGGAGCAAAAAGTGCATGTGAGTGACAGTATTTGTTACTGGCTCAAAAGGGGCACAGCCCATAAGTCGACTGAGACACAATTATTTTTGAACTACCTAGATTTACATTAGACAGCCTGTGCAACTGCGGTTTAACTATGGGGCATTTTAAAAAGAACCTTCTCTTTCAAAGCATGGATTTAATCAATGTGGTTAACTACAACTTGCTGCAAAACTTCTTTACTTCGTTGGTGGCTCTTCTTTAAAACAGCTTCATGAGTGTAGTCATTTGCTTGGTCACATCAAGTCCTGTCTCTGAAATCTGATCGTGGTCCATCAAGACAACCAACTGCTGGGATGAAACCTGTGACTACCCTGAGGTCTGGGTGTGTTTTAGGTTGCTCTATGTCTGAGCTGAGAATTTTTCAACACCTGTTACCCTGGGGAGCAGAAATGAAGACAGCGAGGCTATGATTGGTTATTATTATAGCTTCCTTCATCCAAAAGTAGAGCAAAGCACATTACAGAATAATACATGCAGAGCTGGGGACCAAACCTATAAACTGTGCAGGGAACTCTCTGACTCCAATGGGAGTTCCCTGTATGCTCTAATAACAATGTTATAAATGTGTACCAGAGGACTACGCAGTAGCAGAGGCAAGAGGAAAAAAAGAAGAAGCTGGGGAGGGGGAGACCAGGGGTAATTGGAGGATGGAGGAGAGTGGAGAAATCAGTAGCAGATTATTTAACAATAGAGTTTTGAGGGCCAGTTCCTCTTGCAGAGCAGTCAGTCCTGGAGAATTTTAATTCTCCACAGTTCTTTTCTCCCCTGGCTTAGGTTGGAGGGGATTAATTTCACTCTTGACACATTCTGAGTATGCTCCTTTCCACTCATCCCGCTGGCACCAAAAACAATCACCAAGTTATGCTGTGAGAGGGCCGCGGCTGTCGGTGTTCAGCCAAACACAGACATCAATGCACATCTCCCCGCTCCCCACCACCTCCTCCCCATTGCGATCCTGCGTTTAGGAGCAGCTAAAATATTTGAAAACCAGAAGAGCAATAAACAGAAAGTCACCGCTAACACACAGAACTGCTAGGGAGAGCTGCCCAGCATTAAAAATGAGTCCCTCTGCCTTATATGTGACAGGTCTGGTAAGCAGAGTGAAATATGCAGCTCTTTCATCATGCTATAGAAAAGGTTAACGTGCTCTGCTGCAGTTTGGTGGGACTTGAGTTTGGAGCAACACAGCCTCCGTTGTAGGTTAGAGCTGAACAGGCAAGGTTGAAAGGAAGGTGGCAGAGAGAAAGATGGCAAGAACAGCCGAAGGCTTTATCGGGTAAACTGGTACAGTTGCTCCAAAAGATTGGGTCTTCCCTCCCCTGGCATGTTGGCCACCATCTGTTCTTTGGAAATACAAACGTTCTATACGGTTCTCGAAAACGTGGTTCCTGCTAATGGCCCAAATTCTGCATCCTTAATCAAGAAAAGCTGCCACTGAATTCAATAGGGGTTTTGTGTGATTAAGGACCGCAGAATTTGGTTCACAGAACTGATTATTTGCACTAGGGCAGTGCCTAGCGGCTTTATCTGAGCCTGGAACCCCGTGGTGCTTGATGGTGTACCAGCATACGGTAAAGGACAGTCCCTGCCCACAAGAACTGACCCTCCGAGCAGACCAGACAAAGGGTGAAAGAGAGAGGTAGTGTAACTCTCCCGATTTTACAGGTGGGGAGCTGAGGCACAGAGATATTAAGGACCAGATTCTGAGCTGGTGTAAATCATTGTGGCTGATTTATGCTAATTGAGCATCAAGCCATATGGGGACTTGACCAGGAGTTACACAAGGAGGCAGAGCTGGATACTGAAACCTCATCTCCTGTCTCAAGTGCCCAACAGTTCTCAAACTGGCAGGTGAGGTTATTATGTGGGGGATCGTGAGCTATCAGCCTCCACTCCAAACCCTGCTTTGCCTCCAGCATTTAGAATAGTGTTACAAATTAAAACCACTTATTTTTATATTTAAGGGTGATCTCACTCAGAGGCTTGCTGTGTGAAAGGGGTCACAGCTACAAAATATTGAGAACCCTTAATCCATGAAGTGATCCCATCTCGAATATGGATTTTCTTCCCTTGATCTGTGATACTCTGTCCTTCCTTTTGTGTCTCACATTTCATCAATGGCAAGTTGCAAGCTTTGAGCCTGATCTAGTGGGTGGAGTAAAATGTGACATCTCCCATCGCTATAAAACATTTTAACAGAGCTTTTCCAGAAAGGTTTTTGGAAGCTTGCACCTAGACAGCTCAAACAGTGTAAAAAAAAATCCCCCTAAATATTCCTGCCCGTTTAAGAAAACATTTGTTTTGTAAAGAGACAAACCTGGTATTTTTTTTAATCTCTTCTGACAAAATTCACGCAGGCTGATATGCACTTTGGTAGAAATTGTGCTGAAATAGGCACTGCTTTGATCTGATCTCATTACTCTGAGAAATCTTAAAGCATGATAACATCATTGCAGAATTGCTTTACTGAGACTATGGTGCCAACCATCACTTGAGTCAGCCTCTGACAGGTTTATCCTTGTGGTTAAACACACCCTTTGCTGCCCTTGATGTTTATATTTGAGTCTTCTTTGTGTATTTGTGAAAGAAAAGCAGTTAACTGCACTTTCTGCACATCTTGGATATGCAAGGGCCTAGCCAGGCCCCAAGGGGCCTTGGTTCAAGAATAGGTTAGGGGCCCCCTTCCCAGTTCCAAAATCTAAAATTTTGCTTACATTTACCAACTTGGAAAATCAGAACATATCCATCTTTTCCACATATCCATGAACATAATATATAGGATGTTTCTATACATTTTTGCAGGCTGTCTACACACAGAAACATTCTATTTACATATTTATACAACATTTAACTACAATTGTTGTTTTCTAGCTTTTGAGTTGAGAACTAGATCAAGCTTTTCTATTGTGACGTTGTGCAGTCTATATGGTTTTATAAAAACTTGATAATAAGTCAATATAATGTAACTGAGATAGTTTTAGAGAAAATACGGTAATAAGTGAATGTAATGTAACTGGGATATGCTTCATGCAAAAGATCTCTTGTAAGGTGTCATTACAAAGCTTATAATCTACTGAGTATGATTATCTGATTTGTATAAATATACCACTCTTGTATCTAAAACTAGAAATATAAAATGTAACTCTGAGGGCCTATTGTAATTGTGTAAAGTGTGGACCATTAATGATGGTTTGGAATCTTGATGACTCCCATTGTCTGCAGATGGCTGTTTTTACCTGTGAGTCTTCCTGTATATGTGTGTGCTGGCAAGTGAGTAATAAAGTCTTGCAGTGACATGTGATCATGTCACCTGAACTGGAATCCATCTTTAACCTGGTGCTTTTCCAGTGAGGGGGGGTGGAAACCCAGAGAGACAAAGAGTTCCCGCCTTATGCAAAAGATATATAAAGGGGGGAAGAGAACAGAGAGAGGGAGAAGCCATCATGAAGAATCCCCTAGCTACCACCTGAGCTGCAACAAGAGCTGTACCAGGGGAAAGAATTGTGCCCAGGCCTGGAAGGTGTCCAGTCTGAGAAAAACTTACTGAAACATCTCTGAGGGTGAGATTATCTGTATTTAGTTTGATTAGACATAGATTTGCGCATTTTATTTTATTTTGCTTGGTGACTTACTTTGTTCTGTCTGTTACTACTTTGAACCACTTAAATCCTACTGTCTGTACTTAATAAAATCACTTTCTATTTAGTAATTCACTCAGAGTATGTATTAATACCTGGGGGAGCAAACAACTGTGCATATCTCTCTATCAGTGTTATAGAGGGCGAACAATTTATGAGTTTGCCCTGCATAAGCTTTATACAGGGTAAAACGGATTTATCTGGGTTTAGACTTCATTGGGAGTTGGGCATCTGAGTGCTAAAGACAAGCACACTACTGTGAGCTGTTTTCAGGTAACTTGCAGCTTTGGGACAAGTGATTCAGACCCTGGATCTGTGTCTGGAGCCAAACGGGAGTGTCTGGCTCAGCAAGACAGGGTGCTGGAGTCCTGAGCTGGCAGGGAAAACAGAAGCAGGGGTAGTCTTGGCACATCGGGTGGCAGCTCCCAAGGGGGTTTCTGTGATCCAACCCGTCACATCTATCTTAAAGAGTAACTTGCAAAATAACCATTAGAGTGTCAGGAAATTCAAAGCATAAGGCTTCTGCAGCAACATTAACTCAGCCATGTGGCACATTCGTAGCAATTTATATTCCTTTCTCACTCTTCAGTTTAGATTTTATAACACTTTTTTTGTCAAAACTATACAGTCACAGGTAACGTTGTAATGCTTATAAAGATACAAGTTAATCTTTTTTTAATGTTTCTTTACCTTTGCTTCTAACACCATTTTAGAGTAAGACTGAAGGAATTTTAAACGTCTAGTTTATTTCTCCACACTAAAGCGTATTGAAATGCAAAGAATAAAAAAAAAAGTCAGATCATACATTCACCAAAGCAAAAGTAAAGGATACTGGAGAGTCCGCGAATAGCCCCCATGTGGAACAAGCAGGGGGAATGTATGGGAGAATTGGGGAGCTCATCACCATAGATTGATGCGGTTGCCAGGTAGACACAGGCAAAACGGGACGAATAATGTCTATTTTTATTGGAATTTTTGAAGCCTAGTGTTTATAAGTGCTACTCCCTCCCCCGGATATTAGTTTTGGTTAAAAATTGCTAGAGGAGTATTTAAACATTGTTACTATATAAGGTTTTTGTTCTCTGGGGGTTACGGGTTAGCTTGATAATAAAACCGTGTAAACCATGTAAAATTGCTTAAAAGCTCATATGAGAAACTCTTAAGTGCACTCCAGATTTTTTAAGAGCCTCTCTACTGAGAGAGAATATTTATTAACAAATTGATATAGTTCTTTATAATAACTACACACAAAAACCCCAAGAGACCAAAAAAGGGTTTAGAAGAGTTTGTCAAAATGACTTTCCTGTAGTTTCACTTTTTGTTTTGTCACATGTGTAAGCGGGGGAATGGTCCCACTATTGTGGGGAACTTTCCTGGCTTATACACTACCCCGGTGAAGTGGGCTAGCGAAAGGATCTGAGTCACCACTCCCACTTCCTTTACCCAGAGCCCTGCCTGACCTCAAGGGCTCCCCTTCCACTCTCCTGTGTGGCAGAGTGCTCGTAACCCCAACAAGGCTGGGCCCAGGATTCCTGGGGGAGCTTGACCCCCAACCTTGTAGTCGTCACTTAGGACAGGGGGTAGGATGTCCCCACTCTGGGGTGCTCTCTCTGTACTGGATGCTTCCCTGACCCCACGGATCATTACATACAATTCAAAGCAAATACAACTTATTAAACAGCAATCAATAAAAAAACAAGGAAAAAATGGGAAAGGTTAAAGAAAAACACATAACCCCGCTCTGTGGCACAGGGACATCACAACCAGCGTCTCTAGAATGTAAGGGAAGTTCAGTCTGTTCCTCACAAGTCCCAGGCCTCTTCTCAAGCCCTGGCTGTGCTGCAGGAATGCTGAGGTCGGACACTTGCTCTGGCGATGGCCACATGCTCTCAGGCTCTAGGTGGCAGGACCCTTCTTCCCAGTGTCGCGCCCGTCCCGTCGGGGTTACGATCCCCCTCCAATTCTGGCCTGCAGAGCCTCTTGGCTCGGGCATCTCCCTGCGCTTGGCCTGCTGCCCAGGTTCCCCCTCGCTCTTCCCAGCTGCTCACCGCACCTGGTTCCGGACTGCTCCAGCCCCAGCTCCAGCTCCAGCTCCACTCTGCCTCAGCACGGCTGCTGCTGCTGCTCTGCCTCCAGTTCCCTGGGCTGCTTGTTTGGCCCCTCTGGCTCTGGCACGGCTCTGCTCCCCAGCTCAGCTTGGGCCCCTGTTTTCTCCTTAGCTTGCCCCACTCTGTCTGACCCAGGCAATTCCAGCTAGGGTGACCAGACAGCAAGTGTGAAAAATCGGGATGGGGGTGGGGGGGGGGTAATAGGAGCTTATATAAGAAAAAGACTCCAAAATCGGGACTGTCCCTATAAAATCGGGACATCTGGTCACCCTAATTCCAGCTCACACGGAGGATGGGATCCCCCTGGCCCCCCTGACTCCCTAATTAGCCTGCCCACCCTGTCAATCAGGCTGACCTGGAGCATTGGCCTCTCCCCATTGTTCCTGGGGACTGTCCGTCTCAGGGTCCTGATTTCCCATCGATCTTCCCCTTTCTTTTGGCACTGGGAGTTAGCCCACCAAAACCCCCACTGAACGTTAGTAAGGAGACAACAGTCCACTTACACATGTATGCTAAGTGGTGCGCTGACAGAGCGGTATCGTAAGTGCACCAGCAAACTTGCAACATACTTTGCTACATATACTTTATTTTGTTTTGATAACTCATGAATTAATTTAGCACTAATTAAGGTTTGTTTACACCAGATTAGACCAATGATTCATGCCACTGTCTGAGACTGCAAGTACGAGATGCTTCACCGGAAGGTGCAATACCACAGCGGACAATACCACAGAATAACCTCTCCATAGGGAAGTGTGTTCCAAATCCCAGCAGTTAGTGGCTGGTTTAAACACTGAAGCATAAGGGATATAAATATTCATGTTTAAAAAATCCTACGTGAGAAATTTCAGGGAGATCTAACAAAGCTAGGTGACTGGGCAACATGATAACAGACAGATGAAGTTCAGTGCTGACAAATGCAAGTTAAGGCACGTTGGAAGGAATAAACCGGAACTACTCATACACATTGCTGAGTTCTACATTGTTGACTACTAAATTAACAGGACAGAAAACTAGGCATCCCTGTGACAAGTACAATGGAAACTGGAAATCTTTGCTCAGTATACTGGGGCAATCAACAAAACAAAGAGGTAGGATATATAGGGACATCCCACAAAATACTAAAGTTAGCATAACACACACAGATGTGTTCCCTGTGTCCTCAACTCAAATAGTGTGTACAGCTCAGGTAATCCTCCCCCCCTGCCTCCGGAATAGAAATAGCAAAACCAGAAGGGGTTCTGAGTGATAATGAGAATGACTGAGGCAGGCAGAGGCTGTTGCATGAAGAGAGAATTAAACTGTAGTTGACAGGAAATGAATCAGAAGGGACTTAAGAAAGGTGCACACAACAATTAATGGTAAATTGGGGGCTGCTCTTTACTGCCACCCATTCAAGTGGGATGCTCATGGCAGTGGAGAGGCAGCAAATTTAAAAAGGCTACAGATATCTTGCTTTATACAACATATGAAAGTTTCACAGCTTGGTAGGCGACAAACAAGAATTATCCGTTTACATGGATAACTAGAAGATTCACAGCTATTGTCAGTAGGATTTAAAAAATGAAGAATTTGTCTACCTGAGGAAATTGACTGGAATACCTGTTCTGAAATAAAGTGATTTTTATTTCAAAATAGCTGGAAGAGCCATCCCGGTCAGTTTCCCCTTGTAGTCTTCCAAGAGTTTGTCTATCAACCCGCATACAAACAAAGCAATAAGTGGGGCGGGGGGTGGAAGCACCTTGCTCGGGTTTCTTGAAGCATCAACCCCAGCTGGAGGCAGGATATTGGCCTGGTTGCTGGGCAGGGCAGTTCTTGTGTCACAAGCTGGTGTCCTCGTTGCCAGGAAATGTCCTGTGGCAGGTTGTTCTGCAGACTGCTCACATGCGGGGTGTAAGTGCCTTGCACGTCCTGGGTAGGGCTAGTTCCCTCTCGAGCACCTGGGCTGCGGCAAGGCAGCAGCCGTGGGGCAGTGGTTTGTGGGCGAGAGGGTTGCAGCCTCAAGACAGAGACAGTGGTGGGGGATGGGCAGGGGCTGATTTCTAAGACACACACGCTGCCATCAGAACAAGAGACACCGATACTGATATGTGTGTCAGCACATCCCGGTAGGAGATATCAGAGAAATTGATTGTCGCCCCAGACACGGGCTGCCCTGGAAGATTGCTCCACCCCCGACAACCCTTTCCCTGGAGCCATTCAGCTCAACCACAGTTGGACCTGGGGATCCCTCTTTGGTCCCCTGCACTCCACACCCCTACCCTGCACCCCCAGCCCAGCTCAGCCTGCACCTGCTGGTCAGCCCTCAGCAACACCCACACCACCCGGTCCATCCGCCACACTTTTCCAGATGAGGTCCTCACTGCCTCAATGTGTGAGTCCAGGCAGCAGCGGCCGGGGCAGGGGCTAGGGTCTTCCTGGGCAGCAGACCTGTGTGGGGATTGGACATGGACCAGCAGGTGAGCAGGGCGCTGATTGGAGTCGGGTGGGTTGCTATACTTGTGGCTGAAGCCCCAGATAGCAGCACACCGGTGGTGCTGCCAGGAGCAGCTCCAAGCCACTCGATGTCTGAGGAGCTGTGGCCTTGATCTTACTCATGCTGGGGATGAGGAGTACCTAGGGTAGGCGTGGAAGCATTTCCCTGGCAGGACGCCACGTCCTGCTCTGTCCTTGGAGCCTCGTCTGCCAATAGGTAGACTGTGCCCTTACTACAATGGGGCCGAAGGTCGAGTGGGCCCCCCAAACCTCATGGGCACTGGTGCGACTGCACCACTTGCACCTTTGTAGCTATGCCTCTCGGACGTGCCACACTTAATTTTTATGAGCCATGACTCCCGGGTGTGATTGGTGATGGCTGTCTGTGGTTACAAAAGTGATCAGCGTCTCTATACAACTTGTTAATTCCTCCCCAAACCAAAGTCAACAAGAAATATAGACCCTACCTGTGTGGGGCTGGAGTGAGAATAAGGTTTCATCATGATCATATCCACGCCCAATGCAGGAGGTAATTTTAAAGAGAAGCACACAGTAAGATTCTCTTTGCTGTTTGAGATGGGAGTAGTAAGCACCACTCACCAGAAGGTTATGGATCTGAGCATCACACTGGGACTAGGGCTAATGTGCTGGCTGCTGTATTAGAGGGATAGGTTAGAGATGCGACCCTTCCGTTGTGGTATTAAGCTGATGTCCGGCCTTCCTTCAAGCTGTGCAGGTAGAAGTGAAAGACCTGCAACTTTTTGAGTCCTTGATGCTTTGACCTTGCCCAGCATTCCTCAGCAGGTTCTGAAGGCCAAGGCTGCATGTGAGCTATTGTTGCACTTTGGACTCACTCGCTGTTTGAAGCCCACAGATTCTAGGAGGTACCTTAGAACAGGATTTGATTCTACTGGTATGTTCTGAGATCACCCGATGCAAAAAATTAAAGTGTGTGTTTGTGTACACGCCTATCAAATATTTTAATCACCATCTGGGTACGCCTATAATCTAGCCCAGTGGTTTTCAACCTTTTTTCATTTGCAGACCCCTATACAATTTTGAAAGGAGGTGTGGATCCCTTTGGAATTTAGACATAGTCTGTGGACCCCAGGGGTCTGCAGAGCACAGATTGAAAACCACTGATCTAGCCCCTGATAGCAATCTTCGTTACCTTTGTGGTGGAAATATATGGGACCTGCATGTTCTCTGAATTTCATTGGTGTCAATCTGAGTCACTCCACGTAACTCAATAGAGTAACACAGATGTAAGTGGGAGGAGAACCAGGCTGGTGGTGCTGGCTTATGAAAATTGTGTTCCTCTCTTAGGGCCTGATGCTGCAAGGTGCTGAACACTCGCAACTGCCATGGATCTTGATGGGGCTGGAGGGTGCTTGGTACCAGACAAGATGTGCTCAGCATTTCACAGGCTCATGGATATATTCCAGGCTTGAGCCTTGGTTGTGTCCCGTAGGATGGTAGATTCCACAGAATGAAAGGAGCCCATAGGGTCTGGAAGATGGATTACAACCCTGTGACAGTAGAATTGTCGCTGGTTCTCGGGACTAGCGTCTCCCTGGGAGTAGGATTTCTCCTCCTGTGCAGATGTGACAGAACTTGTAGAATAAAATGGGGCATAGTGGTCATAAAATGAGTTTGACCAGGCAATTCATTTTGCTTAATTGGTTTTAAATCAGAACAACAAAACTGCAGGTTGATGTGGATAACCCATATTCCTCTTTTGGGGTGTGCCCAGGGAAGCAGCTCATGGTCCTCTCCTTAAGACAGACTCTAACAGTGGATCCCAACGAGCAGCTCCAAGCTAGCATGGGAGAACCACAGAGACTACCTACAGTTGAGTTTCTTTGACCAACCCCTCCTAACCCAATTCCTGTTGTTCAGTTGCACTAATTGCAATACAAGGGGGCCATTAAATATGCATACGGAGAAAAAGCACATTCCCTTGCCTTTTATAAATAATTACTGCTCTGTATAGAGTAAATGTTTAGCATAATTACTGCAAGGGAATAAACAAGTTATGACAGTTTTCAAGAAAATGATAGTTCCCCATATTCATTAACAGCCTGATCCTGTGAGGTGCAGAGTGCCTCACTGCTCCTGCTGACTAGGGCCGGGGGATGGTTGAGAAGGACGCTCAGCTGCACCAAGGAGGCAATTTGCATTTGAGTTGGAATAGCAAGTGCTGACATTTATTACTGGGCGTTCAAACAGAGATCATTGCATTGGCATTAGCAGTGACGCAGTGCAAGAGACATTGGCGTGTGTGTCCTGCTGTAACGCCTGCTATTTTTCTCTGTTAATCTCCTTCAATTACTTTAACCCTGCATTTATCAGTAGAATGTGACGTCTCTCATTTGAGGTGCTAAAGAACAAAACAGGGATTCAGTGAGAGTGGAATCAAATTTAAAGTGCCCTTGCTATTTGTCAGCTCAGAGGCCAGCACTGTAAACAGTGGGGCTTGGCTCAGCAGAAATTCGGAGCTGTAGCTCAAGCATTCATCTTCTGCTCAAGCAAAGCCTGAAAACCCTTCTGGTTCAGATGCCTTTTCTACCTTGAAAAAAGAACAGGAGTACTTGTGGCACCTTAGAGACTAACAAATTTATTAGAGCATAAGCTTTCGTGGGCTACAGCCCACTTCTTTGGATGCATAGAATGGAACATATATTGAGGAGATATATATACACATACAGAGAGCGTGAAAAGGTGGGAGTTGTCTTACCAACTCTGAGAGGCCAATTAAGTAAGAGGGGAAAAAAAAACTTTTGAAGTGATAATCAAGATAGCCCAGTACAGACAGTTTGATAAGAAGCGTGAGAATACTTACAAGGGGAGATAGATTCAATATGGCTCAGCCATTACAAACAATCTCCCCATGTAAGTATTCTCACATTTCTTATCAAACTGTCTGTACTGGGCTATCTTGATTATCACTTCAAACGTTTTTTTTTCCCCCTCTTACTTAATTGGCCTCTCAGAGTTGGTAAGACAACTCCCACCTGTTCATGCTCTCTGTATGTATATATATATATCTCCTCAATATATGTTCCATTCTATGCATCCGAAGAAGTGGGCTGTAGCCCACGAAAGTTTATGCTCAAATAAATTTGTTAGTCTCTAAGGTGCCACAAGTACTCCTGTTCTTTTTGTGGACACAGACTAACACGGCTGCTACTCTGAAACTTTTCTACCTTGGTTACTTTGGGGCCCTGTGTAGAATTCCTTTATTCTAATCATAGAAATGTAGGGCTGGAAGAGACCTCAAGAGGTCATCTAACCCAGCCCCTTGATGATGTCTCTTTGTCTGGCTTGTTCTTGGCATAATAGTGTGGGGATTTTTTTATTATTATTATTATTGTGATGTGTCTACTATAATTATAATTGTTTTCTGCAGTGCCTGAGCACCTTAGTGAGACATAGGTTTTATCATAAAAGTTAGAATTTCTTCTCTTCGTTTCATGAACAAATGCTGACAATGAAGAGAGATGAACTTTACAGCGGTTGGATTCACTATGACTGTGCATGCAAATCCAGTAACTGTGTGCATAAATGAGCCCTTTGCATGGTCATTTTGAATGTAAATTAGACACACAAACTTGTCTGCCTTTTGCATGTACATTTGCACATCAAATGCCTTCAAAATCAGGCTCTGTCTCTCATAAAGCCCTTTTGGGCTCTGGGGGATCTCCAGATTCCACTATCTTTTAGTCCACTCTTCTCCTCGCTAAATTCTGTACTCCAATAAGCTGTACTAAAGCAATACTGTTTTCTTTTGTCTTTCAGATCCAGACTGGGCATCGCATACCCTAGGAGTGTTTATCTGTTTAAATTGTTCAGGAATCCATCGCAATATCCCACAAGTCAGCAAAGTGAAATCAGTCCGTTTAGATTCGTGGGATGATGTTCAAGTTGAGGTATACATTATTTTTTAACAAGTCACAAAAAACGTGATCCTATTTTTGACAACCTCAGATAAGCAACGATGTTGGGCACATTTTATTTTCTCCCATAGAAATCTTGACTTTTTTTTTTTTTTTTGGTGTTAAAATTGCAAATTTCAAAAACTTTTAACCAGTCCTGATGCTAACTCATGTAATTTTAGTTGCATTCTGTCACCTCCAGTATCTTGGCTATTTGGGCCTGAAAGCCCTCAAATCCCCTCTTGCAGATTGGGCTCTTACGTTGCGCTCTCTGTAAAAGAGACCTTAACTCTTCTCTGTATGAAAAACACCTCGCTAGCTGGCTGTGGGGTTATAATAATAATTAATAAATCTAACTAGAAAACCTGTAGGCTCTCACGTATATTATACTCCAAGGCATGAGCAGTGCTACCAACTCTCAATTTCATCCTGAGTCCCATGATTGGTGTTTTTTCTTAAAGCCCCAGTTCCTGGAGTCATGTGATATACATGAGAAAATTAGCTTTCTTTTTTAAAAAAGTTTCCAGCCTTCATGGCTATAGAGAAAAGTTAGAATACAGGAACCCCAAAGCTTCAAACCATATAAAAGAACCCTAACGTTATTATTTTTAGAGACTTGTGATTTTTATGCAAATGTCATGATTTTGGGGGGTTTACTCATGTTTTTTGAATGCATAAGACTCTCTGGGAGGAAATACAGCTTCATAGAGAGCAGAGTCTTTCTCTATGTTTATAAAAAGAACAGGAGTACTTGTGGCACCTTAGGCCTTGGCTACACTTACCTGGTAGTTCGGCGGCGAGCGATCGAACTTCTGGGTTCGACTTATCGCGTCTAGTCTGGACGCGATAAGTCGAACCCGGAAGTGCTCGCCGTCGACTGCGGTACTCCAGCTCGGCGAGAGGAGTACCGCGGAGTCGACGGGGGAGCCTGCCTGCCGCGTGTGGACCGAGGTAAGTTCGAACTAAGGTACTTCGAACTTCAGCTACGTTATTCACGTAGCTGAAGTTCCGTACCTTAGTTCGAATTAGGGGGTTAGTGTAGACCTGGCCTTAGAGACTAACACATTTATTTGAGCATAAGCTTTCATGGGCTACAGCCCACTTCTTCGGACTAAATTTGTTAGTCTCTAAGGTGCCACAAGTACTCCTGTTCTTTTTGCGGATACAGACTAACACGGCTGCTACTCTGAAACCTCTCTATGTTTATGTTTATCATTGAATTTGTACTGAATTTTGTGAGCAGGTACATGCCAATCATTGCAGAGTTTTCAATTTAGCAATTTCAATCCTAGATCAGAAGGCAATGAGGACAGCGGCTGCCATGACAGACTAATTAACAAGTCCATGTTCCAATGTTGTCGTTTCTGAGGTAGTTGTAGGACGAAGGTTTAAAGGCACTTTGAAACTAAACTGTCAACCTACTTCCTGTAGTTTCTTCTCCAGGAGACCAAGGTTCTAACCTTCCTTGTGATGCCGATTTCGGGTAAAACTTTGGACAAGTCATGTAAGCCTACGGTTTCAAAAGTGGGCACTGACTCTTCGATTCTTCCATTCCAGGGACCAGTTTGAGGCATGTTGGGTGTGATTGTTCGGGGTGATGAACAGCCATACCTCCGTTGACTTCAATATGAGTGGTGGGTGCTCAGTACCACTGAATATCACGCACAAGGCGTCTTGAGCTGGTCACCCAAACTCAGAGGCCACTTATGAAAATATTGCCTGAAATCCTGGCTCTTTGAAGTCAATGGAAAAATTCTCATTGACTTGGGTCAATGGGGCCAGGATTTCATCCCTTGATCATAACCTCTCTGATCCTCATTTTCCCTGAATGTGAAATAGGGGTGGCGTGTTGATCAATTACATTTTGCCTGCAAACTGCTATGAGTGCAAATTACATTTATGCCACTGAGTGTCAGAGGCAAGGGAACAGCTGCTTCTCCTTCTCTCTGCCGTATAGCACCAGGAATCGCACTCTGCAAAGGCATGTACCTACGGGGAGTGAGCATAGTGAGACCTAGAGGCTGGTCAGGGTAATCATTCGCTGGTGAGAATTGCAAGGGTGCTTGTCAATATAGCTCTTAAATTCTGCTTCCTGGTATAACAATGGGGCCGGAATTGGATTAAGATACAAACTAATTGCTGAGTCCAGCACATCCTCATGCACCATCAGCCACAGGGGGCTTAGGTGACTGGAGTGGCTTTGCACAGAAGCGTCACCCTTCATTTTTATGCTGATCACTTAATCTTTCCCAAGGAGCAAAAGTAGGCACAGATTTATTTAAAAAAATAATAAAATCAGAGGATCTTTTTCTGACTCTGTCATCTGGCTAGGGTAGAAACGTTAGGGAGCAGATTCAGTGCCAGATTCTGCCCTTGAACATGCCCAAATGAAGGCAGAATTTGGCTTGGAGAATCCGCCAGTGTGAAATGGAAGAGACCTGCCCTTAGTTACATGCATTGACCTACCATTGAAACCAGTGGGGATCACGCCTGTGACCTAGGGCAGAATTTGGCCCCAGGGATGTTAAGGGGATGAAATGTCCAATCTTGATGGAAGAGGTTGTTCCCAAGTTTGTAGCAGCCTATGTAGTCACCTGTCTGATGAATGATGCATCATGTTGACAACAGCTGCTAAGAGAGCTGGAAACCCACTTAAATAGCAGCTGTACTTGGGTGACTTGAGGGCGCTTCTGCTGTATATGAGAAACAGACTGCTCTGGGCCATTCCATACCAGATGTACGTCCGTTGGTGTCGAGAAAGCAGCTCTTTATCTTTTGTGCCTCTCTTTCCCTATCAGTAAAATGGACATAATGATACAACCTGGCAACAGAGAGTGAAACGAATGGAACATCTACAAGTTGCTTTGCAATCCTCTGATGTAAAGTGCTATACAAGTGCAATCTATGGGTGCTATCCTGCAGACACACTACTACAAGATCTTCCATAAGAAGCCCCAATGGAGTGTTGTCATACGTGTGGGCAGAACTGGGTACTGTTACTACTCTGTAGAACCAGAGACGAGTGAAGGAACCAGAGCTAAAATTGCTTAATTTTTCTCTCTCTTCCCCCCCCCCCCCCCTTACAGTTTATGGCTGCAAATGGAAACAACGTAGCAAAAGCAAGATATGAATCTAAAATACCACCATTTTATTACAAGCCAACATTTCCTGACTGTCAGTAAGTAACTACATATTTTCACTGGTAAACAGCATTTATTTGTTTGTGCAACTGCAGCCTCTGTAATATTTTAGTTTTCAGGGTTTGGTTTGGTTTGGTTTTGGTTTCAGTTATAAAGGGCCTTGAGAAGTTCCAGTCCTCTGGATTTATATGGTAGGCTAGTACTACGCGTGAGATTTTATTTAATAACTACAGTTGGGTGGGACAGGGAAGAGTCAATAGATTGCGCATTCCCTAGACCCTTCCAACTTTCTAAGGCTATAAAAATGTCAATTTTTAATTATGGTTTTTAGACCCTCCCCCACCTTTTTAAATAGCCCTTCTGCATGAAAACGTGGCTCTACCATCTGATATACTAGATGCTATGTTGTTGTTTGTAATACCAAGATGCTCTTTTCCGTAGTGCCAAAGCTAGCATCGTATCCCCAAGACATAATCTTCCAGGATAGGACAATAAAAGAGAGATTCTACACAATATTATGCATGTAAACACTTAGGGTGGTGGAATCCAACATGACGAAGGTGCCATAGTATGTCCAGAATTACCCTGCTCCAGCATTTGGAGGGAGGGGAGAAAATCTGTTTATGTTGCTTGTCTGATTAGACCCATCTCTAGGGCCTGATCCTGCAAAATCCAGTGTGCCCTTGACACCAATTGAAGCCAGCACTTTGCAGGATAGAGGCCCCAGGAAGGCGGTACTTCCAGGAACGAGGTCATAGTGTTGGCCAATCGGCAAATGACAGCACCACTTTGTCACTCTGTCATGGATCGACAAGATGTGTGCTCTGCCCCAGCTTTTAAACGGTCCCTTGGAGGAACCCCTTCTGTGTGGCAGTCCTTCCCCTCCCCCCAAGAGGTCATACTTGTACTTAAGGTTGGGCCACATGGTCTCAATGCCTCTGAGACTGAAGCCTCTAGGCTCCAGCACTCTTTTTTTCATGCTGGGAGCTCTGCCCAGTGAGTCCAACTGAGAGAGACTCCTGGTCAGGGACTTGTGCATCCTTCAGGGACCCATGCACCTCAGCAAGTATATGCAGTGACACCTGGCAGCCTTTTAAAAACAGAGTAGGGGTTATTAGTCAACTGGAACACAGCATCGGAAGTCCTTGGATTAGCACAGAGAAAGGTTAAGATGTGGTCCATCTGGCCACGCCAGTGCAGTCAGCCAGCCAAGCTGCTATAGATTCCATTCTCGGCTTTGTCTCTCTTTCCCTTTGTCAGTCCAAGGTGAGGGCTCTGCCTGTCTGCAGAGGGCAACTCTTAACCCCGCCACCTGTCATCTTTCCCTTTGTTCTCAAGCCGGGGCCTTGGCTCTGTTTCCCTTCTGAGAGTGGAGGAAATGATTGAAGGATTCACAGAAGGACCCATATTGAATATAGAATCTGACTTCCTGCCTAAAGCAGACCAGAAAATACCTCTCAGTAACTCGGCGATCGAACCCATGTGCGTGATACTACTTTTACTGGATTCTTAATCCTGTTGCTATAGCTGTTAAGAAAAGTTCTCTTAATTTTCTTTTCTTTTTTTTTCCAAATAAATCTTCCATGGAGAGGAAGAGAGTATATGGGATCCCTAACTGATTGCTCTTGTTGTGTACTAGAATCTGTGTGTCTTTTTCTCCCCACCCCCTGTTCTAAAATACCCAATCCCAGGTGTAGGATTTTGGAAGCACCAGCTTGAGTCTGTCTTGGCCTGGCACTAGAGAATTGTTCATTTGCAAAGTGTTAGCAGATCTTGATTTTGGTCTGAAATGATTTTTGGTATCAGATCCCGGTACTGACAGTTAGAGAAATGATTTGAGTATGGGTAAATCACTGTAAACGACTCCTTTAGAACAATAATGCTGTCAAATGGAAAACAACCTCATCTTGTTACTGTTCCAATTCTCAAAAAAGTCTGCTCCTTCTCAGAAGAGTCTGGTGTGACACCAAACCATAAAACAAACAGCCTGCCCCCGGGGCACAATTGGAGTCCCATTCATCCCGGAGGGTAACGTTTCTAAGGACTGGTTAAGAAAACATCTCCCAAGAACCTAGACTTGTGGCCATTGTATTCGTAGGAAAAATAACAGAATTCAGGCTGGAACACTGGAGCTCAGTCATCTCAAAAAGGTTGTCCCCATTTCAATGGGGAAAAAGTGCTTCTTTACAAATTCAAGATAGTTCTACAATTTGCTACTTTTTTGCCCAAATTTTCTGCCGCTCCCTACAGGGAGCATGGCCCAGAGCCTTGATTACAGGGCTGGGCACTCAGAACCTGCCAGGATCTGTTCCTGCCTCTGCCTGGCCTTAATGCTTTGCTTGCATGCATCAGATGTTGAGCCAGACCTTGTAAATGCTGCTCGTGTGAGTGAGTCCCATTAACGTCAATGGGATTTCCCCTGTGATGAAGAGCTACTTTCACAAATAAGTTTGGAAGACAAGGCCTAGTATTTAATAAGGCCTCCTAGTCCCCCCCCCGGGGAGTTATGTAAATGCGATTGCATCCCAACCGAGGTTTGGAGAAAGTTGAAGTGACTTGTCCAAGGTCGCACAGCCCAACAGTGACACAATCTGGTGCCGCCTGTCTGCCATTCCCATGCTGAATCGACAAGAGCACAGCGCCCCCACCCCCCAGGCAAGCCACTGAGTCTCTTTGACCCAATTTCCCTGTTCACAAGTAGTGACAATAATACTTACATAATCATCCCTGAGGTGTCTCATGCAGTTTTGATTGACCTTTGGTTAAAGACACATCTTGATGGATAGCCAAGTTTTTGTTCACCCCTGGGGTGGTCCCTTCAGACAGGTTGCACTGTACCTAAGGAAGGGACAGGGCTCTTCTAAGAATGGTGTTTGTTGACACCAAGCAAGGGATCAGATAGTGTCCGGCCCCCCCCAGGTGCGTATGAAGAAGAAAGGGCACAAGAACCTTCCCAGCCACTTTGACTTTCCAGCCACTCCTTTTCCCCATGGACAAGCCGTGCTGGCCGGCTATGGAGGGGAGCACCCCTTACTGAATGGTTCAACAGCCTCCGTCCTCTTACAGACCGGGTAACACCCTTGTAGCATGTCTCCCAGAGTCCCCACTGGAGTGGTGCAGCTCTGCATTGCCCCATTGCAAGGCTGCAGCTTCTTAACTCAGCTCACCCCTATGCATTAACTGCTGTGGGAATGGTTGCCATCATTCAGCTCTGTGACTGTGCGAGAAGAAACGGCTGCTGATTTTTTCTCTTGCATTGCTGGACTGAAACCAACAATCTATTTACAGCTTCTTGAAAGATTCTGTGCAGAACATTAGTCATGTTCATTTTCCTGCCTTCGCATTTCTTGTGATACAGATGAGGAAAGTGGTCTGAAATTCAGTCCTCCTACAGCATACACAGAAATTACTTGATACCGGTGCAATTGAGACTATAGGATAGTCTGTAGCTAGAAGAGCAAACTGTCCACTTTAGGGCCTGTGGCCACGTCTGCAGCTGTTTCCAAGACCCGTTAGTCTAGCTCTGTTTGCTGCATATCAGGCTTTCCTGGGGAGAGCCTAACACAGGCCAGATGCTGGCACTGTTTCATCCACTGTGTTGTCTGTACTTACTCTGAGCAAAATTGGAAAAGCAACACTGTGCTTTAAAACATACCTGGAACCCTGTCTACAAATGCACTCCATAGCATCCTCTCAGGTGAGTCCATGTGCTTTGGGTGTTTTACATGCCAGCTTATTAAACTGTCCTAGCAACATCAAGAACAGTAAGGCAACAATCCATTGTACCTGTTGAAACTGGGAGACGCTTTCAATACAGGTACATGAGTGGCCTGAGGCAAGTGCCCCTTTAGAGATAGGCTAGGACAGGAAAACAGCTATCAGTCATCTGGCAGCCCACAGGAATCCAGGTCGCGTGTTCATTACTCACATTGATTTGCTACAGTATCTACCCACCCCTCTTTGCTAGGGAGCAGAGGGCTACTCAGGAAACAGTCAGACATGGAGGGTGTCTGAGCTGCGATTGACATGCCTGCTCCTGCAGCCTCTGACTCGCAGGAGTGGCCCTACTGGGAAAGACTACGCTCTGACTACTCACGTTTTGCTACGAGCAAGGACTGCACGTGTGAGGAAGGATTTGTAGGATCAGGCTCTAACCTGAGGAGCCTTCCAGCCCTGTAGACAGACTCACACTAGCTGGAACTAGCATGATAAAAATAGCAATGTGGACATTGCACTTCGGGTGGTAGGTCGGGCAGTGGCTGGAGCCCTCAAGTCAGGGGCACCAGAACAGAGGAGCCAGCGGGCCATGGCCCCATCATTTTTAAAAGTGGGAGGGCATAGTCTTAAGGGAGAGGGGGACAGGGGTAGAGAGGAGCAAGCGGCGTGCAGGACCCGGGGGAAGAGGCAGGGTCGGGGCAGAGGTCCGGGGAAAGAGGTGGAGCGGGGAGGGGTCCCCTTCTCAGGAGCTTCTGGCGTTCCTGCCTCAAGGCCACCTGACCCCCAGGGTCTGAGCTCAGATGACTAGCCCGAGTCTCCACCAGAGCTGCAACAGCCACGCTGCTCTATGTAGTGTGCTATCTTGAGCCTCTCTAGTGTGAGTCTGTCTGCCTGGGCTGGGAGGCTCAGTCCCAGCTGCAGTGTAGACATACCCAAGGTGAGCTGTGGATGAAGAAGGAAACCTACCAATACTTCTCAACAGAGGCAAAGACAAGTCTTAATTTGGCCACACAGCTGGCTGAAAACTGATTAGAAAAATACAGAAATGCCCCTCTGTATATGGCTTTACTTTCTGTGGATCTAAATCCACACCTTCACTCACTACTTACCAGCAGCAAGATGTTCAGATTGACTCGTAATCCTACGGTGGCACTCTGTGAGGTTGGGCATGGCTAATGCTATAAGTGAAATCTAGTGTGTTGTCTCAGTCTATAAAGTTATTTGGACCAGGCTTTGATCTTGATTATTCCAGGCTTACGTTGATGTGAGTGAAAGCAGCACCAAGCCCTTCATCTTTAACAACATAATATTTTAATGAATCAGCATTCAGTGCCCAAGTGTTTATGGTGGGAGTGGGGGACACATTAGATTTAAATAAAAGAGCACAAAGTACCATGGGCTTTTGCCATACCTGGGTTGCAATGAGATGACAAACCAGAGCGGTCAGGTGCTTTCAAATCCTCCAAGAAAAGCAATGTCCCAGTAGGGTTGATGCCCTGGATAGTCCTGTGGATATAAAGAGAGATAATTATAGGTAGGAAAAAAAGTGGTTTCTAATATCATTGCCATTGTGAAATTATAAGTACTTTAAAAATGTGTTCAGTCATTCAAAGCGCTGTTCTAGTTGGAAAAGCAAACAATGTATATTTATTGATATTTTTTTCCAGGTTTAATGTGCTCAATTCACAGATAGTTAGATGCTCGCTTGTTCTGTTCTGTTTTTGTTTTTTCCCTAACTACCAGCCCTGCAAATCCATGCTGGGCCCTGAAAGTAAAGTTGAGTCCTCCCCTGCCCATGCAGCAGCTGTAGCAGCATCAGTAATGTGGCTTCTGTTTGCCAAATTCTGCCCAATTTTTTTCCCTTTTGTCTGTGCAATCCCATTGTCTTTAGATCATGCCATCAGTTACAACTGTGTAACTCTATTGCCTTAATTGGATTTGCACAAATGTAACAGACTGGAATTTAGGAAGCCAGTCTGTTGATGTTCTGCAAACAAAGCTAGGATTCAGCTCACACTCTCATAGCTGGGTCGCCTCTTCAGACCTCACAAAAGCAAACGCAGTGGACCCATATTTATGTCTCTGAAGGCAGCAGGTGTGAAAACATGCATGGAACAGATCTGCTAAGGGAGAAGACTATCTACCCATTTACATAGCCACTTTTGGGCCAAAACCAAAGCCCAGTGAAGACAAGGGAAAGACTCCCATGGACTTTAAAGGGCTTTTGGATTAGGCCTATTAAGCCAGGCTGTAGCAGTGCGTTCTAATTTGTGTTAAAACAACAAGGAGTCTGGTGGCACCTTAAAGACTAACAGATTTATTTGGGCATGAGCTTTCGTGAGTAAAAACCTCACTTCTTCGGATGAGGTTTTTACTCACGAAAGCTCATGCCCAAATAAATCTGTTAGTCTTTAAGGTGCCACCAGACTCCTTGTTGTTTTTGTAGATACAGACTAACACGGCTACCCCCTGATACCTAATTTGTGTTGTGCTTTCTAGCCAGGCCACTGTAGTCTGTCTATGTTAAGCAAAGTTGTTTTGATTGCCCTCCGCACCAGCTCTGAGATACCAGTTGTGATTTGTGAAGGACGATTATTTTATTTGGTGTAGTCATTTTTTTTAGAAATAAGTAAGTGAGAACTTCTGAAACCATCATAAATGGGCATTAGCTAATGTAGGTAGCTATGGTGACGGTGACCTTGTCTTCTACATTTTGAACAGCACGGAGCAGTTGTTGGGGCTCAATAAATCATCAGGATATGAAGCATTGCAGGACAGGGCCGGCTCCAGGCACCAGCTTAACAAGCAGGTGCTTGGGGCGGCCAAGGGAGAGGGGCGGCACCTGCGGCAATTCGGGGGCGGCAGGTCCCTCACTCCCTCTAGGAGCGAAGGACCTGCCGCTGAACTGCCGCCGCCGATCGCGGCTTTTTTTTTTTTTTTGCTTGGGGCGGCAGAAATGCTGGAGCGGCCCTGTTGCAGGAGGTCCTTTGTCTCACAGGCCACATGCTTCCTTTAGCCAGGTCCCATGTTTGTGCTATTGTGAAATTTCCATACTTGAATCACACAACAGGCGGCCTTTTAACAAAAAACACGACTTTTTTTTTTTCTCATTTGGGTTTTTGTATCTCACACAGAAGATGGAGTTTGAAAATTTGCTTCCCCCACCTGTTAAAAAGGGTGCTACAGGGGGACTGGATGGTAACCTAAGTCACAAGGAGTCTCTGTCTGGTCAGTTGGCCTGTGGCACTTGACAGTGAAAACTGTAGGTAATTAGCAGAAGGCTTGTGTCAAACTTAAAAAAAAATCCTCCATTCTTATTTGCCTCTATGCGTCATCTGTTTTGTAGTGTGAACACATCCCATTAGGGGTCTTTTTGCATTTCACCTAGGTATTCAGGTCCAACCTGAAGAGAAGCATCATACAACACCGGCACCAATTTGGTGCTACTACACCTAGCCAGAAAAACCTCTGTTACATCGGCTTAAGCTGCACTGAGACGAGGCAGTGAGGTCCAGTGAGTGAGCCCCTGGACTGGGAATCAGGAGAACTGGGTAATACTCCCAGTTTACCACTGACTTGCTCTGTAACCATTGACAAGTCGTACCCCATCTCTGCTTGTGTTTCCCCACTCATGCTCTGCATTTTGAGAGTGTAAGCTGTCTGAGGCACAGATGCTATCTCGTTAAGTGTTTGTACAGCCCCTAGCACAGCAGGACCCCAGTCTCAGTTTGGGGCCTCTAGGTCAGTGTTTCTCAAACTGGTGCTGCCGCTTGTGTAGGGAAAGCCACTGGCGGGCTGGGCCGGTTTCTTTACCTGCCCCGTCTGCAGGTCTGGACGATCGCAGCTCCCACTGGCCGCAGTTCGCTGCTCCAGGCCAATGGGGCTGCTGGAAGCGGCGCGGGCCGAGGGACGTACTGGCCGCCGCTTCCAGCAGCCCCCATTGGCCTGGAGCAGCGAACCTGCGGACGAGGCAGGTAAACAAACCAGCCCGGCCTGCCAGGGGCTTTCCCTACACAAGCGGCAGCCCCAGTTTGAGAAACACTGCCCTAGGTGCTCTTGTAATACAAATAATATGTCAGAGTAAGTCCTGCTTGGCACACAGAAGTGCAGTCCTGGTAAGGCAAACAGCAGCATAGGTTGGTGCGAGAAAGGTTAGAATCTTCAAGGGCTGTGGGATACCTGCATGTGTTGCAGAATTAACCAGTTGCCGTTCTCCATAGCTTTGCTGCCATACTGTCAGCAGCTCTCTGTGCAAACCCTAGTTGTTATCAACATATGGCTCTGAGGCACAGTTTTCAAATTGTCGCTTCCCCAGGTGAATGTTTCAGAAAGTTGTGAGCCTATGAAAACAAGGGTATGTCATGGAAATGTGACAATAACCAATGCTACTGGAATCTGGTATCAATACTAACAAGATCTTCTTTCCCGTTAGCCATAAAACGTTGTGGTTAAAGGGTTTCATTTTATACCTGACTCCTGCCTACTTACTAAGGTATTAAGGCCAACCTTTTCAAAAGTCACCATTGGCTTTTTTGGGTGCCCAACTTGAGCCATTGTAAAATGGCCTGTTTTCAGAGAGCGGATACTCAGCACTTTCTAAATCAGAACTCTTTATGGTGTCTCAGATTGGACACCCAGAATCACTGGTCACTTCTGAAACTCTTGGCTGAGTTTGGAAAGTTCTACTGGAACATGATTGCTTGTAATCTACCCACTTCCCTCGATTCAGTGCTATGGGAATCTCCCCCCATACAAATCATCTTGTCTTTTGTTATAAATTCTAAAGGCTATTCATTCATATTGATTTATTTAATTCACAGAGGAGTTCTGTGTTACAATAGTACAGATACACAGGCTGTTTCCTGCACATTTCTAACCCAAATGCTCAACATTCTCAAAAATAATGCTGCTGTGAGCTAGATGTGGTGTTTAATTGGCCCATCCCTATGCAATGATTTTAACTGAGCAGGTGTTGTTTTTAACCAGAGTATAAGTGTTTTTTGTTTGCTTTTCTTCATATCTGTGACACTGAAGCTGGAGGGAGACCATTTATTCAAGGAAAATTGGCATTGGACTAGAGCAAGTTGAAAATTTTCAATCAAAACAGTTTCTTGATGGAAAACTGAGTTTTTGATTAAACAAAATTGTTTGTGAAATGTGTCTGCTTTCTGTGGAAACTTTTTGTCAAAAAAACCCAGCACCTGAAAACCAAAACTTTCAATTCAGAAAGGACATGTCCCAAATCCCAATGCTTTGTTTTGGCTTGATTCAACATTAAACTGCATTCTCATGAGCCATCGCAGTGCTACATGGGAGTCCTAGTTTTGGTGCCTTATGCCCCTACATCTCCCATGATGCCTCAGAGCCACGTGACTTCTCCTTTGCAAGAGAGGAGACTTGGGGCATCATGGAAGATGTAGTCCAACCAGGGGCGGCTCCAGGCACCAGCGCACCAAGCGCATGCCTGAGATGGCAAGCCGCGGGGAGCGGCCTGCCGGTTGCTGTGTGGGTGGCAGTCAGGGAGCCTTTGGCAGCGCGCCTGCGGGAGGTCCGGCTGGTAACGCGGATTCCGCGGCGTGCCTGCGGGAGATCCGCCGGTCCCGCGGCTTCAGCGCCAATTCAGCGGCGAGTACATTGAAGCCACGGACCGGTGGACCTCCTGCAGGCATGCTGCCGAATCCGCGTTACCAGCCGGACCTCCCGCAGGTGTGCCACCGAAAGCCATCTGACTGCCGTGCTTTGGGCAGCAAAATACCTAGAGCCGCCCCTGAGTCCAACCAGGGAGAACGGGAGCATAAAGTACGCCAATTACACCTCCCATGAAGCACGGTGGCAGTGCAAGCAGATACAGTTTGTCAGACTGCTTCAAAATGGAATGTTCTATTTGGGTTAACCCAATATTTCATTTCAATTTTTCCCAACCAAAACTTTACGTTTTCAGCCAAACGTTTTTGGGCTTTCAACAATAAGCCTAAATGTTCCATGGAAAAATTGTTTTGATGAAAATGAAATTTTTTCATCAACATTTTTCATGGGGAAAATACCCTATTCTCCAGCCAGCTCTTCATTGGACACTTCTGGTGTTTTTGCTTTATATTTTCAATGGAAAATAGCTTTGAAGCAGTGAGGAAGGGAGGAAGACATCTGTTTCTTTCCTATTAATTTCACCTCCCTAAATATATTTTTCCTGTGATGTGGTATATTTTAAAACATCATTAGACAGAGACTTGTCCTGAATCTGTGCCATCTACTTGTTTCATTTTAAATGGCATCTGACTCAGAACTAAAACGACTCAACTGACTCCATCTGGAACCTTTACTGCTGTCCCTTTGACCTGAAACCATCTGCTTTGTCAATGGCACGTTCTTAATTTCCAAAGGCAAGCAAGTAAACAAAATAGTATGAGATTTGGAGTTCTCAAGCACAATGCCATCTGACCCCTTCTTAGACCTCTAGTTCTGCCATCTCTTTCAAATGGGAGTTTTCCATTTATTTTAGTGGTAGCCTACTCATGTTCTGTTTTCTCTTTCTCCTCCATTAAATGTTGCTTTCATTTTGATTTTTTATTTCAGTTTGCTATTGTGTTGATTACAGAACAAAGATCCCACTACCATCTTTCTAGTCAGTTGCCAGGAATGACACATTCCCTGTATCTAACAGTCTGGCAGACTTTAGGTGGGTTGTAAGTTTTGGATCAGATTGCAAAAGCTGTGTATCTTCCTAGTTTAGAAATAGAAATTGGATCATTCCTAGAAATATCAACCTCATTAGTGGGCCCACTGGTCACACTAAACCTAATAAATGGCTGCAGTTATTTCTGCTTAGAGAACTCCTATTGATTTAATGGGAGTTTTGCATATTCGGTCCTGTATTGGCATGTATTGTCTGTTCCAACTTCTTTAATTTTTTACTTCTTTACCCTTCAGTTCAGTTTATGTAGAGCCTACGTCATGGTAAATACAGCTAAAATCAAACATGCAGAAATAAGTTTACAGCACGTATGTAGAGCAGCCCCAAGGGTGTGTTAAAGTGAAACATGGGTCTCATCCAAAGTCCAGTGGAAGGACTCCCATTGAGATCAGTGGGCTCTGTGTTCTGAAGCCTTTAATTAAGGCATGATCCTCATTGGTCCTAACCACTTGCAACTCCCGCTCACACCAGCGCAGAAATCCAGCCACATAGCACTTTACAAACATAAGAAGACAAGATCTGTGCTCCTCTGTAGAGTTTACAGTCTAAATTACAGCTACAAGCCTAACAATTAAGGATCAGATGTGAAAATAAGACGAAAAAGGATTTGGAGGCAGAGGGGGAAAGGCAGACCCAATACATTTATATTGCAGTAATGCCTAGAGTTCACAACTAAGATCAGGCCCTGTTGGCCTAGGCTCTGTATGTCTACACAGGGTATGTCTACACAGCATGTGAAGGTGTAGTGGTAGCATGGTTAGGCATGATCATGCTAGCCTAAATTTGACTAACATGGGTAACAGCAGTAGTGTAGACATGGTGACATGGGCTTTGGTATGGGCCAGCCCCTGGAGTACATATCCAAGTTCCCTGGCAGGCTTGAACTCAGGTGGCTAGCCCATGCCACCATGTCTACACTACTGTTGTTACCTGTGCTTGCTATATTAAAGATAGCATGGATATGCCTACCCATGCTCCAGTCACACCTTCATTTGTGGTGTAGACACACCCATAATGAGAGTCAGTTCCTGCCCCGAAGAGTTTATAATCTAAGTAGATAAAACAGACAATGGATGGGAGAAAAGAAATATCACTATCCCCACGTTGACAGACCAGGAAATGATTATACCTACAGTTATGAATGGATATTCTCTTGTAAATTTGATTAAGTTGTTCGCTGAAGCTAGAAATGAATTTTTATGATTAATTTTGTATTAATTTTCATAAGGAAACAAATAAAAACAAAAGATAAATGAATTACAGCTTGTATGTGCTACCCAAATACTGCACATTTCACAGGATATCCAATAAAATTATGCAATCACACAACTTTACAACTTGTCAAAGTTACAAGACCAGACAATACAGAATCAGGCAATATTACACAGACATAATACGTTAGGGTGAGGGTAACAATAAAATAAAAAGAAATACACAAATAGGCAAAAAAGGAAAGGAAGGAACAAGTGGATGGGAAGAGGGAGGTGAAAAGGCAGAGAGGTCAGATGTAATAAAAGTCTGACATCATTTGAGCTATCTCAGCATTCTTTATCCAAAGATATCAATTTTTAAAAAATTAACACTTTTTTTCTCTGAAGCATTTTTTGAGAATGAGGAAGTTATGCCAAGCAGATACTGTGTTTAATTTTCGTAAAAGCATAAATACATGTTGGGTTTGCAGACACTCCTTCCGTGCACACATTATTTGGTCACACAGATATGATGGGGTAGAAGTGCAATGAGCTCTGCAAATGATGAGCAAATCTAACCCCATACGAGGCCATAGCTAAGTGATACTCTTGCTGAGATCAGTTAACCTATTTCTAAATGTTCCACAAAAAACAAACTTGGAGTAACACGTGGTGCTCTTAAGATTGTAGGTCAATAGACAGGAACAATTAAAACAGTCTTGAGGCTACAGCAAATTTCAGGCCAAACTCACATAGGTCCCCTGATTAATGCTAGCAGTCACTTTTTTATTTTTAACTTATTTGTAATCTTTGATCTAAATGGTTTTTCTGGAAATAAAGATCTTGTGTGCCATATAAATGACACCAGTTTTCTTTCTGGAGATTTCAGTTGGAAATGTAGGGCATTTAACAATAGACGGATGGTTTTCTACAAAGTTTTCTGCTATGCGCTTTGAGTTCATCTCTTTTACACTGTGAAGTACCGTCTCATGTTGATGCACAGAGATCTCTTTGCATAGGCTCCAGGCATTGAGAAGAGATGATACCTCTCAATCTTTAATTGCTAAAAAGTCAACCATTTGAATGCGTTGCCATAAGCATGCCCGATTTCTGCTGTATACCGTCAGCACTGAAACAATATTCTCCTTTTGTTCCTGGACTGATCCCCCTTGTTAAAGAATTCAATCCAGCAAATGTATTTCCTGGCCCAGAATTCCGAATTGAAATGAAATAATATTTGAAATTAGTCCTAAGGAGGACATCTTGCACCGAGGCTAGATGCTGAGTTACTCTGCTAATTTTTGCATATAAATTTTAAAAAGTTCCATTAGAATTGTGTGTACAAGAATCAACTTGTGGTCTAAATGACAAACAGAGGAAACACAAGCCAAGCCAATGACTCTGGCTGGTGTACAGTTTAATTTTTGGAGGGCTTTCAACTTGCACTCGCATTTCCATTGAAGAATTAATGATCATAAATTCTTTTTTAGCTTATTCTGGACTATGTCTCCTTTTCTGTGTGTTTTTTTTTTTCAGACTGCTACGAGAACAGTGGATCAGAGCCAAATATGAAAGAAAAGAATTCATTTACACTGAGAAGCAAGAGCCTTATTCTGCAGGTAGTGAAAGAAATTCTCAGCAGATGATTTTTGCTGTGTACAAAAGCATCCATTTCCTTTCTGTGGTAACATTGAAAAATTACATCTCCCTAGGCAGGAGGGGAAAGTGCAACTCTTTGGGAAAAGACTCCCCTTGGGATTGGGTCGAGACTTTAGAGTCCGATCCAAAGCCCGGTGAAATCAATGGAGGGGTCATTTCATTGACTTCAATGGGCTTTGGACCATGCCTGTGACCAACAAAAAAAGTACAAATAGGATACTTTCTGGTAGCTGGGTGTGTTAATGGGAATTAAAATATAGGTCACTATTTGGTAAGGATATCATCAGGAAGAGTTTTCCATTGGGGTTATTAACTCATTTGGTTTTGTTGTGATGTCTTTGTACGTAAGTATTTGGGGGCAATATTTTTAAATTGTTTTTCATGCAAGGTGACAGTATATATATGTGTGTGCGTATGTATGTGTGAGTGCCATCCTCTTGTGTGTGTGTGTGTGTATGTGTGTATATGTGTGTGTGTGTGTGTGTATATATATATATATATATATATATATATATATATATATATATATATATACACACACACACGCTCTTGTGATTAGGGTCTAAAATTCAGCCCACATTTAAGTGCCAAGTTGACTGTTGTTTTTAACAAAAGAAATCAGAGGGTTATCCTTTAGAATTATCACAATGATAGCTAAGCCATCTGATTTGATTCAAAAGTCGTGTGGATCCTTCCTACCTCCCCATTAACTTCAGGCCAGGAGGTTATTACTTATGTATATAGGGACTGATCCTTCTCCCATTGCAGTCAATGGCAAAACACCCATTGTCTTCAAGGGAGCAGGGGCAAGTCCATGGCATAGCAAGTGTACTGTTGAAAAGGCTTCCCATGCAGCCATCAAAGTCTCTCTTCCAAATAGTTCAAATCCGTGCATGCAATACAATATAGTGAGGAACCGTGGTGGCTGTAGATAGATTGACTTGTGGAACAGATGGATCTTCAGAAGAGTTTGTTGGGGATCTTTTTAAGTGGAAGTTTGAGGTTTGGCGAACATTACTTTTGAGGCTGTTGTGGGTGACGTGAAAGAAGACCTAAAATTGGCTGGTTTCCTGTTCTTTTCTTTTCACCAGATGAAGGTGGCATTGAATTTATTCTGCATTTATATTGTACTGTTTTTTGTATTTTTACACCAGCTATGTGCATGGATGGCGCCGGAATAATTTTATTAACGAGGACCTTGTTAGTGACGAAAAGATTAAAATATTAATTTAGTGCTGCTTGTGGAGCCTAATAATAAGCAGGTAGCACCAGTGGTTTGCTGCTAATTGAACCATAATTAAAATCTGACCTCGTATATACCCAGTTTATGGTCAAAGAATTTCTGCTAGGCCATTTCATGTTTATATGTCACTACATAGAATGTACATATTAGAGAGAGAGTGTGTGTGTGAATATATGTATGTATGCATAAAAGTGGTGTATTTGAGATTTTCAAAGCTGCCTAGCAGATTTATATACAGTTTGTTAATTTTAATGGATGGTGTATATATCCATTAAAATGGATCTCTCTATATAAATCCCCTAGACAACTTTACTGTGCACCAAATATTAATCTTTAGTGTTAAGGCACTTTAATTACAGGCCTAACTTCAAACGCATGAGTAATTCCATTAACTTCCATAAAATGACTGGGGTTTAAAGTTAAGCATGTGCATCAGTGCTTTGCTTTGGATTGGGGCCTACGTGTTTTGAGAGTTCTAAACAGATGTTGTAGCAAGGATTCAAACAGGAGTTAATTTTAGCGGCATATTTTACAGGCGTTGTCTGATAACTTCATTAGTCAGGGAAAACTATGCATTGTTTAAGCACGTATTGATGCACTCTGGGTTGTTGTTTTTTTTGCTTTTTTTAAAAAGCTTTAATGAAAAATTAAATAGAGAACAAAATAGAACAATGAGACATTTTTAAATGAATATCACAGCCATTTCTGCCAGTCTCTGGACAAAGGAATGCAACTACATGCATCTGTATTGCTGTATGCTTTTAGCTCATCTTTTCTTGGGGGGGGAGAGCAGGGGGGGGGGAAAGAGAATTTGTCACAGTTAAGACCTGACACAGGGCCCATGTATATTAGCCACAAATGTAATCTAGAAATATTAGCCAAGATCTGCAGCTATGGCCAATGAATGCACAATACAAATCAGCCGTGGGGTTGCAAAAAAAAACTTGTTAGCCACTTTACTGTCCCTCAGTCCTGAGCCAGCTGCATGCCAGTTTGGTCATGTGGCACAAGTTAGAGCGGCCTAAGAGCTCCTCTAATTTACACTGCCTGCAAATGGCTCCAAGATCAACTGCAGTTTGTCAAGACAGAGGAAAGTCCTGACTAGAGATGGCTGAAACTTGGAATATTCAGTTCACGGGAAATTTCAAAATTTGTTCTTGGTCCAAATCAGAATGAAAACAAATATTTTCAAAATTTCCCATGAATCAGAATTTCCAAAAGATTTGAGTTTTGGAAAATGTTCCTTTTGGAATTCCAAAATTTCATTTTAATTTGTTCATTGTTATATTTATAACTTTTTTTACATTATTTCACAACATGGCAGTACTAGTAATGCATAATATGTGCTATTGCTGCTGACTTATCATAATCTGATGTACTAATTGAAATAGTCTTTTTATTTGTTAATTTTCAGTCGTTAAGGGCGGTTGTACATGTTGAAATATTTTATCTTGTTTTTCTAGATCAAAGTTTCTACTGTCCCTGTTCTTATGAAACAGTTTAACACTTTGTGTCAACGACTCAACAGGAGCCACAAATTATGCACTGCTACTACTGGCGTGCTATGAAATAATGTAAAAATAATTTGAAACTGACGAAAACCCATACGATAAAACAAACTTTTGGAGTTCTGAAATGAACACATTCCCTGAAATGAAAATTGTCCTGAGGAAAAAGCTTTTCGTTTCTGAATATTTCTTCCCGTGAGACTGTTCTTTGAAATCAACACAGTTTCTGAAATGATTTGATTTTGAAGAAAATGTCATTTTTTATCGAAAAAACTGTTTCAGTGCAACACTTCCATCCAGCCCTAGTCCTGACCACACTGTGTGCTCTGGCCATACCCCTCCCACCAAATGCTGGGTGAAGTGGCTTAGGAACCACAACGCCAGTTTGGTCAATTCCCCCTATGCTGGAACGAGCAGTATGTGGCTGGCTGCCCCATGCTTATGGCTTCTTTGCACTGCAGGAACACATCAGGGGATCTGGGCCGCTGGTGGTCGTTAATGACCTCCGTCCTATACAAAAGGTGTCTTATATCACAACCATGCATAACACATCTCACTGGAGTGTGCATTTTCCCTCTTTTGTGTTCCATGTGAAGTTTCCCCCTTAACACTATGTTTGACTATTTTTCTCACCATGCTGGATTCCCTGGAGAGGCGCTAGATTGCCAGTTTCCAAGTATGAAACATTTTGCTACTAACAGAGACATCAGGCTCCATTTCCTAGTGTTTGCTGGAAGATTTAATTCCATCTTCCAATCCCAGGGGCAATTTTGTGCTCTAATATCTTTGCAATAATTGCATAAAAAATAAGAGAAAGCTCTTCTTTAAGTAGCTCCAAGCAAGGTCCTTTTCCAGCCAGTCTAATAACAAGAAGTATTTTTTGAAGCCCTGATCAGAAATTCAGCTTACTCTGTTTCTGAACAGCCTCTGGGGAGAGATTGTCTAGAGTCTGTAAATGCCAAACAAAAACTACTGCAGCCTGACTGACAGTCACCGCTTAAAGGAGTCTCGGGACTGGAATGTCAGATGTTGCAAGTCAGGACTGAGGTGCACAGGGAAGCAGGAACAGAGTCTGCCAGGAGGATGTGAGTAAACCCTACAGCTGCCAGAGAGCAAGAGGAGGAAGGACTCCGGGCTGTGCAGGGAATAAAAGGTTCCATCCCATAGCGGTTTTGCAGAGCACCTGAGCCGGCTGTCATTGGGTCTCTTTGCTAGGTTAGTCTGCCTGGGGGGATAGGAGCGGTGAGGGGGAATTCACTCTTACAGCCGGAGTAAGCTGGGACTTGCACTGCTGCTCTGATTTCATACCCCAAGTGCTATGGGAGCACGTCCCCACCCAGCTTACCCCCCCCCCCCCAAAAGAGTCTACTGGCTTCAGAAATCAACATCCAATGTACCTAGTTTAATGTTTATTAAAATAAACCCTTCTTTCTGATTGGGGGAGGGGGAAGGATGAAGTTCGGAATTGGATGTCTTGTCTCTAGCATCTAGCGATAATGGAGCTTTAGGGAAATCGTCATTAGTAATAAATAACAACCTCCAAGTACAGGACTCCTTGTCCGGAATCTGGAGTGTAACCCAAATACAGATCAATTCAAGCTTTCCCCTCACCCCCCACCATGCTCCCACTTATGCGTTTATGTTGTGATGCAGCATATCCCCTTTAAGCACCTGAAGGGTTTGCTGGCCAGATCCTGGCCTTCTTCCATGTGTAGGTTGTACTTACTACATTTGGCTCTCTGTCCCCCTCTATAGCTGGACTACACAGACCTATGGGTCTACTACTGGATTTGAAGTAATACACCTGGGCCTTCTAACGCAGGCAGTAGAGGCTTGTGTTTTTTAGATCCAGAAGCCCTGGATTCAGTCCCTGCTACCGATGAGCCATCCAGAGCCATCCAGTGACATGGAAGCAACAGTCATTTCCTCCCCCCTGTTCTCCAAAGGGGGATTGCACTGGAAACCCCATGAAGGGAATTTTGCAGAGTTTCTCTCCTGCTCTGTAGCTGTAAGGCCTCATGGTGTTCCCAGCTACATCCGTATCTTTCAGCTCCCATGCTTCGGTTCTCCCCCGCCACGCACGCACACACACACTGATGGTTTCATTGCTTCAGAAGGACCATCATTAATGGGTATAGTAGCCCCATAGATTTTAGAGTGAGGAGTCATTTCGAGTTCAGATGGCGCAGGAAGATTAGCAAAACAGCAATTAAATGCTTCAGTGATCTGCTATGGATACTTAACTGAGTTATACCTTTGATCTGTGGGAGCTGTTTAATTTCAAATGTAGTATTAGAGCTAAATAACTTGTTCACCCTCGCCAAATTTTGAAGCAAAGAACTATTTGCATCTCAGTAATTTAGATTAATGCTGAAAGTTTGCATTCCTCGGGCAATTGAAACATTAGTGGCACAATGACATATAATGATACTAGTTTTAAAGTGTCTCAGATCGTTGTGTGTGGTTCAGCCTGGCTTAGTTTCTTTTGATAAATGAGCTGATTAAATTACTGTCAGTCTACAGCTCGTTATTCCCTTTAACTCAGTTTAATGGAGCACGAGTTTTGTATTTGTTTGGAACTGGGAATGGAGATAATCCCAAACAAAGTATAGGGAAGATCTGGAACCAGAAGTCATCAGAGAGGGTTTTACTTTTCCCTCAATCATTTTGAAAAATGTAACGTTTTCCCTTGGAATATCATAGTTAGCTGTCGGCATTTAGGGGAACATTTTCAAAAGTGCCTTAATCCCACTGAAAGCCAAGTCACTTAGGTGCTTAAGGGTAACACTTTCAAAATCAGCTGCATGTATATTTGTGACCGAGGAGAAGTATGGTGAGAGGAGGGAGAGGGTGCCAGCTTCAGGGTTAAAAGTCATGAAGGTTGCAGCCCTTTGTGCATGCCGGGCAAAGAGCAGGAGAATGGTGTGGATATATGGCTTGGAGTTGGTGGTGGGTACAAATGGGAAAAGTTAAATGATCTGAAAATGACCAACATTCCAACTGTCCCTTTTATTGTCCCCGGATAAATCCCTTCCGGACCAGTGCTGTTTGTGTGCTGTGTTACTGTGCATGCTGGACCCTAAGACAGGTAAAGGGGATACTCTGGAGGATGCACGTGCAGCTTGTCTTTGTACTTGCTTTAACAGAAGAAAACAAGAAGGGACAGCTGGTGATTCCTCTCTTCAGTGGGTAGTAAGTCACTTGATCCTTGCAAGGAGAAATGACTTGACTTCACTGTTAGGATCTTTAAAGCATCCATTCAAAGGCTTGATATAGTGAGTGCTCTCTCTGAGAGGGCTAATCTGTGTCTTGGGAAGCTAACAGAACTGCCTCTGTATGTGCGTATGCCGAGGAAGGCAGTAACATCTCTCTTTCTCAGCTCTCTCTATTGTCCAGCACATTAATGGGATCCGTGCCTGTACGTACACTATACGTTCACCAGCACAGACAAATGCAACCCACCCTATGGACATCAGTAATTTTATTTAAAATTTTTATTCTATTCCCATAGGACCAAACAAAATGAATCTATTGTCTAACTCAGGGGTAGGCAACCTATGGCCCGGGTGCCAAAGGCAGCACGCGAGCTGATTTTTCAGTGGCACTCACACGGCCCGGGCCCTGGCCACAGGTCCGGGGGGGCTCTGCATTTGAATTTAATTTTAAATGAAGTTTCTTAAACATTTTAAAAACCTTATTTACTTTACGTACAACAATAGTTTAGTTATATATTATAGACTTCTAGAAAGAGACCTTCTAAAAACGTTCAAATGTATTACTCTGGCACGCGAAACCTTAAATGAGAGTGACTAAATGAAGACTCGGCACCCCGCTTCTGAAAGGTTGCCGACCCCGGTCTAACTAAACACTGTCCCCAGCAAACTAGAATGAAATGACTGGCGGCAACTAAACCAGCTTTAAATGTTCCTTCCAGCTTTCGCTCTTGTTTCCCTTGTCCTTATCCTATTGCCCTTCTCCGGTGGAAGCCGCCTATCCTTCGCTTCCCTCCCCTCCTCCTCCTGTTTCATCGTCGTCAGGCATCTTATAAAGGCTGAGATTTCTCAAAGATGCCTTAAGGTGAGGTGCCTAACTCCCGTTCGCCGGGGAGATCACAACCGATGCAGTAGAGGTGTTCTGTATGTAGAAGCTACGGTCACTAACTTTCATCTGTTTTGGCAAGATTTAAGATCATCTCACTCTTGGTGGCTGACCCGGCACTGCTGCCGTATAGGACAAGAGGCTATGTTGTCAGGAGTCAAGGCTTGCTGGCGCTCCAGCTGCTTATTATGCATTGGATTTATTTTGCCTTGCGATCGCTCAGCAGGAGATGGCATTATAGACGCTCCGGAATGTTGTAGCCTGGAACCTGATAAACTGAGCGGGGCAGATAAATGGATGGAGCATCTATGGGGCAGAATATATATAACGTATCACTGGGGGAAAAAAGCTCTCTATGAATTCTACTGTGTAAAATGGAAGGCTGATTTCAGAAGGCTCCAATTATCCAGGCCCTTGAAACTCACCCCCGATTATCTTCTGGCCTTCATTAAACCATTCATGTCAGGGCTGTCACTTGCTAACTGTCACTGTGGCTGGGTAGCTGCTAAGATAATGCCCTAAGTCTGAGGTCCTGCTGCGGTGTGAGATGTTGTGACGCTTCACAGGTTGGGCTGAGTGTAAGAAGCATTGCATAGTTCTGTCAATGCCTGTGCTTAAATCCTATCGATCTTGTTGCAAGTTGCACATATTACAAAAACCATGGCCGGATAGTACAGTTGTAGCCCAGAACACTGCCGTGTCCCTGTTGTGAGCTGTACTGTTAGGAACCATTGTTGTAGACCCCTGGAGCACTGTCACTGAAGTGTATTCGTAGCACCACTAGGTGATAATTATGGGCAGTCGGGGCAAATTTGTGTATTAGCTGCACTGGGGGTTGAAGAAAGCTGTAGTGGTTGAGTGGAAATAATGTGAGGGGAGGAGGGGTTGGTGCCGTACCATCTCCGCTTCTCCCTACATCCTTTGTAAACTTAACCAAGGGAGTGGATGTGCCGAAGGGAAGGAGAGAGCGGAACCCATAGCACTCTGTCTCCTCCCGGAGCAGTCCTGGGGCATCCCCAGGCTAGGTGTAAACTCAGCACAGCTCAGGACAGAACTCCAAGTATTTCGCCTGCCAAAGTGATGCTGTTGTAGATGAGAGATCTTCTGCCATCTGCTGGTGTAAATGTGGTTGGGCAAAATTAGTGAATACAAGTACCTTGCATCATATTCCTATGTGGCAGGTAACGGGTACCAAGGACACGACGTGTGTGTGTGTGTGTGTGTGTGTGTGTGTGTGTGTGTGTGTGTAAAACAATCTCTGTGGAGAGTGGGAGAAGAAGGATTTCCCAGTGGTCACAGCCCTAGCCTGGGTTGTAGGAGATCCAGATCCAGTTCCCTGCTCCATCACAGACTTCCTGTGTGACCTGGGACAGTCCTTTAGGCTCTCTGTGCCTCAGTTCCCCCTCTGTAACATGGCTATAATAACACTGCCCTGCCTCACAATTAAGTATATTAAAGACTGAGAGCTGCTATTAAAGACTGGGATACCATAGAGTGAGTGCCAACAAGGAGAGGGGGACATTTTAAATATTACATACCCTATTACCAGCCAAAGGCATATGCATAGTAATTGGATCACATACTGCTCTCAGTTAAACTGGTGTAAATGCGGAGTAACTTCATTGACTTACACTGGTGTAAGAGAGAGAAGAATCTGGCTCATTGTTCTTAAAGGGCCAGAGTTCAGGGTATAGGAAGGAGAAATCCCATTGGTGAGCTACAGACGTGGGAGAAATGTGGACTGTGCAACAGTTTATCTGGTGTAGAGCTTTCTTATTTAATAAATCATTAACACAATTCTAGAAAGTGACGTGTGTGTTTTAAATCAGAGAGTGCAAGTGCTTTTAAATACAACATAAACTGACAGTAAAACAGCATCGTCTAATGAAAAGTTCAGCCTTCTGCAATTTTGCTATGGAATTTAATGCCGTGCTACTTTCTTGTATTTTTTTTTTAATCCTATAAATCACATTGATGTTAATTCCCATACCCCCTTTACCAGGTTACAGAAGAACAATCAATGACAGGAGAGGATTTAGTGGCAGGAAAGGTGGATAAATGCACTGCTACCAAACCTGTGTGCTGGCGTGAAATCACTCTAACAGAATAAGAAAACAGTGGGCTTCCCTTAATCACTCCCTTCATTGTTACTAAGTATCCATAATGACACATTTTGATTTCAAAAAGCTTCAGTCCAGATGCTGAATTGTCACAATCATTTGCCAGGGGAGGGGTGTAAAGATCAGTGTCCATCTTTATGTAGAAGTCACCTTTCATTCCTAATAAGCCACCTTGAATCATGGCCGGCCAGATCCTCAGCTGGTGTAAATCCAGATAGCGCCCTTAAAATCTATGGGGCTACTTGGATTGATGTCAGCAGAGGATCTGAAATGGGACCTTTAAGGTGGAAGCCAGAGCAGGTGGATGTGCATGTGACTAGACACATATAGGATGATATTATATAATGTGGAGGAGGTGTTTATAGCATGGGCCAATTTTTACTCTATTCAAGCCTATTGAAGGCAATGAGTGGGTGGAAACGAAGGCAATGTTTAGCTGCGTATATGTATGCATGTCCATAACACTTTTCCCAAATGCTATCTAGAATAATAGCGTATAAGTTAGTCCATATTGTTGGCTATATGAATATAATATTAATGTAGAATTTTGGCAATATTACAACACCCCGAAATACCAGCAAAATCTGTTAGTCTGTACTGGAAATATTATCTGTTTTCTGCCCAAAAAGATTTTCATGTGACTTGGGAAATGCAGCTGGAATTCTTTCTCATCTGCACTTGAATTTGAAGGAGACTTTGCTGGAAAGGAAATAACGAAAATGCATGAGACATAAATACACTCCTCTTGGCTATGAGAAAGATGCTCTTATTAGCTCTGTCTGACCTGCTGAGACACGGTGCAGTTTATTTTGGGCCTGATCAGACAAAGTGGTGAGCAGCACAGCAGCTAAACCCCAATTATTTTAACTGACAGGTCCAAGACAGAGGATGAGGTCTGACTGCGACTAGCTAGCGAAAGCGCTAAGTGTCTGAGCAACACATCGTCTCTAACACACTGCAGCCTTGTATTTTTGTTATATTACACACAGCCTCAAAACCGAAGCTCCTCTCTCCTCCTACTTAGCTTCTCAAGCTGTGTGTGAAGCTGAGCTGAAGCAAAAGAACAAACAAGCCCTAGTGATAATCTAACGAGGGCAAAGCTTACTGCTCATCAGACAGCCCATAACACAAGATGGGCTATGTTAACCAACCAGCGCAAAGAAAATACAACACAAGCTGGGAGGCACAAAGTCATTTGTCTAAATGTGAACGCCCAGGGTTCTTAAGCAAAGGGAGCTTGCAGTGCTATCCGAACCAGCGCCATCCGTCTTGGCAATGCAAAGGTTTGTGCAGTACAGTGCGAAAAACATGCATAACGCCTCACTCTTACAATTGTCCCTAAAGCCCAGCAGCGGAAACGTTAAGAGTAAGAAGCATGGTAATAGGTGAGGGCAGTAGACAAAGAGATGAGTTGTTGGTAAGAGCCAGTGTCAGTGTGTGGAGTTAGATGGTAGCTGCGGGTGGCAGAGAAGAGCTGGTTGTAAGCTGTGATTTTGAAAAAGGACGAGGAAGCAGAGAGGACGGAGGTGGAAAGACTGTTAGGGCGGCTACTGCAGGGAGGTAGGCACTGACCTCCAAAGGAAAAGGAGGACTGAGATGAGGCTAGAAGTAGAGTGGGATGGTCATTTTTGGATGACATTTTTTCATTGGAAAATGCCAGTTGATCAAAACTGACCCTGTTCACAGGAAAGGGCCAGTTTTGACAAATTTCTTCGTTTACAAAAATGTTTCAAAATTGTCAAAATGTCCCATTTCAACACTTTCAAAATGAAAAAGTTCTATTTTAGGGGTTGAAATTACTTCATTTTGAAATGTAGGTTTTAATTTATAGTATTTAAAAAAAGACAAAGGGGATAAAAATGTAAAAGGTCAAAATCAAACTGAGACATCTTGAAATTATCGAAACGAAACATTGTGCTTGAGCCAATCTGCAATAACTTTTGGAGTTTTAAGATTTTGACTTTTTGGGTTGGGGGAAAAAATCTTAAATCACAAAATCAAATCGCAATGCAGGAAAAACATTTCCTGCCCACCTCTAGGTAGAAGATGGGGGCAGACTGGGGTTGTGTCTCCAGATGTACTTTACAAGTACGGGACATAGCAGGCAAGAAGGTAATCAGAATAATGGAACTTTAAGGATTATGAAGCAGCTGTTTTCAGGAATGCTGAGATTTGTGCCCAACTTGTTAGTGACATGTATCATGTATTTTTAGCCCTGGTGGTTTCATGAAATTGTCACTGGACTGATCACTGGTCATAAAGAACAGGCCATGCTTTCAGCACAAGGGGCAGTAAGGACCCCGCTATACCACCAGGTAGCAGAGTTTCTAGTTGGAATTGATGTCCAGAGGGGTAGGGAGGTGGCTGCAGAATAGGCTACCTAAGTCAGTGATGTTCTTGGGTGGATGAGCTCTGCTTAGGACTGAAAGCTGCAAGCTGAGATGAATAGTGTGTTGTCATACAGTCAGCAAGTTTTTATATTGCAACCCACAGGGGGAAAGTAGCGAGAGAGAGGAAAATCCATACCCCAGCTAGGGAGATATTGAACAGAGAAGAGAGAACACAGAGCTTGGAGGGAAGGAATTTTCTCCAATGTCTTTCGTTCTCTCTCAATGCAGTTCCCTTGGCAGGAGGGAGGAGGGTCAAAGCAAAAAAGAAAATGATGCTTGGGAAAAGGTCTTTATGAAAGAGGCAGCTGCAAAGTCTCAATTATGGACCCTCAAACAGTGTCAAGCGTAGAAGCCATTTGTGCATTCTGGTTTCTGCAGTAGATGCTGGAAGTAGCAAATTGTTCCATGCACTGTACTAGCCCCGTACACTGGTTGTGAGGATTTGTGGCAGAAAGCATGCAAAGCGTAGTGCACAAGATCTTGAACAATTGCTTGTGAAATAACTCTATGTGCAGAAGCAAAGGAATGTGCTGTTCACAGGGGAGAGCGTTGAGTGGTTAGCGCTCAGAATTAGCATCCTGGGTTCTCGTCCTTGACCTATCCCTGTCTGGCTATTCAGTCCGAGCAGGACGCTTATGTGCCTGTATGTCCAGTTTATCCATTTGTAGAGTCCTACTTTCTCTCCCCTGCAAAAAATGTTGTTATGCAGAATTAATGTTTGCAAAGCACTGTGGGTTCCTAAGATGAAAAGTGTTACATAGATAAGGGCAAAGAAATTGGTGGTGGTATTTTCTGATTGTAGCTAGCTTCCCTGCAGAAAGGTACATGAAAATAGCATCCATGTTGTGAGAAATTCTAGTCCCTGGGTTTTTCCTATGAATGTGTACAGGGCCGGCTCTGGCTTTTTGGCAGCCTCAAGCAAGCAAAAAAAAAACAACCAAGAACCTGAGGCGCGGCCGGAGCACGGGTGCAGGGGGACCGGCTGGCGGGGGGGGGGGGAGGAGGAGGAGGAGGGAGCGGGCGGGAGAGAGAGAGAAGGGGGCAGCCAGGGATACAGCAGGGCCGCTGCCACGCGGCCCCTCCCGCTGCGCCGCCGCCTGCCGCTCCGGTTGGCGGGGAGAGAAGGAAGAGGACTGCCCTGCAGGGCACTCTGGTTCTCTGCGCCGCCGCCCCCTACAGGGCGGCCGGAGCGGAACCAAAAAAAAAAAAGCGGCCGTGCCGCCTTAGGATTAGGCAGAATGCCGCCTCGAACAATCTGCCGCCCCAAGCACCAGCTTGCTCAGCCCTGAATGTGTATCCTGGCTTCTGTTTTCTTTCTATGTTTAATCAAAGATTTCCCTTTTCTGAATCTTTCTGCTAATATGGTGCCTGAATGATATGCACTGAAGGGCTTGATTCAGTTTGTGGAGAACTCCTGCGTTTTGGATGCAAGTATTTTCAGTGAAAGTGAAATGTACAGGGGAGTAAAGAGTTGGTTGCATTAGTGGCTCTGTAATAGACAGGTAGCATTTCTAAAGCTCTGATGTTCATACTCAGACACTTTGGGGAGGGTGAGGTGACAAGGAAAAATACAGTATGGTTTCAAAAGGGAAATTTGCAAAACATTGTGGGTAATGCTATTCTAATTAAGGCAATGGAGGTGGTAAAGATATATATACATACACACACACACACAACTTACTTATTTCAAAGCAATAAATTGTGACTATATGGTACCTGTGTATCCTGTCACAGCTGGAAGAGAAACCACAAGCACAGGTCTCACTTTTCTCAAGGCTATGCAGAGAGGCGCAGCTGTTACTCCAATAAGCTGACACTTTTCTGGCTGAGACAACAGCTGCATCGTGGTGATAAGAGTCAAGAAGTGTGTCAGGAGTTGCTATGTTAATTCAGTCAGGGCCTAGGCTTGCATCTGTTGCCGTTGGTAGGGAGCAGTTCTTAGCATTGCTGTCCTCATGGCAAGACTGCTATCCACCATAATGCATGTGCTTTGCAATCTTACAATAAAAGTGTTAAACTATAGTACCCAGAGCATTTGTAGCACCTTTCATCCAAGGATCTCGAAGTGCTTTATAGACCCCAGTTATTCACTAGGGCCTGATCTTCAAAGGTGCTGAGCACCCACAACTCCAGCTGAAGCCAATGGAACCCGTGGTTACTCAATGTATCCAAAATCTGGCTCTAAGCCTCACGTCACCCTTGTAAGGTGGCTGTTCCCATTTACAGATGGATAAATTGAGGCGGACAGACTGAACTTAAGTGGCTTGCCCAAGGTTACTCAGTGAGCTAGGGATGGAGCTGGGGTTAAAATACAGGGGTCCTGTCATCTAGTCCTTTGCTCTAGAGACTACACAACACTCTTTCCAGACCTTAATTTAGATCTTGATTCTTCTGTTCCTCTGCCTGTCTACAGCTGTTTATTCTGAATTGTGTGAAACTTCCAGTGTAAAGGATAGGGGATCATAAACAGTTCTTACCCCTTGTGGCCTTTGGAGTGAAATGTTCCAAGCAGGAGATTGGAGCTTTTAGAAATAAACAAATGGCAAGAGATGGACATGGCCTGCCTCGTAAGAGTACACGTTTCTGTGAATAGCAATTCACTGCTGCAGTTAAAGACTTGTCTAAAAGCCACCTCTAAAGTGCTGCTCAGAATATCACAGTGACATTTCTGTTCCCCACAAAATGCTCCCTAGTGGCAGGATGGAGCTTGTTAGTCTGGTATTTGCTGGGCTCTGCGTTGACCATAATCAAGTTTATCAAGCATTATGACCCTCCAAATAGTTCATCTTTTTGGTGTGGCATCTGCTCCAGACAAAGGTCCAGATTCTCAACATAGCTCCATTGAAACCAGCAAGTAGATTTAAGCTAGTTGGCAATCTAGAAACCAAGAAGATCAGTAGTCTCTCCACTTACAAAATGTGTTTGTTTTCACAACACCGTGTCCGCTTCTGTCTACAGCTGCATTCCCTTGCACAGTCCCTAATGACACATGATCAAATGGTGATAGGGAAACCCGAGGAGCTATGTTATATGTAGTTCACTAGGCTGCTTTGTGAAATGAAACCACCTATTCTCAAGTGGCTTGAAGAAGTGTGGGTGTTATCTGCCGAGCATCTCTACTGTGGTCATTAAGCTAGATGTGTTAAAACAACACAGCCTGCCGCTCAGAAACTACACTCTTGCAAAACTGCCAGCAGCTGGAGAGGAGACTCCTTTTAGCATGATTTCTTTTTTAATGTTGGCTGTCCAAATCACATTAGCTATCTTACCTATTTTTTCCTAGAGGACAAACACAACTTCACAAACATAGTCTACCAAAATTGGCCTGTGGGGCCAGATCCTCAGCTGACATAAATGGGAGCATCTCCATCAACTTCAGTGAAGCTTTGCTGATTTACACCATACAGTTGCAGTGATTTCCTCTTCTCATAGTAAGTTTATTATTACTGATACATATAAGCACATATAAGGCCCAGACCCATTGTGCTTGGCATTGTACAGAACACAAAGATGCTTACAATCTCAATACAAGGCAAGAGAGAACAAATGGACTTACAACACGTGGGAAACCAACATACAGATATCCCATTAAGGACCCAGTTCAGCCAGTACTTAAGCATGTGCTTAACTTAAACATGTCAGCTGTCCCATTGACCTACTGCACTGAAGCCATGCTGTGCCCCTTCTATAAAACTGATGTGGACCCACATCACACTTCTTCTGAGCTTCTCTAATATATCAACATTGTTTTTTATGGTGGGGAGCAAACTATGGCCTTACCAAGTCCGTGCTCTGCATAAAATATTTCCAGATTCAGGGCCTGATCCAGCTCCCACAGAAGTAAATTAAGTGACCTCTGTTGCATTCAGTGGACATTGGCTCAGTCTTGTGATGCAGAGATCAGTCTTTTATCAAAGCAGAGAGAAGAACAACATCCGCTTGGGGTGGGAAACGGAAAAGACTAGGGTTGTCAAGCGATTAAAAAAATTAATCGTGATTAATCGCGGGATTAAAAAAATTAATTGCCCGATTAATCGCACTGTTAATAATAGAATACCATTTATTTAAATATTTGTGGATCTTTTCTACATTTTCAAATATATTGATTTCAATTGCAACACAGAATACAAAGTGTACCATGCTTACTTTGTATTTATTTGTGATTACAAATATTTGCACTGTAAAACAAAAGAAATAGAATATTTCAATTCACCTAATACAGGTACTGTAGTGCAATCTCTTTATAATGAAAGTTGAACTTACAAATGTAGAATTATGTACAAAAAATAACTGCATTCAAAAAGAAAACAATGTAAAACTTTAGAACCTCCAAGTCCACTGAGTCCTACTTCAGCCAATCGCTCAGACAAACAAGTTTGGTTACAATTTGCAGCCCATGTCTTGTTTACAATGTCACGTGAAAGTGAGAACAGGTGGTCGCATGGCACTGTTGTAGCTGGCATCGCAAGATATTTATGTGCCAGATGCACTAAAGATTCATATGTCCCTTCATGCTTCAACCACCATTCCAGAAGACGTGCATCCATGCTGATGATGGGTTCTGCTTGATACCGATCCAAAGCAGAGCGGACCGACGCATGTTCATTTTCATCATCTGAGTCAGATGTCATCAGCAGAAGATTGCATTTCTTTTTTGATGGGTCGGGTTCTGTAGTTTCTGCATCGGAGTGTTGCTCTTTTAAGACATCTGAAAGCATTCTCCACACCTTGTCCCTCTCAGATTTTGGAAGGCACTTCAGATTCTTAAACCTTGGGTTGAGTGCTGTAGCTATCCTTAGAAATCTCACATTGGTACCTTCTCTGAATTTTTTCAAATCTGCTGTTAAAGTGTTCTTAAAATGAACATCTGCTGGGTCATCATCTGAGACTGCTATAACACTGCTCTACAGCCAAAATGCTTCTGAAATAAATGTAGTCAAACTTTACTAATTCTGGGTCACTGAGAACGAAAATGATGCTTAAAATTGTTGATTGGCTCTAGTTTTCAAGATATGCTATTGGGTCAATATATACGACCCTTGACTTGGGAATGGCGGAGGATAGGTGAGTTATAAAGGGAAAGGATCTCAATTTAAATCAGAAATGACTAAAATACATCTTTGACTGGATCTATGAATAAATCTATGACTGGGTTTGGACAGTACTTGCTTTTTAGGCAAAACAATGAATGATGCAATCTGAAGCTGGTATTGCATCATACATGATATGAATTGCATCATGTTATTCCTAGAAGTCATGGATGATGCAATCATAATGAAGCTTACATCACTCTGTTGAACAAATTGCCCTATATCAGCTCTAGAAATCATAGTGTCGTGCTCTCTTATTTGTCAGTGTTTGATTTTGCAAAGGGACACATTTCTGTTTAGCCAAAGTGAGCAGAGATGCCTCGTACTTGTGTGAACAGTGCAGATAACTTCTACTATGTTTGTGGTGAAGTGACTTTTGCATCACAAAAGCGCAGTATAACCACTGTGGTTAAGAAAGCCTATCACCTTTATTTTGGCTGCAAAATTGGAGATCAGGACAAAAGGTGGGCCCCACACATATGCTGCAACACTTGTGCAACAAATCTTCGCCAGTGGTTGAACAGGAAAAGGAAATCTATGCCTTTTGCAGTGCCCATGATTTGGAGAGAGCCAACAGATCATACCAGCAATTTACTTCTACATGGTGCCTCCAGTTGGGAAAGGTGTGTCAAAGAAGAAAAAGTGGACTGTGCATTATCCAAACATTCCATCAGCTATACGCCCAGTACCCCACGGAGAAGGACTGCCGGTTCCTGATGCACCAGAATCATTCTCACTTGAGTCAGACGAGGAAGAGGATGAAACTTCTGGTCCTGAACCATCAATGTCACAGGACCCACATTTTCTCCCATCTTCCTCCTCTGAACCACACCTCATAACACAAGGTGAACTGAATGACCTTGTCAGGGATTTGGAACTACCCAAGAGTAAGGCAGAGCTGTTGGACTCCAGACTACAGCAGTGGAATCTCCTGGCAGGTGATGTTAGGGTTTCCATGTTCCGTGACGGTCAAAAGGATCTTATCCCATTCTTCTTCATGGAAGGTGATCTTGTAGCCTGCAACAACATCGATGGTGTGATGGCAGCCCTCAACATCATTCACGATCCAGATGAGTGGAGACTGTTCATTGATTCATCGAAGACGAGTCTTAAAGCTGTTTTACTGCATAATGGCAATGTTTTGCCATCAATTCCAGTTGGTCATGCAGTCCATATGAAGGAAACCTATGACAACATGAAACAACTTTTGAGGTGCATAAACTATGACCAACATCAGTGGCAGCTTTGTGGCGATTTGAAGGTTGTTGCTCTCTTGCTTGGTCTGCAGACTGGATACACAAAGTACTGCTGTTTTCTCTGCGAATGGGATAGACGTGCAAGAGATTTCCACTACTTCAAGAAAGATTGGCCACTCCGACAGTCATTGGAGCCTGGGAGGAAAAGTGTTCAGCATCCACCAATTGTTGAATCAAGAAAGATTTTGTTACCACCCTTACACATCAAGCTGGATCTGATGAAGAACTTTGTCAAGGCCATTGACAAAACACAAGCAGCTTTCAAGTACCTCCGTGGAAAATTTCCAAGGTTAAGTGAAGCTAAAATAAAGGAAGGTGTCTTTGTTGGTCCTCAGATTTGTGAACTTCTTCGAGATGATGCATTTGACCATGCACTGCGTGACAAGGAAAAGACGGCATGGAAAGCCTTCCAGTTAGTGGCAATAAATTTTCTTGGAAACAACAAGGCAGACAACTACAGGTTGTTGGTGGAAAACCTCCTTAAGGCATACAAAAGCCTTGGTTGCAATATGTCACTAAAGATACATTTTTTGCACTCTCATCTAGATATTTTTCCACCGAACTGTGGAGCAGTGAGCGACGAGTACGGCGAGCGATTTCACCAGGACATTGCAACAATGGAGAAACGCTATCAGGGCAAATGGAGCCCATCAATGCTTGCAGACTATTGCTGGACAGTGACAAGAGATGCTCCATTTAATGAATACAAGAGACAAGCCAAGAAGCGCCGAGTAGACACTGAATAGGACTAAACTATGTACATAATAGTTTTTTGCCTTTTGTTTCATAATAAATTTTATTTATATAACCCTTTTGCTGATTTTTAAAGTGTTACATAAACAGGACAGGTGAAATATTATCATGTAAAGCAACCATGAACACATGAAAAGGCCTAGGTTTACAATTTATGATTAAAACTCTACTATCTACACAATATACATAGACATAAAATTTAAAAACTTAAATATCTTAGAAACAGTAGCCAATCAGTTGTTTTAATTGTCATATTTGAATTCAGCACATCAAAATACATAATAAATAGCACATTTTATCTCTGAAGCAGACGACTTCTCAAAAATTGTAGACCAGTCTAACATGAAATATATGGCAGAATGTGGGTAAAACAGAACAGGAGACATACAATTCTCCCCCAAGGAAGTCAGTCACAAATTTAATTAACGCATTATTTATTTTTAATGAGCATCATCAGCAAGAAAGCATGTCCTCTGGAATAGTGGCCGAAGCTTGAATGGGCATGTGAATGTTTAGCATATATGGCACGTAAATATCTTGCAATGCCGGCTACAAAAGTGCCATGCAAATGCCTGTTCTCACTTTCTGGTGACATTGTAAATAAGAAACAGTCAGCAGTATCTCCCGTAAATGTAAACAAACTTGTTTGTCTTAGCAATTGGCTGAACAAGAAGTAGGACTGAGTGGACTTGTAGGCTCTAAAGTTTTATGTTGTTTTGTTTTTGAGTGCAGTTATGTAACAACAACAAAATCTACATTTATAAGTTGCACTTTCACAATAAAGAGATTGCACTACAGTACTTGTATGAGGTCAATTGAAAAATAGTATTTTTTGTTTATCATTTTTACAGTGCAAATATTTGTAATAAAAATAATATAAAGAGAGCACTGTACACTTTGTATTCTGTGTTGTAATAGAAATAAATATATCTGAAAATGTAGAAAAACATCCAAAAAATGTAATACATTTCAATTGGTATTCTGTTGATTAATGGTGCAATTAATTTTTTTTATCATAGTTAATTTTTTTGAGTTAATTGCGTGAGTTAACTGTGATTAATTGAAGCCCTAGAAAAGACCTTAGGTGAAATCCTGATTCTACTGAAGTCAATGGGATTTTTGCCTTGTTACTCACAACATTGACAGTACCTGTTCTGCCCCCAATAAACCCCAACCATCCAAAACAATACAATAAAATGAAACCGAAACCCCTCCTGAAATAAATCAACCTAACCCACTCCAAATACATAAAAGGAAATTCATAAAATTAAAAAATCCAAAAACTCTACCCCAAGCAGTGTTTTCACCCCAAAAAGGCAGAAAGTCTAGAGCCTCCACGTAGTCCAGTAGGGATGTATATGGAAGGTGCTTAGAAACCACGTGAAAAACCCAGAGACAGATGGAATTTCATCTGTACAGTCCATCCCTCTGCAAGGGCAGGATGAGTGAGGGCAAATCCCATGAGAGAAGGAAGACTTTCCCATCCCCAACATCTGTGATCGTATGGTTTTTCATCTTATGGGAGAACAAGAAAGAAGTTAGCAATTTAAAAAAAAAAGTTCAAACCATTTCTTTGGCCCATCTACACTAGTGAGCTTACAGCAGCCCAGTCGTACGGATGCAGCAATTCTGCTGTAAGATCGCTCGTGTAGCTGCGCTATGCTGACGGGAGAGAGCTCTCCCAGCGACATAATGAAACCACCTCAACGAGCAGCGGTAACTCTGTCGGCGGGAGAACTTCTCTCACTGACATAGCGCTGTACACGCTACAACTTACCGGTGAATCTCATGTTGCTCGGGGGGGAGGGGGGGGTTCCACACCCCTGAGCGACATAAGTTTTGCTGACATAAGTGGTCGTGGAGACATTGCTTAAGCCTAACATTGGGCACAAAGCTATGAAATAGTTGCAGCCTGCAAAGTAAAAAGAACTCTCTGGCATCAGGGAAAGAAACATATGCATGTGTAATGTGTACACGTGGGAGACTTAAAATGTGAGCAGGAAATGAAATGTGACATCCAGACTCAGCCATAGAGACCCTTAACTTAATATTTTATGTGACCAGTGAAAATCATGAATAAATCCAACCCTAGATGTGCAATCTGAACACAGGAATTCCCAAGCCGCCGTAAAGTACTTGGGGAAAGCAGGGTGGGTGGAAATTCTATGGCAGATGCATCCAGGCAGGTATTTACTTTTGCAGAGCATCAAGTGTAAGGAGGTCTGTGAGAGGAGCCTGACACCTTTCTTCATGGGTAATGTGTGTGAAGTGAGCTGCTTTCATGTCTGAGCTCTGCCTTTCATCCTGTGCATCACTTAACAATAACGTTGTTAATGCTGAGGGTGGGTAGGACTGGATGTGATACAGCTGTGTGCATCTGGGACTTGCCTCATTAGGGAACACACAGTATCTTTCTCGTTCTATGACCTGACGAGATCCTTTTGCATTTTTTTTTCTTCTCTCCAAAGAGTTCACAAGAACTCCTTGTGTTTTAAAAAACAAAACAAAACCCCTTGTTTCATTGCTCAGCTGTACGAGGCTGAGCAGAGCCCCTGTAGATCTGGCTGCCCTTTGTTTTAAAAGACGACAACATAAACAAGGGAAAGGCTTCCAGGAATATTAAATCTTGGAGCAGATCAGGCGGCTAATGTGGCATGCTTTATAATAGCAGCTAGGAGCAATTTGTAATAAACCATAAATATTTTTCCCCTCACTTAACAAAAGCCAATTTACTACAGATGCATCAGTTTCCAAATCTCCAATTCCTGCTTCTTCCTTTTGAGTAATTTGGAAGTAACTAAATAGCAGTTGTCGTAATTTTTACCTCTTTTGTCCCATGGTCATCAAAAGCTTGATCCAAACCCTGTGAGGTCAGAGGAAAGATTCTCATTGACGTCAATGGACTTTGAATCAGGCCCCAAGTGTCTTGCAAATGTTAAGTAACATTAGACTGGAAGTGTCATGGCATGCGTTAGAAGACTATATAAATATAATGTTAGACCATAAGCCTTTCGGGCCAGGGCTTTGTCATCTTCCATGTCTGGGAAGTGCCTAGCACATTTCTGGTGCTGCATAAATAATGGGTCTGATTCTCTGCTCACTCTGGTTTAGCAATGGTGTAACTCGATTGATTTCAGTAGAGTGACTCCTGATTTATACCACTGTAAATGAGAGGAGAATAAGGTCCAATAAAGGAACAGCTGAATCACGTACAGAACTTTCCTGAACCTGGCTTTTTTGTTAGGAAAAGATCATTTTAAACACTGTTTTCATGGATTCTATCACTGGTTTTAAACTATAAGTCTGTCTGCCTGTCTGGAAAGTGGTTGTTCCTGTATTTGGTACATCACAAACGTTGGATCTTCCTTTATTAAAGATCCAAATAGTTTAGGCCTCTTAAAAGAGCATTGGGCCAGACTGTGTGTGGTGTGTCACCGCCTCCCAGGCAAGTTCTGGGAAGGACTGTGCCTAAAGAGGAACATTTCCACCAACAGTTGGCCAGCTGGCGGGTGAAGTGCACTCACTGTACACGGCCTATGGATGTTGCAATGTGCTTCCCTTGGCACACCCCTCCAGTTCCATCAGCCAATGGGGTGAGAAGGCGGAGCCATGGCAGAGTGTCGAAGTGAGCAGTTTCTGTAGCTCTCGGAACACACACACACACACACACACACACACACTCTCTTTTTCCTCCAAGTTTGGATGACTTCAATTCCCTTCAGTTCTCTTCCTCCTTTAACCTTTTGGTGTTTTACTGTCTATCTTGAATGTGAATGTTATTTTTTGTAATATCGTGAGTTGGAGCTGATCTACACATCAACATAAAGCATGTCCAAGGCACTAGTCTGTTTACGTGACTCTTGTGCAACACAGTTAAGTCCCATCCCACTGCAGGTGTTGATTGTCTTGCGATCAGATGTTATTATAATTAGGGCTGACCAAAACTATTTTTCAATTGAAATTTGGGTTCTTGACTAAACAGATTTTTTTATGAAAAGTGTCAGCTTTCCATGGAAAATTTTATTTATTATTATTTTTTATCAAAAAGCCAAACTTCTTCAAACTGAAATATTTTGATTTGGAAATGCTGCTGCAGTGCCTTGTGGGAATAGTAGTTTGGTTGCCTCATGTCCTCATTTTCCTCTTATGGACTGGGCTTTTCATCTGGACTACTTCTCCCATGATGCACTATGGCCAGGGATTCCCAGGATGCACCACCTCCCCCCTCCCCCAAGAAAATCAAAATTTTCTGTAGAAAATTTAGACAAAAATTAATTGAAAATTTTTGACCAGCTGTAGTTTTAACTGGATCTCCTGTGTTGGTTTTGTTTGTTTGTTTGTTTTTTAAGGTAGCGGATCTGGATTTACGTTAATCATCTTGGCCCAGACAAAAAGATCTGAGTTTTCCTAAGGAGTGTATGACTAAATCTTTTATTTAAAGAAAAAGAAGTGTGACTTACTGACTGACAAATAGTAAGAGTCGTCAGAAATATTGGGCCTCGATCTGAGATCATAGAGTGGAGTTTTGAATAACAAGTAGCCAGTTATTTCTCCTAATTAGTTTCAGAGAAGAGTTGTTGCTTTGTTACGCTTGGCTTTTAACATCACTGCTACCTGATCTTAGTCTCAAATTGGCGTAAATGTTCTTCTCATACTCAAAAGGGCTGAATATTAAAGTTGTATTATTTGAATGATGCTCAAGCATTTCCTGCCATTGCCCCATTTTGATAGCAAGTGTTTTGTTTGTTTTTGTTTTTGTTTTTGTTTTTTTTACAGTGTAGGCCTAAAAATTGTAGATAAGAAGTGGGTAAAGACCATGGTGGCACCAGTATTTGTATTCGTTTAGTCAAGGGGTAGGTAACCTATGACACATGTGCAGAAGGCGAGCTGATTTTCAGTGGCACTCACACTGCCCGGATCCTGGCCACCGGTCCGGGGGGCTCTGCATTTGAATTTAATTTTAAATGAAGCTTCTTAAACATTTAAAAAACCTTATTTACTTAACTAAAGTATTGTTGTATGTAATATATTATAGATTTATAGAAAGAGACCTTCTAAAAACGTTAAAATGTATTACTGGCACGCGAAACCTTAAATTAGAGTGAATAAATGAAGACTCGGCACACCACTTCTGAAAGGTTGCCGACCCCTGGTTTAGTCCTATCATATTTTATACAGTGTTTGCTATTGTAAAAGATTTTTTTGCACGTTTCTCTTAAAATTCAGATAAAATTGCTACAGAAGCAAAACCTTTTGCATTCCATATGTGTTAATGTAAGAATTCACATTTGTTTTAGTGTCTTCAATCCAAGGATCTCAAAATACTTTACAAACTATTAAACCTCTGTGATAGGTCAAAGAACACTTTACCCATCCCTAAATGCAGCCATCCCTGGGGTGGAAACCAGCAGTTGTTTTAACACTCTACTTCAATATGACACAACTGGTTCTGGTTCCTGATCATGCCAGTACTCTTATATGGAACATTGGCTGAAGTTCATTGGTTCTGCATACAGAGTGTTTACATCTGTGGACTTGCATCTGATCTGTCTTCCACTAATGTAACACTATTGATTTACATTCATGTAAGGAGAGTGGAATCCGGCTCTGGGTCTGACTAGAACTGTAGGCAAGAGGTAATTGGCGATTTACATACTGAAGTGTAGGCAGAATTCCCAAGTTGGAATTTGGCTAGGGCACTCGAGTTAACAATCCTGCTATTACAAAACGTGCCCATATGACGTGCACCCTAAAGAAAAGGATCTAATCCTCAACGTGAAAATAGTGTTTGATTCTCATAATCTCTTATCATACGGCAGATGTTTGGGGTCCATGTAAAATACAAGGTGTGATTTGGAGGGGTAGGAGTGTGAAGAGAGAATTTTTTTTTGTAATGTGTACAGCTGTTTATTAAGCAAATCAGCATTGTTGCACTGTTACCTGTGGAATAGTTCCAATGAAATCCCAGCTGCACAGCTGGCCTGTGTACCAGTTAGGGGCTGAACCAACACCCCAGCTTCAAACCTACCTGAACTTTGGAAAAACTCTGAACTGTGCAGGTTTGCAGCTCAGTCCCGTCCTTATTTAAAAGATCTCAGTCATTTAGCCTGTAACCCTAGATACTGTGCCTAATTCCATTTTCACGTACACTAGCGTATATCAGGAGTACTGCTGCTGATTGGAGAGCAGAATCAGGGCCTCTTAATCCAGTTTCCTTCCTGAAACAACTACCTTTAGCGGAGGGGCATCTCTTCATGCAGAGCACTGGAACGTGATTGCTCGAAGTGCTCCCAGAGCCTAGAGAGCCAGGTATGGCTCGGAATTTGGATCTGGGAGGGATCAGTGGGTAGCGAAGATTTCCAACTGGACTAGAAGCAGCAACGCATGCACTAAGGTGAATCAGCTTTGCAAATGAGAGCTGAGACCTAGCTGGGTGAAGCAGCACTGAGGCATCATGTGCTTTCAATGCACCCGTTGCTAAACAGCTCTGCTTGTTTGGCCTTAGCACCAGGGCCGGCTCTGGCTTTTTGGCCGCCCCAAGCAAAAAAAAAATGGGGCGGCCAGAATGGCAAAGCAAAAAAAAAAAAAACAACCTGCAGCGCGGCCGGAGCGCGGGTGCAGGGGGACCGGCTTCGGGGGAGGGGGGAGCAGGCGGGAGAGAGAGAGAAGGGGGCTGCCACGCGGCCCCTCCCACTGCACTGCCGCCTGCCGCGAGGGCTCCGCTCCGGTCAGCGGGGAGGGAAGGAAGTGGACTGCCCTGCAGGGCGCTCTGGTTCTCCACGCCGCCGTCCCCTACAGGGCGGCCAGAGCGGAACAAACAAACAGACAAAAACAAACAAACAAACAAAAAAGCGGCCGTGCCGCCCTAGGATTGGGCGGAATGCCGCCTCCAACAATCTGCCGCCCCAAGCACCAGCTTGCTCGGCTGGTGCCTGGAGCCGGCCCCGCTTAGCACACACCTGCAATTTGCATTTTCACCCTGCCTCTCCATATAGAGAGAATCTGCAGTAATAGAAGGCCTGGTCTCTGAAGGCAGCCTGACCTTTTCTGTATTCACATTGAGGTGAAGTATGCTGAGGATCAGAATGCCGGGCCCCTCTGGGAGGTCTGCGTGTAGGAGAATCTGCATAAGTTGGTGTCTTGAGCACGTTTATCACGGATAAAGGACACTTCAGTATTTAACAGAGAGGGCTCTGTGTCTGTTTTAAGTCAATGGGAAAAGCTTGGTCTTTTAAAACGTATCTACTATTGACTTTGTTCCATTTCAAGTATTAATGATGAAAAGCTTTCATACCAGCAGGAATACAGAGCCCCCAAGGCCTAGTTCCTGTGTGATAAATGGAGATGGGCCCAAACTCAAAATACGGTGGGACTTGAAAATCTGAACCCCGAAAACTTGCGGTCTGTGGGCCCAATCCTGCAAACCCCGCCAGGTGCCATGCTTCCTTCTGTGCATAATTCCACTGAAACCCACGAAAAGGGTTTGCAGAATCAGGCCCTACACAGGGAGACAAGAAGGCATGGAGAACAAAGGAGAGCAGAGGCTTCAAAAAAGACAGGAAGATTTGATGGAGACGAGTGAGGTACTATGTGCACGGGATGGGAGAGGCAGTTTCAGGTGTATGGCCTGAAAGAAGGTGTGTGGAAGACAGGGACGGCTCTATGTTTTTTGCTGCCCCAAGAATGGCAGTTAGGTGGCCTTCGGCGGCACGCCTGCGAGCGGTCCACTGGTCACGCGGATTCGGCGGCGTTTATGCGGGTGATCTGCCGGTCCCACGCCTTCGGCGTACCTGCCGCCAAATTGCCGCCGAAGCGGCGGGACCGGCGAACCTCCCGCAGGTGTGCCGCCGAAGGCTGCCTGACTGCCGCCCTCACGGAGACCGGCACTCCACCCCCTGCGGCTTGCCGCCCCAGGCACGCACTTGCTGCGCTGGTGCCTGGAGCCGCCCCTGGTGGAAGAGGAGAGAAGCTGAGGAACACAAGGAGGTAAGAGCAGAGGTATAAATGCGTGCAGCAGAGCTGGGCAGGACCGGGAAGATCAGGATGAGGTGCTTGAAGAGGAGGCTGGTGAAGGGAGTTGAGGAGAGGGGCAGGAAAGGTAGTAAGACCAGAGCATCAGGAGAGGAAGTATGATCCAGGTCCCTGCTCTGCCATAAACTTCTATGCGTCCCTGGGCAAGTCACAAAGGCCTGGTCCACACTAACCCCCCACTTCGGACTAAGGTACGCAAATTCAGCTATGTTAATAACGTAGCTGAATTCGAAGTACCTTAGTCCGAACTTACCGCGGGTCCAGACGTGGCAGGGAGGCTCTCCCGTCGATGCCGCGTACTCCTCTCGCTGAGCTGGAGTACCGGCATCGACGGCGAGCACTTCTGGGATCGATCCGGGATCGATTTATCGCATCTAAACCAGACGTGATAAATCGATCCCAGAATATCGATTGCCTGCCGCCGGACCCGGAGGTAAGTGTAGACGTACCCTTAGAGTCTGTCGACGCTGCAGCCAGAAGAGTGACTGCAGCACTTGGCTCCAGCTAGCGCAGATAATAATAGTTGTGAAGCTGCAGCACGGGCTGTACAAGGGGAATGTGCTCGAGCGGCTAGCCCGTGCCGATGTGCTGCCGTCACACCTCTGCTTGCAGCATAGACGTATCCTTAGTCATGTTCCCTATCTGCGTAATGGGGATAATAGCACTGGCCTATCCCACTGGGGTGTTGTAAGAACAAGTACACTAAAGATTGTGAGAGGTTCACATGCTGTGGTGATGGGGGTTTAATATGTCAGTGTCTTTAGATAGGTAAGATCGGGCTGTGACATTTTGCATAGGTGGAAAGATACAGAGAGAGAGGTGTTATTATGGGGGAACAGTATTTTCATATCAAAATAATAAACAGCTTATGCAGGGTCCATGACTGGCAGGGTACTAGCAATGGGGAAGGGAAACGGAGTTTCACTGAAAAGAAATCTAGCAGAGAAAGGAATAACATGATCCAATGGCTGGAAGTTGAAGCTAGACAAATTCAGACTGGAAATAACATAAATTTTTTTAACAGTGAGAGTAATTAACCATTGGAACAACTTACCAAAGGTCGTGGTGGTGTCTCAGTCACTGACCATTTTTAAATCAAGATTTGAGGTTTTCCTAAAAGATCTGTTCTAGGAATTGTTTTGGGGGAGTCCCATGGCCTGTGTCCTACAGGAGGTCGGACTAGATGATCACTAGATGGTCTCTTCTGGCCTTGAAATCTCTAAAAAGAAAACAGCAAGTATGTGTCATTTATCCTGCACTTTGGGGCTTATCAGTTTCCAAAGAGGGGATGTGTGTGTATTAAGTGTCTGTGTTGTGGTCTAGGCATGGATCAGGACCCCATTGTGCCAGGGCTGTACAAACACGGAACAAAAAAAAAGATGCTTCCTGCCCCAAAGAACTTGCAATCTAAGTAAGTTTTACCCTCTGCGCGGATGTGCGCTATAAAATCTCTCATGTCCGGGTTGAGAGTTTAGATCGTGCACATCTACATGCACGTTCACGGTGACATTAAATATTGGTAAAAGAAAATATCTAAAAACAAACGTCAAGGTTATCAGATATACAGGCTTTACAAAAATGCTGATGTGCTGTAGTCAGGGATGGTTTAACATGCAGAAATTTCCCAGCTGAGCAGTGCAGAAGTAATAATGCATTACTGACAAGGCAGACACCTCCTGTACATGTGGCAGGGGAACTGGAGAGAGGGCTGGTATTCTTTAGTCAATTACATCACTCTGCCATGCAGGGGAAATGACTCATTGTGGGAAGCAGGACTGGACATCAGGGAGTTGGCTGCTGTATACAATACAACATGCTTTAGTGCTTCTAATAGGAGAGCTTTTAGACATTTCATTTAGCACCAGAGACTGTGTGGGTTCAAAGAATGCATGCACCTAATATGGTAGTTAAAGTAAAACCTGGGTTGTCAGTCAGATTAGTCACACATGAAAGCCTCTCTGTTCTATGGAACTAGGTGTATGAAAACAAGGATGTTAAATGGGATTTGAGAACTGATTATATTGAATATTAATACTGTCCACTCCTAAGAGATTATGCCACCCCACCCCCAAAGATAGGGTGACCAGATTGGGGAAGAAAATATCGGGACACATGGGGGGGGGGGTGCTCGCCGGCAGAGCAAAAAAAAAACACCACCACGACCTTTGGTAAGTTGTTCCAATGGTTAATTACTCTCACTGTTAAAAATGTATGCCTTATTTCCGGTCTGAATTTGTCTAGCTTCAACTTCCTGCCCTGGCTGAGAAAAAACAAAAACAAAAACACAGTGCTGCCGCTCGGGATGCGGGACAGACACCGAAATATCGGGACGTCTGGTCACTCTATCCAAAGAGAGCTTATGCAATAAGAAACCCAGGGCACCAAGTCTCAGAGCCTGGGTCACCTGACTCGGGCTCATGGGACTTGGGCTGTGAGACTAAAAACTGCAGTATAGAGATCCAGTTGTGGGCTGGAGCCTGGGCTCTGAGACCCACCCCCATCCTAGGGTCTCAGAGCCCAAGCTCCAACCCAAGCCTGGATGCCTGCACTGCAATTTTATAGCCCCAGGACATGAGCCTTGTGAGCCTGAGACAGCTGACCCAGGCCAGCTGCGGCTGTGCTACGGGACTCTTGTTGCAGTGTAGATGTACCCTTTAAGACTTGCATTATCTGCATTTTAGACTGCAGTAGAGACTTGTGTGGGCCACAGTTAGAAGGGCAGAGTCTGCTATTGTGTTTGCTCACTCTCCAGGAAACTAACACACTGAACACATGCCAAAGTGGAAAGAAATCAATATTCCTCTGAAAGTGAAAGTCGAGTAAGAAGGAAATTGACATGAGTAGGTAAATGAGCTGATGCCTTGAGCTAATGTGAAACATGGTGGCTCTTAGCAGGCAGAAAGGAGGAATCTGATTCACTGGGCTACAGTAACTAATTTCAAATCAACTGGATTAACTCAATGCTGAATCAGGTCCAAGGCTTCTATAAGTAGAGTTGTAGCCTGGGATAGCTCAGTGGTTTGAGCACTGCCCTGCTAAACTCAGGGTTGTGAGTTCAATCCTTAAGGGGGCCATTTAGGGATCTGGGGCAAAAATCTGATCTGTCTGGGGATTGGTCCTGCTTTCAGCAGCAGGTTGGACTAGATGACCTCCTGAGGTCCAGGTCCCTTCCAACCTTGATATTCTATGAAGTACTCACAATAGTAACTTTTTTGCACAGTTTAAATCAATGGCTTCATTTGCTACAGTAGAAGCAGGATTGTTTTAAAAATAAGGAGGCTACATGAGATGTAGTGAACTCTGCTCATAGAAACTATAGCTGCTCAGGAATTTTTTCATCCGTGTTTTGTGGTTTGCTTCCCTCCCGCTCTCCTCCCCTTCCCCAAATTTTTCTATTTGCCATCCGGAAAATTGGAATGAAGTATTTTGTTTCAGGTTGGCTCATCCTGAATTGAAATATTTCGGTTTGCCGAACCAAATTTAAATGTTTCTCATCTTGGATCAGTTTGACATCAATCTGTGTCTGCCTGAGCTGCCACAACAGCTCATGGGAGTTATAGTTTGGGTCCCTCTTGCCTCTGTTCTCCCCACAGGCTAAGCTCTCTACATGTCCCATGATGCTCTTTGGCTGCCTAGCTGTGGGAACACAGTGAATCAGAGGAGATGTAGTCCAGCCAGGGGGCCCAGCCCATAGAGAAGAATAGGGGCACAAGGGACCTGAACTATAGCTCCCAGGAGGCATTGCAATAGCTCAGGTTGGCACTGTTTAATGTCAATCCAACTAGAAACAAAACACTTTGGTATTGCCAGAGGGTGTCTAAAGCATAGGCGCCAACTCCGTGGGTGCTCTGGGGATGGAGCACCCATGGGGAAAAATTGGTGGGTGCTCTGCACCCACTGGCAGCTCCCCGCCCCCCCACCCCACCTCACCTCACCTCACCTCCGCCTCTGCTCCGCCTCCTTCCCTGAGTGCGCCGCATGCCCATTTTTCCCACTAGCTCCCAGCACTTGCTGCCGCGAAACAGCTGTTTTGCGCGGCAAGCGCTGGGAGGGAGGGGGGAGAAGGGGGAACGTGGCATGCTTGGGGAAGAGGCGGGACCGGGGCGGGGATTTGGGGAAGGGGTCCAATAGGAGCAAGGAGGGGGCAGAGTTGGGGCAAGGACTTTGCGGAAGGGGTTGGAATGGGGGTGGGGCAGGGAGTGGGGGGGCGTGACCACCCACCAGCGCCAGGGAAAGTTGGCGCCTATGATCTAAAGTGAGTCTTTGGGAGGCTTAAAACGTGGCCCAAGGCTGCCCTGTGTCTATAACAGGTTTATATTGTTTCTATTCAGACATAATGGAAGATACAAATACAAGGAACTAATAAAGCTTGTGTGCATATGTCTTTGATTATACACTTTTAGGTGCAGACTAGCTGAGCCCCTGGTGTTCCTGACAAGTTGCCAACGGACCCTGCAGTTTGGGGATCTCTGCATTCAATGTTGTTCAGGGTTTAAACACCGTACAAAGCACTTTTCCCTGCTTCCTAATATGGAGCCAAAAAGTTGGTCTAAATTTACAATGCAGCTAATTCTGTTTTAACAGTAAGGGAAAAGCGAGTAGACAAGTAATAATATAACTAAGTACTGTGACAAATTTAATTTCAGTGCAACTGTTCTTGTCTAAGCCTCCTGTAAGCAAGGACTGTCTCTTACATTTGAGTCCTGTGCAGTGCCAAGCAGTTTTTGGCTCTTACCAAATAAAGCATTCCTTGGGGCAGGGGCCACATCTTCCTCTGTAGGTTGCTGAGTGTATAGTTGGTGCTTAACAAATAACAGGTCAAACTGATGATAACGAACAGCATTTTGCTGACATTGATGCTTGTAGGGAGCCATCACATCTCTCCTTATATTTCCAGGATCCAACAAATAAAATCATGTAAAAACACAGATCTTGCAGACCGTAGAATAAGCCCTCATCCTGTGATGTGCTGAAGTCCCCCTCAACTGCCGTTGACCCTTGTTGAAGTTGTGTTCCACTCAGCACCTCTTGAGATCAGCCCTGAAATGAACGCCTGCCCTTTTCTTGAATGGAAAAGAGAAGAGTGAAACAAGGCAAACATTCATTGATTTGGGGACTATCCATCTGATAGCATCATGGGAAGTAGGTCAGCTTGCTAGAGCTACTAGAATAGGTTTGACTGTTACCATATCAAAGCTTCAGGTTTGGAATGTTATACTAGGATGATTGCTGCTGGCTATGCTAATGAGAACAATATGAAGGAATATCCGACAGTGGTACAGGGCAGAGAGGTGCACTGCATTCAACCCCCGCAATAAGCCTGTCTCTGTTTTCACTTTGAAATCTCTGATTCAGCAGATACATCTGCAACAGTAATTTCTTTCTTCGGATGCTTGTAGAGAAGTATTGACAGTGCTGAAGAAGCCGTGGTCAGCACTGGATTGGAAGATACTTTGTCAGCACGTCCGAAGCTGGGGGTTAAAAAACTTGTCTTGAACCAACACACAGTGGCCACCTTGCTGAGCTGTGAGCGCTTTTGCCGGAGAGGGCCTAGCTCAGTGGGAATCTCTAACGAGGCCTTTAGACCCCACGGCAGTTACAAATATTAATGGTGTCCATTCCCATAGTATCAAAGGCCATGTCTACATTGCCCCACAGTTCAGACTACGAACTCGAGACCTTTAAGCTCGTGCCACAGTTTCCCCAAGAGGGAGGTTTGCAGCTCAGCGTTTTAGTGCACACTGCTGTTCGGACACCCTTAGTCTGAACTGTGGGGAGGTGTAGACATGCCCTAAAAGGCAAGAAAGTTACACGATGGAGAGGGGAGAATTAAACCTTCAAAAAATACAGAAGCTACAGATGAAATCCTGGTCCCAGTGAAGGCAAGGGGGGGGGGGGTTGCCATGGACTTCAGTGGAACCAGGATTTCACCCTGGGTCCATACAATTGGATCATTCCATAAAATTAGATGACACTATTTTGTGGCAGTGCTCCTAGAAAAGTCAAACAAGCAAATTGTTGCAGCCGTGTAGTGCACTGAATCACCTAAATCAGCTTGCTAGTGACAGGAGCCTGCAGTTTGAGCCGATGTCTGGGACAACTGCAGAACCGGCAGAGGAGAGCGGAATGATTCCTACATTTAACAAGTTTTTCATACGCGCACTGCGTAAAGCAACAGTTTTGACTCTAAATGTGAGGGACACTCAATCATCGATGATAAGGAGCCATTCAAGACAACAGCAGATGTGCTGAAGCCCTTTGGATTGCTCTTCAAAGCAAACAGAAAGGGAATGTTGTCTGCATGAGATTTCTGGCAAGATGTTTGCCTTGATTTGTTACTGTACTGGACCACTGCTAGTGGGGGGGAGAGGGCAGCACTTAATCACTAATTTATTCCAGAGTGAGTGCTCTGGAGTTAGGGTCTGATCCTAAGGCCGTGGGGATCTTTTCCATTGACTGCAACAAGCTGGGGATCAGGCCTAGTGAGTGAGTTCTTCCAGTCGTTGCTAGTCCTGAGTGACGTGAGCAGCTGTCCTGGCCCGAGTTTTATTTACAGACGTGGCTATGCAGAGATTCATCTAAAACTATTCCTGGCTTGGAGAATAGTTTGGACTGTTTCCACAACTGTGGTTTGAACAGGGCTACGCTTCACCGAGGCTATACTGGTAAATGGAGTTGTAGATGTGTCGGTCCCAGGATATTAGAGAGACAAGGTGGGTGAGGTAATATCTTGTATTGGACCAACTTCTGTTGGTGGGAAAGACAAGCTTTTGAGGCACACAGAGCTCTTCTTCAGGTCTGGGAAAGGTACTGCAGCATCACAGCTTAGCATAAGTAGTTAGCACATATTCTAAGGGACCACTCAAGGTAGGCCCGTTAACACCTCTGCAGTTATAGGACAAAGAGGAGGGAGAGGTTTGGGGGGTTACAGATTGTTGTAATAAGCCATAAATCCAGTGTGTCTGTTCAGTCCATCATTTTTAGTGTCTAGCAGAGTAATGGATTTAAGCTCCCAGGCTCATCTTTTGAAAGAGTTGTGCAGGTTTCCTTTGAGGATGAGGACTGATAGATCAATATCACTGTAACTGTAGTTCTTCTTCAAGTGGCCTCTGCAATATTCCTACTGCACCTGGATCTCCTTGTGGGAATATGCAGAAGCCACTCAAAGAAAAAATATTTGATTTCTCTGTAAAATTGGATTCCATGCCGCAGTTCTCAGTAATGCAACCACAAGACTTCCAGTAAAGAAATTCTCTTTAGGAGAGCACTTCCGAATCTCCCAGCAGATCCAGTCTAACTTCACTATAGCAGCTCATTGCTGTGTTATCTTTAATATGTAAACACTCAGTAATTCAGTCATCAGGAAAGCTACGATATCGACAATCAGTTACAGGATAAACTGATAGACGAGGAGGAGGTGGCTGCAATCTCCGTAGTACAACTGTATCGAATATCTCTGAAATGATCAGATGATGAGCTGGAAACATACTTTAAGCTTCAATATATTTCCTCCCCCTCTCCAAGCTCCCCCTCACCCAGCATTTTCTGAAAGTACTGGCTGAAAGGTGATTTTTTTTCTCCTGGAACATTATAAATAAAGGAATCTTTTCTCTCCCATAGTCTGGGGCCTTTTCTGAGTCCGAAGTTCTGGCAATCACTGGGTGAGATTCTGGCTGCTCTTGCATGATGCACAAGTGAAGAGAAAGAAGATGGCATAGAAAGCTCTTTGCACCTTGGCTCACCTGTGCAGGGGGCGGCCAGAATCTTGGTATTTGCACTCCCAGAGTCCAAGGGAGGATAGAAATATAGCAAACCAGTGGTGCTAGATACGTGACCAGGACCAGTGTGTGCATGCTGCGTCCTAGTGCATGGACATACCTTCTTGGGGAGTGCACACAGGGTGCAGCATGAACTTCCCCAGTACCAGCCCTGCACCCTGTGTGGGGTTTCTAGTGCCATTGGGGGTTCTGCGCCTTTCTCCCTTTGTGTTCAGTGAATGCTAGTCTCAAGATTCTGGCTGCCTGCTGCACAGGTAAACTAACCCCTCTTCCCCATCCCTTGGGCATTCATGGAAGCTGTAATAACCAGGAGCGCATCCACCCCTTCTAGCAGCTAACCTTATAATGGCTAACCTGTACAGTGCAATCTTCTGATCACTTGAATAGCGGCCACCTTTCATCCCAGCAGTGACTTCTTTTCATTTGACACCTGTGCACCTTGCCATATGTTATCCCGTATGCGCCAACTATAGATTCAATAAATGAAGGAACAATATGATGTCATCTCTGATACCTTCCGGGAGTATTGATGAAAATATTAATTTCTTGTTTGCTGAGAGCTGTTCCAGTGGTAGTCCTAACGTGTGATTAAAGGAACTAGTTAAAAACAACGTATAAAGCTGGATTAGATACATCATCTCCTATTATGTTCCCTTTAGCTGACAATTCTCTGAGAGAAGGGGGGTCTGGATTACTCTGGGTAACGTCAGAATTGGCAGGAATGTTTTCTGACTGTTAGGTTTAGTTGGTGTCATGAATTATTTTAATCAGATTTAAATGGTGGCAAACATCACAGGCTTAAAGGATTTTAGCTTTATTGTTGGAGATTTACTTAGAAGCAATTTGGATTTTCAGGCATGAGCCTGCAACGCAAATTTGTTCATGATGACGTTCACAGGACCCTAAATCTCAGGAACGGACCTTGTGCTTCAATACAACACAGATCCACATAGGAAAGGTCCAATGCTCTTTGAAGTGAACCAAGGACTCCAACGTTCTGTTAAGCTCTGTCTGATGTTTTCCTTTAGAGACACTGTATTTTGGCTCCATTTCACTACATTGATTTCCAACAGATGAGTTGCAGGAAAACTACCCATTTTTCATTTCAAAATGCTCTAGTCTCTAAGGTGCCACAAATACTCCTGTTCTCTTGTTTAAGATACAGCAAAATAGCATATGTATTTTTGCACTGATCTATATAGATGTAGTTTTTTCTTCCTTACCATTAACCTGGCTCCAGCCCAAAAGTCAATCCGGATGTGGTCTAAACCTGTCTCCATTTTTGCTTCTGAGGCTATTAGTTCACACCGCTTGAACTCCTGGAGGTCAGTATTTGTGTTTGCTATATTACTCTGTGTGAAAGAGCTGGGAACGTGCTGTCTCTTGGGCTAGTGTTTGATCTATGATTTCTCCAGACCAGTACATAGGTTCTGGAAAGGATGATGTCTATGTACTTTGTCTCTAACTCCATATAGTCCTGACACTGCCTGCAAGCCCGGTCTTTAAGTGGTTGTGTGTTATGTTGTGGCAAAGAATACCTTGCATGAAATCTGTGTTCAGATGGTTTTGTAAAATATGTTTGACTTAGCCTGAAGGATTGATATAGTGTAAGGGCTGGTCTACACTAGGGGGGGATCGATCTAAGATACGCAACTTCAGCTACGTGAATAGCATAGCTGAAGTCAAAGTATCTTAGATTGATTTACCTTGGGTCCTCACAGCGCGGGATCGACGGCCGCGGCTCCCCCGTCGACTCCGCTACCACCGCTTGCTCCAGTGGAGTTCCGGAGTTGACGGGGAGCGCGTTCGGGGATCGATATATCGCATCTTAACGAGACGTGATATATCGATCCCTGATAAATCGATCGCTACCCGCCGATATGGTGGGTAGTCTGGACGTACCCTTAGAGAGAGAGAGCCTGGAACCAGTAGCTTACCAGTTTGACTCCAGCCAGGGTCACTAGTGATTAAATGCTGTCACCTCCTGATAGCTGTTCTGTGGCCTATGTGAAAGGGGTTAGTGTTCTCAATGCAGCTTCACATGGGCTGATGGGCCCCACCCGCACACACACAAAGTAACAAATGATGTTACTGGGCTCCCGTGTTGGCATTCTCAGCAGAGGCGCTGAGCATGGAAAATGAATGAACATTTCATGTGTAGAGGATGGGTCCTCCAGAACCAGGTGGAGGTGCTTTGCCAGCATGATGTGGGGAAGCTCACTCCACCCCACAACCACGTGCGCAGTGGATAATGACAAATCTTCCATCTCCAGGGGCAAATGACACATTTCCCTTTGTTATATGTTATATGCAGTGTTGTTGTAGCCATGTTGGTCCCAGAATATTAGAGAGGCCAGGCGGGTGAGGTAGTATCTTTTAGAAGTTGGTCCAATAAAAGATATTACCTCACCTACCTCGCCCATCTTACCTTTCCCTTCATCAATAACGTCAATTTTTTCCTAAAATCCTGTCAGAAAATAGCCTCCGTGTGCATGCAGTCTCGCCCCTCCTGTCTTCCATTTTATATTTCAGCTAAAACCACAGACATACCCTTTCAGGCTGCTCCAGTACTGATCTATACATTAATAATGACATTATCCCTTGGAAGGCCACTGAGATGTCCCTAACATGGCTTCTCAATCACCTTCCAAGACATCTCTTCCTGCGTGATTTAGCCATTCAAGTGCTAATTGCCTCTGATTCAGTCAATCATTTGCAGAGTGAGTGGGTTAATTGGGTATAGTGGAAGCAATCAATTTAATCAGCAGCTTGGTTCCATAGCTGAGGCGCTGCAATGCAGCAGGACAATAATTGGTTTATTAGCTCCTGGAAGGCAGCAAAGACAGACTTGATGGCAATGGGAAACTCTTTTCTGTTTAAAATGGCCTTCAGGAAAGATAATTTGCATATTAAGTGATTGTTAGGAAAGGACTGATTAGTTAAAAGACTGGAAATTCTTGCATTTGAAATATGTTCATGCATAAGAAACCATTTTGGTGCTAGTGCGTGGAGACCTGGGCCTTGGCAGCCAGTTACAATGTGAAGAATATGCGTCCAGTCTCCAAGGAGACTGGTTGTTTCAAGTATTTGAGTGATCCTGATCGGTGCCAGAATGACAGAACTAGCAATAGAAGATTCATTGAGTCACAAAAAAGCAATAACACAAGTAGCCGCAGTGCCCCCCCCTGGCCCGGCAAGTGCGCCTCAACCTGATTTTTTAGGTACCACTTCAGAGGGCAAAAGGGTAGTTCAGTCTCCATGCTCACTCTGCGTTTTCTGGTTTTTATACAGGCCACTGAACAACCTCAGCTGGTAACAACTATCAGTTGCAACCAACCTGGTTGCGTGGTCCATGGACCAGTGACCTAGAGGCAAAATCTCTCATTAGCAAGTCCCCAAGCCACTCACTCCCTCTTAATTGACATGGGGTTGCTGACATCACCAATAAAGTCTTTTCTACACACCAGTAAACACTTAACTGGCAGTAAGTGCATTTGTTCAAAGAAATGACTATGCAATTATTTGTAAGAAGCTGTGCAGCTTAAACTCTTCAGCACCACGACAGTCAGGGAAGAGAGCTGGAGACATTCTGTGGTAGATGAAGAGACCATTTAGGGCCTTATCCCGCAAACCCTTGCTTAGATGATTATGATTAGTGCTTCATAACTGAACAAGTCCCATTGACTTATGTAGGGCTGCCCCTGTGAGTCACCATTGCAGGTTGGCCTGGTCGGAAAACGGAATTTCTGCTTCTTGGGAAATTGTGACATTCAATGTCTGTTTTCATTCTGAATCAATAAGGGAAAGGGGTTTCGTTTTCCAAACCTAATAGCATCCCCTGTAAAATGCTCTGCTTTTAGGGAAGCCCCTCCCCACCCCCATTCTGCAGCCAGTATTTTAAGTGCCTTCCCGTAGCTGTTTTCAGGATCTTTCAGACAGAGACATTCAAATCAGAGCCTCTTGCTGACCTATTTAATTTGCCTAGGGAACTTGGATGAGTTCATGTTCAGTTCAAGTCCAAGTCCATGTTTTTTCTGCTTATCAGTGTTGACAGGGGTGCAGACTCTCATTTTGGGCAGGCTAGAGAAGTGACTCCTAAGGACGTTGCCCTAAAGGAAGGAAGAGAGAAATGAAGCAAGCAACGGGTTTATAAAAATCGATACCAGTGCATAATGGGGATTAGCAGCTATGGCTATACAGCAATTAGGGTTCTCAGGACATATTTTTTGGTGGCCTCAGAGTGCGGCCACCAACTCTTGCTGGTGGCCACTCTCATGCTTTTTCCTAAAACATTTAATTCGCTTTAGGAAAAACAAATAAACATGCAAATACACATGTCCAAATCATCGTCATTTATTTATTTATTGCTAGCGAGTAAGTCCATTGTGAAAAGTGATATTAACAAACATTTCACCCCAAAATTCAACAGCTGTAGTGCTCAGGGGCAGCTCCACATTACCTCACAAGCTGTGTGGGCCTATTGCTCACCCCACTCAGGGATTTGCCCAAGGAACTGCTGCTGTTAACAGCCACAGAGCTTCTACCCGTGCTCATGGGCTGCACATTGACACTGTGACCCCACCAGGTTAGGGCCTGGTCCTTTGGACAACTCCTGCAGCTCATAGGATTTGGCCCCTGCAGGGAAATCCTGCCCCTTCCTCTGCAGTCATGGAAAGGCTCCTGGCAGTGGAACCAGTGCCTGTTGGCTACCAGTAGGGTAGGTAGTATATTTGGGGGGAGTGTGCACTCCTGCATGGCAGGGAGCCCCTGTGGGGATGGGCAGAGTCAGGGAAGAGGATCATTTTGTGCTGGAGGGGAGGTGTGTGTCAGTGCCATAACAAGGGCGAGGCGAGCGAGGCACTTGCCTTGGGCGCACAAAGCGGAGGGGTGCAGTTCTACTGCCCAAGCGGGGCAGAGGGGGGGGAAAAAAAAGCCGCGATCGGCAGCGCTTCGGCGGCACCTCTACCGCTACCGCTGCTTCGGGAATTCAGCGGTGGGTCCCTGAGTCCCTCTCGGAGGGAAGGACCTGCCGCCAAATTGCCGCCGCCGCTTCATTTGTTCTTTGCTGGCAATTCAGTGGCGGGTCCTTCCCTCTGAGAGGGACTCAGGGACCCGCTGCTGAATTGCCGCCGAAGAGCCTGGAGCCGGCCCTTGCCTCGGGCGCAAAAATTCCTTGTTACGGCTCTGGTGTGTGTTGGGGCCTAGGAGTGCTACCTCTACTAGCAAGGTGTGATAGCCTCCCCAGAGCAGCTCAACCAACATGCAACAGGCATGGGAAGTTTGTTGTGGGGGTTCGGCTTGTAGGGAAGGAGGATTGTGAAGCCTCCAGTGGTTGAGATAATCATAGATTCATAGATTCTAGGACTGGAAGGGACCTCAAGAGGTCATCGAGTCCAGTCCCCTGCCCTCATGGCAGGACTAAATACTGTCTAGACCATCCTGGATAGACATTTATCTAACCTACTCTTAAATATCTCCAGAGATGGAGATTCCACAACCTCCCTAGGCAGTTTATTCCAGTGTTTAACCACCCTGACAGTTAGGAACTTTTTCCTAATGTCCAGCCTAAACCTCCCTTGCTGCAGTTTAAGCCCATTGCTTCTTGTTCAATCCTTAAAGGCTAAGGTGAACAAGTTTTCTCCCTCCTCCTTATGACACCCTTTTAGATACCTGAAAACTGCTATCATGTCCCCTCTCAGTCTTCTCTTTTCCAAACTAAACAAACCCAATTCTTTCAGCCTTCCTTCATAGGTCATGTTCTCCGCACCTTTAATCATTCTTGTTGCTCTTCTCTGGACCCTCTCCAATTTCTCCACATCTTTCTTGAAATGCGGTCCCCAGAACTGGACACAATACTCCAGTTGAGGTCTAACCAGCACAGAGTAGAGCGGAGGAATGACTTCTCGTGTCTTGCTCACAACACACCTGTTAATCCATCCCAGAATCATGTTTGCTTTTTTTGCAACAGCATCACACTGTTGACTCATATTTAGCTTGTGGTCAACTATAACCCCTAGATCCCTTTCTGCCGTACTCCTTTCTAGACAGTCTCTTCCCATTTTGTATGTCTGGAACTGATTGTTCCTTCCTAAGTGGAGCACTTTGCATTTGTCTTTGTTAAACTTCATCCTGTTTAACTCAGACCATTTCTCCAATTTGTCCAGATCGTTTTGAATTATGACCCTGTCCTCATCGTCTAAACTTTGTCTGAACCGCAACACTTCCGGGCAGCCCTGGAAGCTGAGAGCCCAGCGGCCCTCAGCTGCCCTTTATCCCAGACAAAACATCTGAAATGTTGGCAACTCTGAAAAACTGGAGGTGAGATTTTAAAGAGGAAAAAAAATGCTTCCCCTTTATGGTTTGTTAGCTTTGATATTGGTCACCGTGTCAGGCCGGCATCAGATGTTCTTCCTGTTCACTCTCTCCTGGCAATATCCTCCCCTCCCCCCCCCCCCGAAATTCAGCCTCTGGCTAGCCTGTCATACCGCTTCTGGAGAGGTGTTATTGTTTCCCAGATGCCTCATACTGCTGAGATTCTGGAGCTGCCTCTCTAGTTTAAAGGGACGACTAGAAATGGATTCTGATGTATTCTCCAATCCCTTCCATTAGCTCCATGCTGAATATGGATTTCCTCAAGAAAATACAAACGCTTTAAATATCTACCCTTGATTTGTAAACCACATGGCAAATCTTTGAGAATAAGCTGTATAACATTTGTTATTCAAGAGAGCAACCAACAGACATAGACCATCAGAACCCAGTACGTGTTTCTGCCTCATGTGAAGCAAATCTCGCACTTTCATATCATATCAGCTAGGCGTCACCTACAGACTGTCTGTCTTCTGTCAGCACCCTCAAAGGAGAAACACATTATTCCCATTCAGATCCATCGCGTACAGAGTATGTAGCATTTTCACTGATGGATACAGACTTGACAGGTAGATGTGTCTTATTAGGAAGCCTTCAAAGCTTCAGTTCCTCATGAGGTCAAGTGAATTAATTTGTACCATGGTGGTGATGAGAGTCCTCTGGCATCAATCAGTGTATTTCATGCTCATCTTGATATTCGCAGCTGTTGCAGTTGTTGGCCAGGTTGACACTAGATCCTTTTAGCTGCTATACTAGCGGGCCACATATAGGCCAAAATTAGGTGTGGGATTGTTCAGTTTGCTTCTTCTCTTCTTCTTCTGACTATTCAGCTTGCGATGAGTCCCATTTCTACTGCTTGGTGAAATGCACCCAGAGATCCCAGGTGCTTGCTGAGCTCAGATTTTTTTTTCTATTAAAAAATGAAAGAGAAAGAGGGAAAAAAATGCCCCTGTAGTTTGAATTGGATTCTCTGGCCCACTCTGTCCTCCGAGGACAGAAGGCCTGTATAGGTCATTGAGAAGGAGGTACTAATGGTGCAGAACAATTTTGGTTCCAACTCGCAGTGCTGCAGAGAATATTTGTGGTTTTTTTTATATTCATTATTTGGATTTATACGTGTCTCTGTTGCTCGTACTCGGGCAGGAGATAGTCAGAGGTTTAACCTAAAATGGCAGAGCTTTTCCAACAAAGGAGGGAAGAGGAGAGCTGGCAGGTAGAAGAATTTCACTGACCACAGAATGTAAAGACAATAGCCCTGCTAGGGCCATCTGGTAACTGTAAAGGAAGTTGTGTAACACATCCTGGTGATCCCGTGGGAGCAGGATGACTAGAAGCATGGAATAATGGAGCCAAATTTTGCTCTGATTTAAATCACTGTAAACCTGGAATAACTCCATTGACCATTTACATCAGTGTAACTGGGATCAGCCCTGAGGAAACAAAGAGAAACTAATTTATCCTGGATTTAGTGCAGTGAATAAGGCACGGGTGGTGGGTGGTGGGCTACGCAGAGTCTGAGGAAAACCAATGAGCAGGATTTTGACTGTAAAAAATGAGGGAGGGGTTGCACACAGAGGTGGTGAGCAGCTCCTCACGAGACTTGCTCTGCTGTGGGCTGAGGGACCAGCTGAGACCTGCACAGTGGCTAGCATCAGGATAGTGAATCCGTGGGACTTGTGGCACTTAGGTTCAACCGACCTCAGGTAACAGGGATTGTACGGTGCTGTGTATGAGTGGGTACTAGCTCCAAGGAGGGATCCTTTCTGTTACACACCTGCTTCCATAGGCGCCAACTCCATGGAAAAAAAAATAGTGGTTGCTCAGCACCCACCAGCCACCTGCCAATCAGCTGTTCAGTGGCGGGCGGGAGGTGCTGGGGGAGGGGGGAGATGGGGGAAGAGGCGGAGCAAGGGCAGGGGTGTGCGAGGGGGTGGAGTGGGGGGAGGAAGAGGCGGAGTAAGGGTGGGGTCTTGGGGGAAGGGGTGGAGTGGGGATGGAGCACCCACCCAGAAAAATGAAAGTCAGCAGCTGTACATGCCTCATAGCTGTGTGTGTGTGGCTGTGCACAATCTGTACTAATTTTAAATGATAGGTATGTCAATAATGTATTATGGGATATCCCTAGCGACGGGTGAAAATGCAAGTGCTCTTTCCAGAGTAGTAGCACACATCTGTACCTACTGGCAGCCAAGGGGTTGTCAGGGATGGTACGACAGGGCCCAGCATTTTAAAAATGAAACCCGCTCCAATATCTGACCCCGATAGAGAGACAAGGAAAAGAAAGCACTGCCGACAGGCTCTAAATCGTCCCATCACTTACAGCTGAATCAAGTTATTGGCCCATTTACCTCCTGCATTCCAGCAGTCTGATGGGTATTTTGGATTTATGCTGTGCTGTGGAGTTCACATTCGGAATTAGCAACAGTAGAGTTTTCACCATTGCGTTTATTTATGCCTAACATTAATGGCTTTGATTAACACTTCAGGGAAGGTCCATTTCAGCTTTTGGGAGACCAGTTGGCCTTTGCTTTCATAAATCCAGAAGGGTAAATATAGTTTGAAAAAGAAAGTTGTGTGATACTGGTTTACAGATTATAAACATAGGCACATTTAGGGGTTTTGTTTGTATCTTTAGCAGTAGCATATACAATTAAATTATCTTGCTTCAAGCTCTCATCCATACAGAACATTTTTATGCAGCTCATACCTGGAAAGCGAATAGCACTTTTTTTTTTTTTTGTCTGTGGTTTATATAAATTTGGCTTGATGATGGACATTTACAATAACAGTCACTGGTAGAAATTTCTGAAATGCACTCCCAGGATGGCATTTCTGTAAATTGCCGTTTTATAATGTGCATGCAGATAATAGTCTGCCTACTAATATTGTAGCTACTTTGCATATAGAGAGAGCTTAGTTACAAGTTAAAAAGCATTTAATTGTTTCGCTTTACAATCCTAGCTACTGAGAGTCAATAATAAAAACTAAATAGAAGAGAGAAGAGAAATTGAGAGAGAAATCTCAACGGGAATATTTTTATAATTAAGATCTCAAACTGAAGGAGAGCATCAAACAGCTCGATCAGTATTTATAGTGATTGTGTAGGAAACTGCTTGTAAAAAACAAACAAACAAAATGTTGTAAAGTAAGGACAATGCTTAAAATGTTATCATTTGTGGCTAACCTGCACATAATCTGGCTAACCTGCACATTCCGGCTGTTGTGCCACTGGAGAAGGGCATGCAGTGGTTAGTTGCCATTGTGTTTGCTGTTCGGGAATGCTGAGGTAGGATAAAAATCAGCCTTTTCCTGATTTGTTTTAAAAATAATTTGCAAAAACAAAATCCTTGGATGGACTTTAGTGCTGGTGAAAGCCGTGTGGGGAAACCGAACAGGAACAATATGGGTGGTGAAAGCTGCTTCTTCTAGTGATAGTCCCTATTGTATTCCACTGAGGGTTATGCGCATGCTTCCCTGTGATGTCTTGCTAAAGAACCTCAGAGCTGGATGGAACCGCTCAAAGCGGGAGAAAGTAGTTGAGTGTCCCATGGCTCAGTCAGGTGCTGATCCAAAGTCCACTGAAGTCAGTGGAAAAGCTTGTAAGTTGTTTTTTTCCCTGTGTTTTTTTGTTAAGGTATGTGGAAATAGTCCCATTGGCTTCACCGAGTTTTGGGTATGTCCTATCTGAGCAGACAGACTCCAAAAGCAGTCAGCTATGTCCTTCTGGTTTTCTGTGTTATCAACAACTATCCACCGGGAACTGGGTTTTATTTTTTCCCTCTGATTCCTTAGTAATGTCAACACTTGGGGCCAGATCCTGCTTGCCTCAGTTCTGCTCCAGAGGGCTCCTTGCGCAAGCAAAATGAGCAAGATTATTGGGTGAGACATTCTGGTGAGGGTGGTGTATTGGGAACCAATGAAAGAACTCAGCAGTGTCTCTGAAGGCTTCCCCAGTGTCTCTGAATGCGATGTGCAGTGCGAATCCCAGACCGCCTGTCAAATCGCGGTATCAAAGACTGGCGACCTTTGAAGCACAAGATACAAAAGAAAGAGAGAGAGAGCAGAGTGAGGAAGGCACGTCTGAGGGGAAAAGTGGCTTTGTGGCCTGTCGGCTCTGTGTCTTGTAAAATGTTCATTTTTCAGCTTTTCTCTTTAAAAAACAAAACTTTTCATTCATGATTCTCTGTTATTTCTTTCCTTTGCAGGGTACAGAGAAGGGCTTCTCTGGAAGAGAGGACGTGACAATGGGCAGTTCTTAAGCAGAAAATTTGTGTTATCGGAACGGGAAGGCGCACTGAAGTACTTCAACAAAAATGATGTAAGCATCTGGGACCACAGCACAGTCACCAGAGGTTTTGTTCATGTGGGTTTGTCTTTGATCAAACAGTCCCCCTGGAACCATTTTGTCATAAGGAGTCACTAACTTTTCAAAGATGCCAGGTCGTTTATTCTTCTACTGCTCTAGGAACGAAAGCCCAAGGCTCAGATTTCTAAAAGTATTTAGATATTGCTGGGCTCAGTGGTACAATACTGAACTGATTTAGGAGCCAAAATTTCATCTTAAAAGGGGATTTAGGCATTTAGGAGGCCAAATTCCATCAACTCTCAGTGAGAGTTTGGCTCCTAAGTGCCTAAATCCCCTTTCAAAATGATATTTGGGCTCCGAAATCAGTTATGCATTGCAACACTGAGCACAGCAACATCTAAATACCTGGGCCCACCTGTGTAGAGTTCTGCAGCTCCCTGATCCCATCATCTTTGTTTTCTGAGAGCAAGAAGTTTCTCTTGGCTCTAGCTCTGCGATGCTAGATCATAAGGAGCCGCCAATCCTCTCAACATCAGTTTTATGCCTGCGGCCACACTGTAGTGGCGGCAATATCACACAACAGAGGAGAGGCTGCAGGCCCACTGTGGTGTTTGGATAGCAGAAGGAATTTGAAAGCCTACGGCAGCTGCAGTCCTTGGTTTGTAAACTCCAAGGGCACAGAGGGGCAGACAGTGAAGAGTTCTCCTTTGGATTCTGAATGCTCCCTTAAAGACCATGACAAACAGTCATAAAGGAAAATGCATCTGGTTTTTTATATTTCAGTGTCAGGCTAGGAAGTATTTGTCTTCTTCTCAGGAGTGGATCTCATTTATTGTAAGTGAAACGTGGAGCCATTAAAAAAAAATTACATTTGTGATGAATGGACAGGAACTTTACTGTCATGCACTCACTAAGCAGAGAAATCCAATGTGCTTTCCTGGCCTTTTTGCATAAACCCAGCGGTGCCTTGCCGTCCTTGTGAAAACCTTGCACCTCTGTGGGCCCCAGTCAGTAGGGAAGAGAAGCTGATTTGCCACCTGCCCCACTGCCTGCTCTTAACACATAGCTGTGCTGGATAGCTCAGTGGTTTGAGCATTGCCCTGATAAATCCAGGGTTGTGAGTTCAATCCTTGAGGGGGCCATTTAGGGATCTGGGGCAAAAATCTGATCTGTCTGGGGATTGGTCCTGCTTTGAGCAGGGGGTTGGACTAGATGATCTCCTGAGGTCCCTTCTAACCCTCATATTCTATGATGTGTCTCTGAACAGTATTCTGTGCCGGAGGCAGCGCTGCCATTAAACGCATGATGGTGCAGCTAGTCTGTATGAATGCTGGATGAAAGGATGTGGTGAGATGTGGACACTGGACATTATTTTATTTGTTTTACCCCCAAATCCTCTCGTTAGTTTCCCACACTACAGTTCTCCTTCTCACCCAAGTAGAACTCTTGTTAATGTCAAACCCAGGCAGTGCTGCACCCCCCTCTCTCCTCCCCTCCTCTCACAACTCCCCCCCACAACTCCCCAACCCCAATCTTGGTCCTTATCTGTAAGTACCGTTGGGCCAGTTCATTTAGTGGTGTCAGGAGTGACATTCAGATTCAATACTAACCAGCCGATGCATCGAAACAGTGTCACTTTTAATGCTGATCCCTCTCCCTCGCGCCTCAAGCATTATCCCTCTGCTCCCCTGCAGCCTTTTTTTAATGTCAGCCTTATTTCCTCAATCCTAGGATTTGCCAGCCGTTTTGTGTACGGGCTTAATGATTGTAAGATCTTTCGTTAACAAGCCGTGGGCAAAAATTCTGTTAAAATAATAGTGGATCGAACCAGCAGCTGTCTTTTGTGGCGGCTTGATGAGCGATGGCGTCATGGAGAGGAATGGTAATGGAGGGAGAGACATCTCTCCCGGTACTTTCTCCTCCATTTCCAGTGGCTAATTTAGAGGGGTATTGCTGTCGTCATCTCCACCACGTGCTCTTTGAGGCAGTCCTGGTTTGTGGATGGGAGAAATGCAATCACAGCCTAAAAGGAAGTGAGAGTCTCTGGTAACCCAGATGAAGTTGCTTGCGTCCACTCCAGTGGTTTAAAAACTTCTTTCATGGTACTCAATGTGACGCCAGCACCAACCACGGGTGTGATGGGAACCATATTGTCCACACACTTCCACCCTGCTTGGATTTCCCCACCACCTCTCGTATCCACATCCACTTCGAAACCACAGAAAGGCTGCATGAGCACAGGGCTGCATACTTGTATTCGCTGTGAGGTGGGGACTTACCCTCTGGTGACTGGGATACAGGAGCTCAGCTAGTCTGACCATATGCACATGGTAAAAATCAGCTGCTGTGATCCTAGATGTACTCCGCTCCCTGCCCAAAAATAATTGTGGCAGACGGCGCATCTCACTCAAGCAAGTAGTTGTAAGCCAAGTCATGGGAAAAGAAAAACCCCTCACGAAGCCTGTCCACAGAGATAGCGATGTTCATAAATCCAGGATTTTGGTTTAGGCCCATTCTACCAGGGTCCATTTCTATTGGGCCTGCTTGTGTATTCTGTCATGGCTGGCGGGCTGGCTGCCATCTCCAAGGCATATTAGATATATTTGAAGTATTGCCTGTTCGTTGAATTCAGTACAAGTATCTTAGGCCACCTACAGGAGGTGGGAGCTGGTTTGTTTTTCTTCTTGGCTGTAGGTGGAATGGGCTCTCACTTGTACAGAGTAAGGGCATGTCTGTTCCTTCTGACTCTAAAGCCAAGGAATCCAAAATCATCACCAGTCTCTCCTCTGAAGGGGCACTTGGCTATTTTGGGATAACTTTGATCAGGACCCAAGTGGTCCATGCCATGCTGTATTTGAGCCCCCTGTGAAAAATGGGTGTAATGATGCTTTCCTACTTCACGAGGGCCTTGGGAGGCTTATTTCAATAAGCACTTAGAGATCTTCGCCTAGAAGGGGCATTGGACAAGGGAGTATGACTAGTGTAAATTCACTGTTGAAGTAGTTGGGAGAAGAGATTACAAAGAATGCGAACCAGCCTCCTGGTCATTGTTTCTGTTAGAACAAAATAGATACAAACTGCTGGTCAATTTCCACCGCTGAATAAACATGGCTTCCAGCAAGTTTAGTGGCTGTTCCACTCTTATGCATCTAATCACAGGGCTTAAAGCACTTGGCACCTCCAGCCAAGTGTCATAAAAACAGTCTCCAGTTTGTTCCATCTTCATCACGCCAGCGCAACCCGAGAACTGAATGTTTATCTGAATGGTCAGAAGGTGAAGCATGAAGTAGAACCGGTCTATCTACGTGTGACCTTAGACGGCACTCTGAGTTACCATGCCCACCTGAGGAAAACAGCAGCTAAAGTTAAAACATGCAACAATCTTCTTAGCAAACTGGCCACGTTCGTCATGGGGTGCCCGTGCTCCAACTTTGCAGACGTCAGCGCTTGCCATCTTGTATTCGGTGGCGGAGCACTGCGCACCAGTTTGGAGTCAATCGTCACACACCAAACTGGTGGATACGCAGTTACATGCTGCCATGCGTGTCATCTCTGGCACCCTGCGTCCGACTCCACTCCCAGGGCTCCCAGTTCTGAGCAATATCGCTCCTCCTCATATCAGATGAGAGGTTGCCACTGGCAAGTTACTGGAGAAAGTTCGCGCCAACTCAAGCCTGCCGCTGCACAACGACCTTTTTAAACCACCAGCTGCATGTTTGCTGTCACGTCGCCCATTATGGTCTCATCCACCACGCCAGGACGTTAGGGCAGGAATGCTCTGGCGAGAGGAATGGATCTGTTATAATCCCCAGCCAGTCCCTCGTCGCCGACCCTACAATTTGCCCGCCTGGTTTTGACCTGCCCCATCGCCAGTGGTCCCTGTTGAACAGGTTCCAGACTGGGCAAGGTCTCTGTGCAGCCAACCAGTATTGCCGGGGCCTTCATCACAGCCCTTTGTGCAGCTGCGGCGCGACGCAGACGATGACGCATGTTGTCGATAAATGCCTGCTGACTAGGTTCCGCGGTGGCCTGGAAGAACTGCATCACGCCACTGAAGATGACAGCGCTTGGCTAGATGACCATGCACATGCTAAATAAATAAAAGCACTTACAGGGCAAGATCCTTGACTGACATCAGTGGGGCTACTTTGATTTGCACCAGCTGAAGTTCTGACGCACGGTGCATAGCACTTTTAGGGCCTAGTTCTCCATTGTCTTACACCAGTTGCACCCAGTTGTAAGTGAAGGGAGCTACAGCGGCATAAAACCAGTGGTACCAAGTGGACAGTAGTAGGGTCCTTAATCGTCAAAGGGCTTTATTCACCTTCAGTAGCTAAATCCACAGAGGGCCCCTTTGGGGCAGGTTAATTGTTAGACCTACTTCATATGAGTGGAACCTGTGCTACAGAGGTTCAGTAAGCTGCCTCGGAGGGAGTCTGTGTCAGCCCTGGGATTAGTGCGCAGGAGGTCCCAGCTCCCGGACTCCTACTTAGACCTAATCCGTAAAACAGATCTCACCAGAGAAATAAATGATTTTCCTCCTTTGCAAGGGTTGGAAAGTGCTCGGCTGTCTCTTGCTCTGCCCAAGGACCTCCCAGTGTGGGGGCAGATCAGAGCAATGTGAGGAGTTCAGTTAAAAGCAAACAAATGTGTTTGTGTAGGAGAGAGAGCATGACCCGTGTGGAAACTGGCACTTTGCGTCCGGACAGATAGCGTGGCAATACGAGATTCATTGTCATTGGCAAGGGAATAATGTTCAGTTCTCCCAGGCCAGCAGTGGACTGGTCCAGGATGCTTGGGATGCTGAAAGCATCCTGGCCTATTTGGTAAGTGGTCTGTATTTTTTGCCTGGCTGAGCACATTGGTAATAGTGCTCAGCCAGGCAAAAATACAGGCCATTTGCTAGTCCGGTGAAGATGCCAGTGGGAATCTGGAGTCCGGAGGAAGGTGACTGAGAAGGGCGTGGGAGAGGGGGTTCTTGTGCTAGGGAGGAGGCATGTCTGAAGTCACTGTATTGCACAGCATCTTGTCTTGTGACCTAGCTGGTTCACCCCTTTTCTGGCCTGAACCTTCCCCCCTTGTGCTATAGTATTACACCAACTCTGCTGAATTTCCCAGAGCTGCAAAGCGCTTTCCCAAGACGACGGCAGCCGTTCATGGTGGGCTAGGTAAGCCGTTCATGGTGGGCTGGCTGCATAATCACCAGGCCGTTTTGTTGACCAGCAGCCTGAATAGGGAGCATTTCTGAGTACATGAACTGCACGCTGGTTTGAAAGATGCTTTTCTGGTTGCTTTTCAGATGTTTATTCATTCAACTGTGTTTTCCAGGCAAAAGAACCCAAAGCAATTATGAAGATTGAACATTTAAATGCGACTTTCCAACCTTCAAAAATAGGGAACCCACATGGACTACAAATCACTTACTTGAAGGACAACAGCACAAGGAATATCTTTGTCTATCATGAAGATGGCAAGGTGAGAGCTCAGAGCTAACGGAATAGGCTGGTTTAGGTCCCAGGTGACATGGGTGCTTCCACAGAGCCTGGTCTAAGGGATGCACTTAGGGTGACCAGATAGCAAGGGCAAAGAATTGGGATGGGGATGGGGGTAATAGGCGCCGGTATAAGACACAGCCCCGAATATCGGGACTGTCCCTATAAAATGGGGACATTTGGTCACCCCAGCCTAGATGCACTAGAACAGCCACATGCGGTGCCCCCTTGCCTAGCGCCTTCCAATCAATGGAACCACAGGGTTAGTGGCAATAAAAATTCTCTTTTTATTTAATAGGAAGCAAATAGAAGGGGCAGAAGAGGCAGAGCCTCCTGGGGAGGGGGAGGGAAGAAACCAAGTGGTCCCTGAATGCCTCTAAATAAATGCATGTACTGTGTAAAAGCTCAAAAGCTTGTCTCTCTCACCAACAAGTTGGTTCAATAAAAGATATTCCCTCACCCACCTTGTCTCTCTAAATATATGTAAGAGCAGCGCTGCCCATGGGCACCCCAAAATGCAGTCCTAACCCACTTCCCCCTCAGCTGTGTGGCAGTCAGATTGGAGAGGCAGTTGCGACAGTTTTGGGGGGTATGTCTGCCTCCAGTTATGAATTCCGTTGGGTTGTGTGAACACGATCTGTAATTGGAACCGTCGCTCTGGATTAGATCATCCACTCTGTAGCGGGGAAGCTGTCTGGAAAGCTGCGACAGGCTGCCATCAAGAGCCATCCGGACTGAGTGGCTCTCCTCTGGTGAAACAATGGGGCTGCCCCCCATAGGGCCAGTGACTTTGAATAGACATTCGATGCTGAAACCAGTTGGAGGGTGGAGGGGTCTGGACCTCCTCCAGCCTACACACCTGGCTGAGAGAATTGTTTCCTGGCTTGACCACCTGAGCCAGAGGGGCAGAGATTGTTTCAAAAGTTGTGCTCCTCCTCCAAGCCAAAGGAAGCTGTTCCATCTCCAGGAAGAGAAAGCCCAGCAGAGGAGTGGAGGCTGGAGGTACCGTGCCTTCCCTAAGGACCTAACTCAGGCTCACAAAAGGGAATGAGATCAGCCGGAGAGCGGTGTTCAGCAGTTTGTGATTTTCCATAGAGCTGTAACTCTCTTGTCCTTCTTAAGTGTGTGTGTGTGTGTGTGTGTGTGTGTGTGTGTGTGTGTGTGTGTGTGTGTGTGAGAAATCCCTTTCCTAAGCCCGTGTGCCTTGCTGTACTGCCATGTGGTCCCTGAAGGGTATAACTAAGACCAGAGCTCCCGCAGCCACGTGGTCTCTGGCAGGGAATGTGTCCAAACAACTGGGGGGATCAAGAGGACAGAGGCTTCAGGGTCTGCACCTCAGAATGCACCTGAGAGACCCAGACTTAGAAGCAGGGATCCAGAGATGACAGGTAACTCTTGATGGTGGAGGGAGGAGGGAGATGTTACCGCCCACGTGTCGCCTCTGGGCTGAGGAGCAGCAGCAGAGCCAGGAGTGTCAGGGCAGCAGCGAACAAGCGCCTCAGGGAGCTTCTAGTGGCAGCCAGCCTCTGCGGGCAGGGGCCAGCTCCAGGGGGCATCGCTGGCTGGCGACAGGCTCTCATGGGAGAGGCAAGAATGCATCAGGGGGGCAGAGCACATTTAGAGTGGAAAGCCAGGGGCCCGAGTGGGCCAGGAGGCTCCCAGCAGGTTCTGATCCGCCGGTTCCTGGCAGGAGGTGACGGTTTTCAGGGGTGTGTGCTCCACAGATTGAAAAACTCTGTGCTAAATAGGAGGCAGAAATCGGGAGGGGGGTGTGTGACCCTGCATTGCCTCTGCAGTGGTCAGTCACTGTCCAGACCCAAGGAGCTTAGCAGTTCATAGGATCCAGGGGTTGGCTCCCATCACTGGTGTCGTTTCAGAGAGTGGGACCGGAGTGACAGGAGCCATCTCGCAACTGTATTTCCTTCCCCCAGCTACTTGGAACCCACTGGATCATAAGGCCAACCCTGAAATGGTCATCAAATTAAAGCCCACAGCTGTCATGTTTATGGATTTATTTTCCTTTGGTTGTCAAGCTGCCTTCATCCTTGGACACTGCATGAAACTAAGCAGGGACTGTCAGACTAGCACAGCAGGGTTTCACAGTACTAGCCATTCCTGCAGGAGAAGGATCACCTTGCTGCTTAACCAGTTGCTCACTATTTGTCCACACAGACCTCGTAAATCCAACAGCTTTCCTAGTGGCAAGCGGTCCAGATGCAGGGTAGATTCACTCCCCAACTCATCTCCAGACAAAACAGGCCCGTGGTGCTAATAGGAAACAATACCCCATTGATAGATCTGTAACAAAAGTGATCTCTCTTCCTCTGTGACAGATTCAGGGTGAGGTAATTTTTGAGAACACCTTTTTGCTTTTGTGCTGCGCTGCAGTGGATCTGAACTGGCTTCCTGCTTAGTTCTGACCCTCCTTGTAGGCAGCAATTAGTGTGTCCAGTCAAATTAGTCAGTAGAATGGTGCGCTTCCATGGTGTTAGCTCTTCTGTCTAGCAAAGGATGGATGGACGGATGGATGAAAGCAAACACCGATTCCCCATTTTCAAACGGATAGGTCTTGCCATAGGCAGGAAGGGGTGCTTGATTAGGTCTGCATACCTTGTGATTGCTTTGGTGATATACTTGCAGAGCTGTGTTTCTTTAGCCTAGTCTGAATCAAGTGGCGATGGCTTCTCCGTCTTAGCACTCTGCAGTTCATTGCTCAGCGCACAAGGAGACAGTCACAGTTAATAGTGCAGTGTGTTTCTGAATCTCAATGAGCTGCCCCCCACAGGAGCTCTCTCCAAAAACTCCCACTGCCCCACATGTGAAAGCTGTGACAAGGTATCAGAGTCTTATACAATGGAGGTGATGAACCTGATCACGAGGTAGCTGTTCAACATTGGCAAGGTGTCACTCATGTCATGGACAGTCAATTCCCTGGCAACAATTTTACTCCAGCGACTCCTGCTTATGAAAGATGTAGATGTTATCATGACTATTTATGATTGGTTTAGTGCTGATGATCTACTTGGCCCTGTACAGCACACAAAATAGAAACATTCCCTGTCCCGAACAGCTGAAAGACAGATACAGACAAGATGAAACATACGGGGAAACCCAGACAGGGCTAGTTTTTTTCTTTTAAAATGATAAACTCCCTGCTGAACAGCCTCATAGAAGAAGTGGTTTGTGTGGCTTTGTCTGTTCTTTTAAGAAGGACCTTGTGGTCTGATTCTCCTCTCGCCCTGGAGTTATTCCTGCGTTACAATGGTGAGACAAGGTGGGTGAGATCATATCTTTATTGGGCCAACATCTGTTGGTGAGAGAGACAAGGTTTTGAGCTTACACAGAGCTCTTCTTCAGGTGAGTGAGAGGAGAATCAGACCTCTGATGTAGCTTTTATATGCTGAGCTGTTGTTTTTGTGTAGACTATAAAGCAGCAGTTCTCAAACTGTGGGTCTGGACCACAGAGTGGGTCACAACCCCCTTTGAATGGGGTCACCAGGGCTGGCTTAGACTTGCTGGGGCCCCGGGCCGAAGCCAAAGCCCAAGGGCTTCAGCCCTGGGTGGCGGGGCTCAGGTTGCAGGCCCCCTGCACGGGGGCAGTGGGGCTTGGGTGGGTTCAGGCTTCGGTCCCCCCTCCTGGGGTCGTGTTTGTTGTCAGAAGGGGGCAGGGGCTGCGGTGCAATGAAGTTTGAGAACTGCTGCTATAAAGGAATGACCTGATTTGGGACTTTTCCCTCTACTGTCACAGGGCCTCATTCATCCCCAGTGTAACAATTGATGTTAGCAATGTCCCATCAGAACTGAATGTAGCCCAGCTCTAGGGGGAGGTTTCATTAATACAGTGTCGGAGCTCAGTCGTACATCAGCATGCAATGGGTGGGAGGTAAACTTACTGAGAGCGCTCTGGGATTGCTCTCCAAGTAGTTCTAATGCCAGAACGCTCCTCTCATGAGCTTGGGTAGTCCAGAACGTGAAGTAATCACAGGCCCATCTCAATGTTTATTCAGTCAGTTAAATAGTTATGTAAAGAGCCCCACTGTTTCCCACAGAGTTTTCACTGAAACAAAGTGTTGCTATCTCAAATGGCACTAAATGTTAAACGCTAGTATTAAATTTTAAATGGAAAATGTATTAAAGCTGGAGATGATATTGTTTAGCTTTAAAAGGGAAGGGTGGTCTTCTGGCCAAAGGGCAGGATGGGACTCAGAAGGTCGGGGTTCTGTTTCTGGCTTCCTGGGTGACCTCATTCCAGTCACATCATCTACCTGGGCCTCAGTTTCCCCATCTGCAAAATGAGGCTAATAGTCACTTCACTTCTCTGTAGCTCAGTTTCCTCTCCCAGCCTTTGTCTGTCTCATCTGTTTAAGCTCTTTATTGCAGGGACTGTCTCTAACTGTGTCTATGTAGTCCACGTAGCACAGTGGGGTCCTGAACTTGGTTGAGGTCTCTAGGTGCTAATGTAATACAAATAACAGCGGGACTCAGATGCTATAACCAGGAGAGAGTGTGGCATAAATACCTAGGGCTTCATCTACATGGGCAAGTTGCCCTGGTATAGCTTAAGGTGAGAGTTTAAACCAGTGCAAACCACTGTGTGGGTGGGTGAGATTCTGTGGCCTGTGTTGTGCAGGAGGTCAGACTAGACGATCATAATGGTCCCTTCTGACCTTAAAGTCTATGAGTCTATGATTCTTATTCCGGTATAAGGGTGGCATTTTTTGTATTGGTTTGGTTTTTTGTGTTGTTTAGTTAGTCTACTAGGAACAGGTTTAAGTTAAACTGAAATAGGCTTGAATAAAGACTGGGAGTGGATGGGTCATTACACAAAGTAAAAACTGTTTCCCCATGCTAATTTCCCCCCTACTGTTACTCACACCTTCTTGTCAAGTGTTGGAAATGGGCTATCCTGATTATCACTACAAACGTTTTTTTTCTCCTGCTGATAATAGCTCACCTTAATTGATTACTTTCGTTACAGTTGGTATGGCAACACCCATTTTTTTCATGTTCTCTGTGTATCTTCCTACTGTATTTTCCACTGCATGCATCCGATGAGGTGGGTTTTAACCCACAAAAGCTTATGCTCAAATACATTTGTTAGTCTCTAAGGTGCCACAAGTATGAGCATGCACACAGGAGTTTGCACTGATGTAACTATATTGGTTTCAAAACAGATTTAAATTAAACCGGTTCAGCTCTCTCATGCAGACATGGCCCAGGTAGATGCCTACTTGTCGCACACATGTGAGGCTTAATTTATTAATGTTTGTAAAGTGGGTTTGGTGCCTCAGATGGAAGGTGCTGTGGAAGGGCAAAGTCTTGTTTGAAATATGCACGCTGTTTGGGTAGGAAAGGCTGAGGAGTGGGAATTGATCACTTTTAACAATCAATCTCCTGAGTCTATTGTACCATTAAAACCTATTTGAGTAATTGAGTTGAGTGACATGGGCACTAGCCCAGACCATTCACACACAGCACCATTTACATATGGCTACTGGCGTGTTCAGGGTTTAGCTACTGAATTGGTTTCCTGAGCTCCTCTCTGCAGGAAGTCTCCTGTAGGGCACCCTGCTTGGAAGGCGAAAAGCCTTAAGCTGCTGGGTTACTCCAGGCTAGAGAAGCGATGAGTTGGGGGAGCCCCTCTCCCCAAAGCTGCCCCTGTTTCGAAGCCCTACACCGAGCTTTGGTAAGGTTCTGAAATGTTTGGTTACTGGACTGTGCTGGGTCCAATAGAACTGAAAGAGGTGTCAGCATAGCATCTCTAATACAACTGGAGATGCAGATATCTTAAGCATCTGTTGCTTGAGAGCCAGCTATTCCGGGGACTGTCAGGTAGGAAGGCACATTGGAAGGTTGTAGGTTTCCCTGGGCTCATGAATCTGAGGCGCGGCCCACAATGTATGGATGTTGAAGTTCAAGTCTGGGGCTGGAGGCACAATGTGGTTGCTTAAAATCAAGAATCTGGAGTTGGCAGTTGCTCTTTTTCTCCTTCACAAGTGAGGTGGCAAAGAGCGGAGACCCCACCAAAGTCAAATGTAACAGTCAATAGCTTAGTTTCCGCTTGCTGAAGTATTAGAGGCATAAAGCGATAAATGAGTCTCTTTTCTTCAGAGGCTGTTTGAAAAGACATCCTTTTAGTCATAAAATAGGCAAGGAATTTTACGTGTTTTTCTGGTTGATATATTATTTGGAGATTATTTCCCTTATATTTATAATTTAATTTCAATGCCTGATGGTTGATCTTCCTGTCTTGCCATACTCACCTGTACATTTTTTTTCTGACTTGCTAGAATAAACTTGATTTTACCATTGCCCTCCTTATGTCGGGATAGCTGTTTAATAAGCTATGAAACAAGTCAATGGAGCAATGACAATTTACCCTAGCTGGGGACCTGCCCCCATGTAGGGAGGAAAGATGTCATAAAACACTATAACACGTTACAAGGGTCAGGGAGGCAACCCTCCAACCTGAGATCCCAAGCAAACAAACTACTGATCCATTTGGTGGCATTGTATTTATTCTTCATCTGCATTTTGATAAAAAACCTCCCCCCTCCCATAATTCTAACTCAATTTGCTCATCACTAACATCAGATTCCACTGCCTTCTGCTCTTCCTCTTTCTGGTGGTATGGTGAGGGCTGGGTCTGTTTAGTTACTCCAGATAAAAGAGTAAAAGACGACTAAGTAAAATCTCAGACCTTTGGCCAAGACTTTCCAAAATGCCTAGCAATTTTGAGTGCTTCTATTTTTGCCGAACTTGAGACACTTAAAAGACCCATGAGTTTTCGAGGGCACATCATGTCCTGAAAAATCAGGTGTCTGATTTTAAGGTGTCTCAGGTTGGACATCCAACAATGAAAGCCTTCAAAATCACTAGCTGCTCTTTAAAATCTTGGCTCTGAAGCATAGAAAAGTTTAGCATCCCTAGAAGTTGGCTTCAGGTTTGATTTATTCTCTCCTCTGCTAAAACAACCTCACTTGAAAGAGTTTGAGATGTTTATTGTAGGTTCAAGTCTCGCTTACTTAAAGTGTTCCAGACTTGTGAGTTAGTGAAGTCTTCACATGTATTAATAACATGCAGTTATTTCAAAATCTTCCTCCACACTAATTGAGATGCAGACAGGTGTCGGACATCCCTTCCAGAACACCTTCAATTGTCTCATACCTTTGAATTGTAATGCAGTAGTTGAAAGTGCACTGATGCAGGTAATATACTTTAAATTCATTTGAAATGTCCTGAATGAAACTTAAAAAAAAGTCCAACAGCACAAGATCTGGAAATCTCTCCAGAAACAAATCCACAAATCAGCCTGGGGAAAAAATGGAAATTAGTACAATCTAAATCATTAAAGACATAACACAAAGAGAGAATTTACTCCAAAAAGGAAAAAGTGCTAGAGACTCCAGGAAGTCCATTAAGGACTTTACTATTACTATAGATTTTTACATGGAAGGTGGTCAGAAATCATGGCAATGGGTGGCAGTATAAAACCCTAAAATAGGCCCAAATTCAGCAAAGAATTTAAAATATGTGCTTAAGCCCCATTGGCCTCAATGAGACTCAAGCACAAGGTTAAGTCCTTTGCTGAATTGGAACCTACCTATAGTCTCTCATTCACTGTTGAAATGTTGACTCCCACTTTCTATCAGCCAGTGATGCCAGCCTACGTTGCTCACTTGTTATGTTTTCAAGCAAGCGTTCTCCCATATGGCCACTCACGCTTGGGATGAACTCACCGTAAATAGCCACAGAGCTCCCTCATTAAAATTCTCCTTTGCTGTGATGCCTATAATAAATTTTACCACCGGCTGGTGTGCTGAGACCATTGGCTATCAGGCTTGACCAATATTGTCTCATTGTTTCCTTGTATTTCCCCCTCTGTCTGTGTCCACCTGTTGTCTTACACTTAGAGTGTAAGCTCTTTGGGACATGGACTGTCTTTTTTGTTGTGTTTGTACAGTGCGTAGCACAATCGGGTCCTGGTCCAGGTATCCAGGTACTCTTTGGTGCTATGGTAATACAAATTATAAATGCACCTTCTGAATCACCAACCTCACTTCCTGCAGCACCTGGGCTTTCTTCTGGAAACCACACATCCTAGTCAATCCCAGGCCCAGCTTGACTTAGGCCAGGTCTACACTACCCGCCTGAATCGGCGGGTAGAAATCGATCTCTCAGGGATCGAATTATCGCGTCTCGTGGGGACGCGACAATCGATCCCCGAATCGACACTTCTACTCCACCATCAGAGGTAGGAGTAAGCGCCGTCGACGGGGAGCTGCGGAGGTCGATTTGCCGCCGTCCTCACAGCAGGGTAAGTCGGCTCTGATACGTCGAATTCAGCTACGCTATTCTCGTAGCTGAATTTGCGTATCTTAAATCGACACCCCCCTCCCCCGTAATGAGGACGTAGCCTGAGGTGTTGAGCTGCAGGCTGGGAGCTATGGATTATGACTCATGTGGTACAAGTTTTTCTCAACCCTAATAGAACTGTGTTTGTTTCGTTTTGTTTTGAGAAATGAAACTTCCCAGTTCTGCAGTGACTGTTTTATGTTGTGGCATCTGGAGACTGCTGCATGTTACCAAAGCGCTAATAAAATGCACTCTGTCAGATGAAATGTTGTGTAAGAATCCTTTGTGGTAAGCTTTGGTGCAGGGACTTCAGACATATGTACAATGAAATGGCAGCTGTACACTGTGATACTGTGTGTTCTGTATTGTCCAACCCTCGTCATAACAATCCCATGTAGGAGAGAAGAGACAGGGCTCTGTTGTAGTGAACATAGAGGGGTTTTCTGTTAGTTCTCTGACTGTAGCCTCCAGTCTGACTAGAAGAACATGTGTTGCTTGTGGTTACCACACAGGGTCTCCCCATGGCCTGTCCTGAGCTAAGCAGTTGTAGAAGAAATTGCTGACTACACCCTATGTGTTAATGAAAACGATTACTGCATAGTGTAGGCGTGGCCATTGCCACCTGCATGTATATTTCGTCCTGTACTCAAAGGGTTAATTGCCATTCCACTATTTCCAATAGAATATGAACGCTGTGCTGCAGAATGTTACCAGGTCTTTCAAGCTGATCACTGCTGGCTAATGAAGTGGTTGGGGGAATACAAAAGGAGCAAAACTAACTTCTTTTGAAATAGAATACAGTGTTCAAAGAACACCATTGAGACGAATGTGAGAAATACTGGGTAGTACAATTCAGCCATGGAAACTGAATTACATTCTAGATTTTGATTTAATTTTGTTTGTATCTTTAGGCTGCAATTCAGCAAAGCACTTGAGTACGTGCTTAACTTGGGGCATGTGCTTAAGTCCATCCCTCTTCAGCAAAGCCCTTAGGCACCCTTTGAACTCAGTGGGGCTTAGGCATATTTTTAAAATCTCTGCTTTTGCCTGGCCCTCCCTCTTCAGAACCACAGCACAGCTGAGCCCTGTTACCGGAGACAAAATGATGGGGAAGACAAGTCAGAGCAACATCACCGCAATGATCACTGTGCAGATTGTATGTTTGCTGACTCCAGCCTCTCTTTTTCATTATCAGGAAACAGTGGATTGGTTCAATGCCATCCGTGCAGCACGGTTCCATTATTTACAAGTGGCGTTCCCTGGAGCTAGCGATGTTGATGTGAGTTTTTCCTTGTCGTTTTTAGCATCTCCTTAACAAGCTGGAAAGCCTGGCGAACCCTCCATTCTTCAGTGTCTGCTTTACAATTATTATGTTCAAATGATTTTGCTGGGAACTAGCGTCCAGGTGCAACACCTGCTACTGCATCTAGCCACAGAAACTGCGGTGGGGGTGTACATTTTAATTCCTGCATTCTCTGTATTGTGCCAGATCCTGTTTCTGTGGTTGTAAAGGGCTGCTTGCTACAAAGCTACGCATTTAAAACGGAGTTTAAAATAAAACGGTGAGGGGGAGAGTGTCTTACCAAAACCTGGCCTTCTGGCTGAGATCAAGTGCAGTGTTGCTTTACAATTTGATGCAGTTTCTGTTGCAAGAATCTGCCTTGCATTTGCTGGAGGCTGGAATTGATGATCTAGCTACAATTTGCAGGGATAGTCACAAAATATAGTATAATATTAGGATGAGTTACCCTTATAATATAATGAGTGTATTACATTGTAGTTACACTGCAATTACAGTTTAATTACATGATGGTTTTGCTTTTAGATATGTGTAATTACCACTAATTCATATAATCACCAAGTTAACAACATGATTGAGTTATGCACTATTACATCCTTGGTTTTATACCTAATACATATATTTTAGAATCCACTTGCATTAACTAACTAATGATTGTATGAACTAGTGGTAATATTGGTACTGAAAAGCATAATTACTCTGTACTCGCAGTGCAAATGCCGCATAATTATAGTCACTGCAGTGTAACCTTTGTCTAATAAGACTTTTCCATCTCTAAGTACTTGATTCTGTTTAAATTTGTTTGTACACTGCCATATAAAATTCTCATGAAAATTCACAAGCCCTAAACACAAAATCTTTTTGCCTGGCCATTCGCATGATGATTAATGTTAGAAATCTGGTTGCTCTCCCGAAACCATTGACAACAGAAGAAAAACTAATGAGATTTTACGTGCCCATCAAAAGAAATGATTACCTGGTGGGGCTAGGTTGTGAGTAGAATTTTGCCAGCCGGGATGTATGACCTTGGAAGGTAAAATTCTCGTCTTTTTATGCTGGTGGAAAACTCGATCAGACCTTATTGTTACTTACACTAAGGCATCTTACAGAGGGTATTACTGGAATTTATACCCACTTTCAGGCTCTTTTACGTTGCTCGAGTGGCGTAAAGCGGCCTAAATGTAAATGAGAATCAGGCTAAGAGCTTCAGGAGACAGATAGGGTAGATATTTTGATATAGACACAAGAACCACAAACTACGCCTTTTAAGAAACCTGCAGACTTTTATAATGGTTTAAGCTCGCCCGGCCCTGCTACATGAGGAAAGTCTGTGTCCAACAGAAAGGACACTTTGCACACAAAAATACTGCCCCCTGGATGCAGCTTAGCATGATGCTTGGCGGCAAAGGGTTAAGAATCTTGAAGTGATAAAGGTTCTTTCCAGTCAAGACCAAACTACTTTCTGAAAGCAGCTGGCTGCCAGTCTAAAGACTGGAGATTAAGATATTCAGGATCTCTGCAACCTGGCTGTGGGATTCTCCAGGGTGCTTTTTATGTGATCACATAACTGGTTTATCAGAGCCTTTTGTTAGACGGAATTACATGTCACAGGAATATAATTTTTAAAGCTTTGCCATAAATAACTTGTTTAAATGCGAGGCTGGGAGTGGGGGAAGGTGAGAAGTGTTTAATCAGCCCTGTCAGCTCCATTTGCTGGTGAGTCTCACTTTTCTTTTTAAAGAGCCTCACGCATCCATCTGCAGAGATCTCACAGCTAGCAGCTCATCTGCACCAAGCATTTTTAAAAATAACCTAGGCCCTGGTAATTATTGTTGAGTAGATCTCAGCAGAAGGGGAGTTCACAGACATGTGTAATAGCCTTTAAAGGCAGATGGCATATTAGAGCTTGTGGTTCTCCTGTGTGAGCTTTTGGGTCATACTGATCTGAGAACAGGTGAGGAAAGGAGAGGACAACTGGGTGTCTGGGGCTCATACCTGATGTGAAAATGATCTGGGACCAGCTCTTAGGGGCCAATCCTGCAGTCCTTACTCTGGCGAGTAGCCTGTTGGTGTCCCTGGGGCTACCTTCCTGTTTAAGGGTTACAAAACCAGGCCCTGAGTTTTACTCAGCCCTTACTCCAGCAAAACACCCTTTGCGATGAGAACCTCCCAAGTCTGTATTAGTAGGAGCATTGCCAGCAGATCCAGGGAAGTGATTATCCCCCTCTATTCGGCACTGGTGAGACCACACCTGAAGCATTGCGTCCAGTTTTGGTCCCCCCAGTACAGAAGGGATGTGGACAAATCGGAGAGAGTCCAGCGGAGGGCAACGAAAATGATTAGGGGGCTGAGGCACATGACTTATGCGGAGAGGCTGAGGGAACTGGGGTTATTTAGTCTGGAGAAGAGAAGCGTGAGGGGGGATTTGATAGCAGCCTTCAACTACCTGAAGGGGGGTTCCAAAGAGGATGGAGCTCGGCTGTTCTCAGTGGTGACAGATGACAGAACAAGAAGCAATGGTCTCAAGTTGCAGTGGGGGAGGTCTAGGTTGGATATTAGGAAACACTATTTCACTAGGAGGGTAGTGAAACACTGGAATGCGTTACGTAGGGAGGTGGTGGAATCTCCATCCTAGAGGTTTTTAAGGCCCGGCTTGACAAAGCCCTGGCTGGGATGATTTAGTTGGTGTTGGTCCTGCTTTGAGCAGGGGATTGGACTAGATGACCCCCTGAGGTCTCTTCCAACCCTAATATTCTAAGTCGTGTTGATCCCAACCCCATAGGAATTACGGTGAGTTTTGGCACCGAGTTCAGTGGAAGCAGGACTGGGCTGAAGGACTTCATGAGCAACACCTGTAGGACAGTTAAACCATAAATGTGGCTGCCTAGAATGATTCGTCTCTACTTTAACCAGGCTGAATGTTTAAGGACATAGTGTAGCTATTGAAAAGTGAGCCAGGGAACTCTGGCATGGCCCTAAAGTTGAGGGGCAGCGGGCATAGGAAACTGGGACCGTCTCAGGGCTTCCCTGGGGTCTGCTCCCTCCTCAAACCCAGGAGCAGGGATCATCTTTTCACTATGTGTGTACAGCGCCCAGCACAGTGGACCCTGACTGGGGCCTCCAGGTGCCACTGCAATACACGTAATGAATAATTAAATATTATCGCTACATCTTTGGATACAACCCCAGTTCTCACAATATCTGGGGACAACAGGGTCCTAAACTGCAGACTGATTTGGCTTTCTTTGAGGTCAATGGGAGTTGTGCTGTTGACTTTAATGGGGGGCAGGATTAGAGAGCTCTTAGCTAAGAATTTAACAACTGGAAGCTTCAAGTTAGGTCCTAAGTTTATAGTTTGACATTTAAATAAGTGGCCTGATTTTCAAAAGCGCTGAGCACCCAGTAGTCCTCATGAAAGTCAGTGGAGCTAGTGAGTTCTCTGTACATGTGAAAACGAGGCCACTTATTTGGGTGCCAGATGATGGATAAACCTAACTTAAGGCCTCCAGTTCTCAATATTCTGACCCACCCCCCTCACCAGGTTTCAGAGCTCGAGCAGGAACGTCTACACTGCTGTTTTTAGCCCCGAAATGCGAGCCCGAGTCAGCTGACCTGCGCTCTGAGACTCGCAGTGGCCGGGTGTTTTGGGGTTTTTTTGCAGTGTAGTCATACCTGTATTACAAAGCTAACACGGGGTCAAAGAAACTGAAAAATTCTTATGGGAAGATGAGAGAACAATAGGAATAAATAAATCCACTTTAGTATGCCTTGAGAGTAGTGTCATAAGCTGTCCCCCGCCTGTATGTGGGCCGTAGGTAACTCTTTCTCTTGGCATTTTTTTCCATAAGCTCCCATTGAAATGATAACTGGGGGCTCTGGCAGGACATCACGTAAGCCTGTGTCTGCAACACATCACGTCTCCATCTGTCTAACGTGCACTAACATTGTACTTTTTTTTGCTTTCTTATTTTGACAACTCTAGTTGGTGCCAAAGCTTTCTAGGAACTACTTGAAGGAAGGTTACATGGAAAAAACTGGGCCAAAGGTGGGACATCATGTATTTTGTATTCATACCAAAAATGAGTTTGTTCTGTACTGCGTTGTGATCCACATAACAGTGGGGCAGAGGTGCTTTGGGAGGGTTAAGGTGTAAAATCCAGCCACATACCAACACTTCAATGCCTTTGAAATGATCTCTTTGTTCTGCACCCCACACTGGATTTTATATCCCAGTTTCTTGTGCTCTCCCTGCTACCCATCCTTGTTTCCACTATTCATTGCACTTTCCTGTGCGCTTATAGCTTTGTAAGCAGGCTAGAGATAGCCTAAAGGTAAAATCCACATTCCCCCATGCAATGCACGAGTAAAAGAACTTGGTGTGGGACTGAGAGATTCTCCCTGCATCAGCCCCACATCAGAGGTAGCACGTGCAACCGTTCCATATCACTGTGCCCCCACTACATGGTGTTCTGAACCAAGAGATCCACCGGCTCAATCCCCTCACCGTGCTCCCAGCAAATCCCATGCACAGAGCCGCTGTTGCTCGCTACTCTGTAGTGCCTTTCCCCACCCCCTCGGAATGGAGGGCATGTGGCTGGCATGCCTGCAGAATGAGAGGTTCCCCTGCACAGCTGGCAGCCAGAAAAAGGGGTGTCTGAAGGCGTTCAAGGCCTCTGTGGAAGCACAAGAGGTTGCTGCGTACGTGGGAAATGCCCACATCGCTGGATTCACTGCCAGTCTCCAACCAGGGAGCAGGTTTGGCTTTTCAGGCATCCTTGTCAGCAAGTAAAAAAAAAAGAGAATAAAATCTCCTACTGTGCCAAGAATTGAGTAATGACTCTTCTCTTTGGGCTTTATATCCCTCTGGGGAAAAGGAAAGGCAAGGAAATGCTTCCGCTGTTGAAGCTGGACTCTCACCTTTCCTGCCAAGTAAATGCCCGTTTTCACACACTCTAGTATATGGACTAACCGCTTATGACTCAGAACCCCCTCTTCTTGGTAGCTATTATATGAGATCACCGCCCTGTCCCTCAAATTCATTAACACAGGAGTGCACAGCTGCAGTGGGGACACAATCAGGTGAAGGAGGAGCATTTTGAACAGTATAATCATCTCTTCATACATGGGTGAAATTCATCCCCATGCAGAGTGCTAGCGCATGGCGTAAACACTGCTTAAGCCCAGTAGGCATAGACCTCGTGCTGGCCTTCTTCATAGTGGTAAATGTCATCTATGCATGAAAAAACCTTTAGGCCTGATCTGCACCTGGTTTTTGTACTGGTATCACTATGTCGCTTAGGGGTGGGATTTTTTTACCATTATACTGGTACAAGCCCTCGTGTGGACACAGTTATACCAGTATAAAGGTGCCTTATACCTATAACGTTTATTCCCCTTCCCTTACTGGAATAAGCTACATCAGTATAAGCACTCTGATACCAGTAGCACTGCATAGACGCCAGGTACCAGTACCGCTTTAACTGATATAAAGTGGTGCAACTATTGTGTGTAAACAAAGCCTTAAAAACCACTGTGTGAAAAGGAGGATGCCATAATTTATGGCAGGCCCTGGATAGTAGTAATGTACGTACCATTGATTTACATGACTTACATCTATTCTTTTTATGACTAGTTCCCCTAACAGCTGCTGCATGTTATGGGGCCTGTCTTACAAAACAGCTACAGAGGATCTCCTTATATAGCCCGGTTAAGTGTTGGGCAGCATTTAGCGGGTGGAGGTTGAGTCCATCTTTTTAGATGCAGGAGCATTTCTTTAACATTGTGGAACTCTGTTTCTTATTATCTTTTTAAATTCTTTTTCTTCATTTTAAAGCGGGGCGGGGAGAGGAGGAAGCAAGAGATTGTAGTTGTCAGAACAGAAACATTTCAGAAATCAAGGCCAGATAAATTGGTTATGGTCATTTTTGTTTCCTTCTGATGTCTTTTCTGTGATCAGCCCTTATCGGACTGGGACACCTGTTAATTATAATTAGCTCAACTGAGAGCTGCATGGGCACGGCCAGAGAGCTTCATAAAATGCATAATTTGCATGACATGGAGCAGATTGCAGCCATCCACTTATATAATACAGAGCTGAGGTCTCTGGAGACTACAGATCCCAGCATGCAATTCTACAAATTGATGCACGTGGATGGCTGGGTTGAGAACATTCCATGCTGGGATCTGCAAGGTGCAGCTCCCTGTTAAAGATAAGGATGGCCACGGTCTGCTTTCTAGAACTCTGAGGGCCACATTTGACCTCCGGGCTATGCTTTGGGTCTCTTGTTTCAAGGACAGGCATTTTTCATCAATCCTGGTGACTCGCACACTTGAAGAGCAAGCTGCCTTCAGTGTCAGCTCCAGCCATTATAGCACTCTGCAAATGACTGAGTGATGAGGCTCCTCAAACAGCACTTCGCTTAGAAAAGCCCCGTCTCATAGGCGCTGAACTTTTCTCCGGGGGTGCTCCACTCCCACTCCACCCCAAGGCCCTGTCAACATTCCACCCCCTCCCCCAAGTCCCTGCCCTTGCTCCGCCTCATCCTGCTCCACCCCCTCCCAGAGGCTCCGCCCATTCCCCCCCGAGGCTCTGCTCACACACCATTCGCTGCTCTCTGCCTCCTGCAAGCCCCTTCCCGAGCCGCCAAACAGCTGTTTGGTGGCACCCTGATTAGCTGTGGCTGGTGGGTGCTGAGGACCCACTATTTTTTTTTCCAGCACTCACAGAATCGGCACCTATGCCCTGTCTTCATGTCTAATAGAGGTAAATGGGGCATTCCAAGAAAAAGCACAATCCTACCCTAAATAAACAAACCCTGCTGGAGATTTAGAGCTGCAAGGGCCATGACATACCTGGACCAATTTAGAAATCTGCTAATCCAATCAAAACACCAGCCAATCATGAGATTTCCCAGACCTTCTAGAATTCAGTGGGATCAGCTGGTGAATTGACTAATGGTGACAAATCCACTGAAATTAATGAGGCCAGTAGCCTGGCCGTTTACTGCCTGTGCTACAATCTAGGGATCTCAAACTCCTGGGTTGGCCGGGTGCTGGAGGCTCTGGAGTTGGAATGGAGGAAGCATCTTCTGCCATTCTCCAGCACTCTTCTGGCTATTAGAGGAATGGCATTGACATACTGGCTGGGAGGAACAGCTCTGGGAGCGTGAGGAGCTGGAAGGAGGGAGGTAAAAAAGCTTAAAGGCAACCTGCACTGAGGGAAAAAACTGGTTTATGTCTTTTTCTTTTAATTCTCTATAAGGTACAAATATGGCCTTGAGTGGTTTCCATTCCTCCCCCCCCCCCCCCCGCCACACACACACACTTTGCCCCAAAAGCACAACATCTGAGGGTTCTGCTTGCTTTTCGTATGAGAAATTCAGGTCTTTTCTACAACTTCTCTTGAGGTCGGAACTTCGGTAAACTCTGTTGCTGTGAGACCCTGAATCTATTTACATTGGAAAATCAGGGGCTGTGGGATAGGAGGTTGCAGCTGATCAAACTGCAGATTGTAGCCACACAAAAGCTGTGCTAAGATGGTGTCTCTTTCTCCTTGAAACATACGTCCCAAGGCATTTGTTCATCATAAGGTGCATAGGGGTCATTTTTCCTGACGTCACACATTTGTAAAGCAGCGAATGCTGTACCTAAAAGACCCCCGGTGTGGGAAATGTTGATAAGGAGGAACGCAGTGCCAGGGTGTGCAGAGGCACAGGCTGAGTGGTGGAGGAGGGGATATAAATGTATCTTAAAACAATTGACAGATTAGCCTGTCAATTCTCCCTCCCTAAAACTCCCATTGAAATGAATGGTCCTGTTGTACTGGGAAGTATTATCACCCATTGGCAGATAATAGCCACTCTGCCCTTAAGTTAGTGTGGAACCGGCCCTTTCTGAACTGGTGAGTATGTCTCACCCACCAGAACGACACCTCTACCCCGATATAACACGAATTCGGCTATAACGCCGTAAAGCAGTGCTCTGGGGGGGCGGGGCTGCGCACTCCGGCGGATCAAAGCAAGTTCGATATAACGCGGTTTCACTTATAACGCAGTAAGATTTTTCGGCTCCCGAGGACAGCGTTATATCGGGATAGAGGTGTACCTTGAACGACACCAGCGCCCCGTAAATTCCCTCAACTTCTCTCCTTAGAAGCGAGCCAGGTTTCCCTTTGCCTTTGCTCAATCATTTTTTTCCCTCCCAACTCTTTAGCAAACAGAAGGTTTCAAGAAGCGATGGTTCACCATGGACGACCGAAGGTTGATGTATTTCAAAGATCCTCTGGTAAGGCAAGGGGGTTGGATCTCAGCGCGCGTCTGCACGGAATAGCCTGTAATGAAGTTTGGTCTAATTTGGGAATAAAGTGAAAATACTTGGGGCAGGTTGTTTTACTTTGGTCCAAAGCCCAGTGCACAATAGCCTGGTTCACAGTTAGTCACGGAAACATCCATGAACCTCTATTTAAATGGCTGTAAATGAGTCCCTTAGAATCATAGACTATCAGGGTTGGAAGGGACCTCAGGAGGTCATCTAGTAAAATAAAATAAATTAATTAATGGAGATATCCTATCTCCTAGAACAGAAGGGATCTTGAAAGGTCATTGAGTCCAGCCCCCTGCCTTCACTAGCAGGACCACGAACTGATTTTGCCTCAGATCCCTAAGTGGCCCCCTCAAGAATTGAATTTATAACCATGGGTTTAGCAGGCTAATGCTCAAACCACTGAGCTATCCCTCCCCCCTTCCTGGCCTTTATTTCATTTACCAGATTTTTCTTTCCCTTGGCTCTTTTGCAGGGCTTTTCTGTGCTTTGTTGCCATCGGGGCTGGGATTGGTAAAGGATTTCAGGGGAGTCACTTGCCCAGTTCCACTGGGTCCCTATCTCCATGAGGCTTCTTTGAAAATCCCAAACTAAAATCGTTGCTAGTAATTAACGTTGCCGTGGTAGTCACAATATTAATTAATATTACCACTGAGAGGAAGGATGGGCCATGGCTAGGGCACTAAGCTAGGACTTGGGAGACCTGCTGTGCCACAGGCTTATTGTTTGACCTTGGGCAATTCACTTAGCCTCCCTATTCCTTGGGATATTCCCTGGAGCTGGCTCAGGTACACATACCCACGCTAGCTCTGATCGAGCTAGTGCGCTAAACGTAGCAGTGTAGCCACAGCAGTGCAAGCAGCAGGACTACATACATGCATAGGGCTTTAGATGGGATTGTACTTGGGGGTAGCCTTAGACCAAATGGCGTTCCCCCCCCCCCATTTGTTAAACTTTTGAATACCTTAATTTTTTATTGCATTTGTAGCCCGTTTCATGACTTTGATGCACGATTTGCCTGCATAATTTATCCCTGTCCTTAAGATGATAAATTTGCAGGCTAGGATCTGTAAATCTGCCAGCCCTGCGCCCCACAAACCCGGCACCCCAGGCGGTCGTCTGGGTCACCTGCCCCTAAATCCAGCCCTGGGGCTAGCCTGTCCCACCACTACACTGATCTTTTTGGCTGGGGTCTGTGTACCACAGCTGAAAATTACACCTCCAGATCCAGTGTAGACATACCTTTAGTTTCCCATCTGTAAAATGGGGACGATAGTGCTGCCCTACCTCATAGAGGTGTTGTGAGGATAAATACTTTAAAGATAGTGAGGTGCTGAAATACTGAAATATGGGAATGGGGTACACGTAAGAACTTAAGATAGACAGTTGTTTATACCAAACACCAAGCTGTAAAGATTTTAATGTTGACCATGGGACCTTTCAAAGCACTGTAAAAACACTCATCTTCACCTCATCCTTCCAGCGTAGGCATGATGATTATTATCCCCTCAAAGGGCCTGATTCTGATCTCATTCCACTGGAGCCACGTCTCATTTATTCCAGTATGTGATCAGAATCGGGCCAACAATGATTTAAGTAACTTGATGAGTGCCTCATATCAAATCAATGGCAGAGCTGAGATTAGAATTCAAGGCTCCTAATCGCATGTTCTAAGCAACTGGCCACCCACCTTTTTCTCTTTTGTCTTGACTGACAGGTCTGGTAAGAGAATAATTGCCACATAGTCAGATCTTTATAATAGTACATGCAATATTTCCATTTCACTGGAATTAATGACACCAAAGATTATATACCAGAGAGAGAGAGAGATTTCTATCTTGCAGGCTAGAAAAATATCAAGCTGAAAAGTTTAAAATGCAGCTAGGAACGTGCAGGTTAAATGGTTGGAAAACTTCAAAAATAGAAGAGTCTGGGATTGGAGCAAGCGCCTGAGAGGCTGCAGAATCCCTGGGCCCAATCCTCAGCTGGTGTAAAGCGAAAGAACCCCACTGAAGCATGGAGGCCGTGAAATCAAAAGTCAATGGAATTGTGATGATTTACATCAGCTGAGGATCTGACCCACTGTCTCTTGAGCCTGGTCTACACTGGGGGGGAGGGGAAATAGATCTAAGATATGCAACTTCAGCTACGAGAATAGCGTAGCTGAAGTCGATGTATCTTAGATTGAATTAAAATGACTTACTTCGGGTCCTCGCGGCGCTGGATCGACGGCCGCGGCTCCCCCGTCGACTTTGCTTCCGCCTCTCTCACTGCTGGAGTTCAGCAGTCGACGGGAGAGCGATCGGGGATCGATTTATTGCATCTACACTACACGCGATAAATCGATCCCCGATAGATCAATCGCTACATGCAGATCCGGCGGGTAATGTAGACGTACCGTTGGAGTTGATCCGCATTAATGAGGAGTTTTGGGGGTGAGAGATTAGAAGGATAGAGGCAGTAGTAGGTCTCTCTCTCTCTCTCTCTCTCTCTCTCTGGGAATGAGGTCAAAGCACAAAATATGTCTGGATTTAGAACACCTGAAGTTTGGGGGGGAGGAGGGATTGGAATCCAGGGGCTTGGTTTGGCTCATTATTAAGTAGGAACTACAGTATTTGCAAAACTGAAATCTGGTGTATTTCAAACACCTCTAATTTTTGCGGGTGTTTGACCTTGGGAATTTGCTTCGTAGGCCTCTCTCACTGTTTTCTGTTGATGTGAGTGCTGGAGGCTCTGCAGGGAGAACACTAATGTTAGTTTGCTGCGTGATCCATATTCCACATCACCTTGTCAAGGAACTTTGAAAGGGCTCTGAATCATTTATTTATATCTTGTAGGATGCCTTTGCTAGAGGGGAAGTATTTATTGGGAGCAAGGAAAACAGCTACAAGGTCCTGGAAGGACTCCCACCATCCACCCAGGGAAATCACTGGCAGTATGGGATAACCATTGTGACCCCAGACAGAAAATTTCTCTTTGCTTGTGAGACAGAAAGTGATCAGCAAGAATGGATTACAGCTTTTCAGAAAGTCATAAGCAGGCCGATGCTGCCTCAGGAATATGCAGGTAAGTCACCCTGCCAGACTGAGACCCCTGGAGAATTAAGGCCTCCATTTATCCACCATACATTAGATAATGGGGAGACTGAAGGAGAGACAGAGCCTTCCACCTCTAAATCCAATCCAGTCTGCATGGGAAGTCCTTACCATCTGCTGCCTGTTCAGAAGCTTATGCAAAATGTGTCAAATTCCTAGTAGATAGGTGTCCACATCAATGGGACAGTAGCAGTCCCTTAGTCCCATCCTTTGTCTTCTTGTCTTTTTGGATTGTAAGCTCTTCAGGGCAGGGGCTTTCTCTCCCTATGTGTATGGACAGTGGGGCACAATGGGGCCTTGATCACAGTTGGGGTCTTTATCTGCTACTGTAGTAATAACAATCCCCATCACCACCACCTGAAAGTGGTACCCCTATCAACAGTATCGGCAGGCTGAGGAAACCTACCCTGGAGGTGGTGCTGCCAGTCTAGAGTGGAGGCCCATTGGTAGGGGCAGCATAGAGGAAGCTCTATTATGCTTTACCCATTCTCCAGCACCTTTATGAACACGGCATTCAGTTGAAGTTAAAAAAATAGTTTATAAGGAACCTTTCATGGGAATCCACTTAAGTGTGCGTAAACCTGATTTTTAACAATCGAGTTGAGTGCTGACAGATCAGTGTAGACAAGGATGTGTCATGTTCAGTATCTTGTTAGCCGATTATCAGTAAACGCTTCTGGGATCAGGGTTTAGCCACGACCAGCTGACGCAATGGTGAACACAACTCTTTGCAGTCGTGTTCTAACACAACAACATTCTGTAGTGAAGACAAGCCCCTACGGCCACTCGTTCAAAGCTAAGCCCGGCTGGTGGATTGGATCCCCAAGGGTTGCATGATAATCCGTCTTCTAACATCCATTGCATCGTCATTTTTGGTTTGTTTGTTTGTTTTTTCATTTCAGTGGAAGCCCATTTCAAGCATAAACCTTAGCTGGGACTGTCGGAGCAGACCCAAGGAATGAGATTATGTTTACAACACAAGATGGTTTTATTTGAAATGTTTAAAAAATAATAAAAGAAAATTAGAAAAACGTCCTTCACTTAATCCTGTTGGAAGCCAAGAAGTCAGCGGCAAACATCACATAGAAGTTGCTGAGCCATAGCAAAAACAAACCTTGCACTTCTCTAGGTAGACGCTGTGGGGCTCTTGTTTACAGCACCACCTAATACTCGTCCATAGGCTACACTTCCATGTGCCGCCATTTTGTGTATCTCACTACATTAGGTAAAGAAATACCACAAATACCTGAGCACGTTGTCAACATCGTAGACTCTGAATGATGTGCACCAGGATGCCCCTGGGTCTGTGCTAACTTGTAATAATAACACAACCCCGTCCAGAGTGGTCCAGAATACTCTGTGAAACAAATTTGGCTGTTTTCCCTAAGTAGCATTTTCACAGGGTATTGATGATTGACTTGAAAACATTAATGGCACATCCCAAAGATATGGTGTGCTTGACAGTCTGTAAACATGGTCAATGGCTAGAAATAACTGATGCAAAACATCCTGTGGAATATGGAAATGAGCAATTTAGCTCTTGATGAGAAGGGAAGAAAAAGCACTTCATGTTGTATCTCATATATATAGACCTCTTCAAAAAACAGTTATACTAATGATGACTGGGTTTTGGCTACCTGCCCTTTATCTTCTGTAATGATTCAATAGTTTAGATCAGGAATGGTTCTAATTTGATCCTAGTTTTTCAGATCTGAACTTTCCCAACATTCTGGAGAGTCTGGACCTGGTATTGTCACAGGGGCAAATTTGTGAAGTTCTCATCCAACTCTGAAGTCTCTCAAAGTTCACATCTCTGGCTTTGCTCTCAGCCTCTAGTTTAGACACATTAGTCTTTGGGATACCTTCTCCTGGCAGGGCCAGGGAATTCGAATTCAACAGGGTTTTCCCTGATGAACTCACTTTTCCCAACTTTATTTTTACGAAGCATTTTCTCATCTCCCAAGAGATCATTAAGTCCTAACAGAATATAGAGCACAAGCTTAAAACCCATTGTCTTTAAGTGAAGGAATGATGAACTATAACCAGAAAGGGGAGTTTGAAGTTAGCTGTGACGCGTCGGAAAGCAGTGTAATATGCTCTGTGGTGCGGATGGTGCAAATGCTTTAAAAAGCAAGTAACATAAATACTGCTTTTAGGTGCTTAAATTAAGGGTCTCAATGGTAAATTGCCTCTGTGTTATTCCATACAGATCATGTATACTGGACAGGGTCTCAGATGCTTCTTTTTTTATTCTGTTTGGTGGTTAAGTGACTAAATGTTTTGCTTTTGTTCAAAGTGTGGTGATGAGGAAATGATTTGCCAAGAAATTTTATTGACTCCAAAGGCTTTGGGGAGCATTCTCCTCACACCATAGTGTGGCTCTCTGTTGCATAAAGTATCACACCAAGCAAAGAGCTTTCACTGACATCAAGGATGCTGACGCCAGGGCTTGACTACACTACTGGCCGGATCGGCGGGCAGTGATCGATCCAGCGGGGGGTCGATTTATCGTGTCTAGTCTAGCCACGATAAATCGACCGCTGAGCGCTCTCCCGTCAACTCTGGTACTCCACCAGGGCGAGAAACGCAGGCGGAGTCGACGGGAGAGCGTCAGCCATTGACTTACCACAGGGAAGACACCGCGTTAAGTAGATCTAAGTACGTTGACTTCAGCTACGTTATTCACATAGCTGAAGTTGCATAACTTAGCTCGATTCCCCCCCCTCCCGCCCTGTGTAGACCAGGCCTGAGGCAGAGGTATGCAGCGTACCTTGGAGAAATGAACTTAGCCCACACTTCGAACAGAATCCATTTAAGACTTGATCCTGAATCCCTTGCACAATGACAGCGCCTATGGACTCCAATGGGGGGCGGGTAAGGAATGCAGGATTGGGGGTATATTTAGGGCATGATTTAAAGTGTGACTCGGTGCAGATGCGCATGCCAGTTGCACAGATCATTCCTTCAGACAATTCCTTCTGTATTGCCAGTGCCTGTCCGTGACTTTAACATGCTATCTCGGCATTTCTTCAGTTGTGGAGAGGCTGAGCTGAATGAGGTACTAGCCAAAACAAAGGGCTCTATTCATAGCAGATCCAGCCAGATGGCTTTACAGTGCATTGCAGAAGCACACAATGGCCATGCCTTGAAGAATATTGCATGTGCACTTCCTCGGAAGCTCAGCCAAAATGGCATTTGAAATAGCTCGGCTTCCGTGGTCTTGTGATGTGTAAATGTTGCTAATGATTCATTCTCAAGCTATCATAAAGGTGAATTTATAAATAAATTGATGTAATGTAAGTGACCATCACACCTTGTAAGTCATGCTAACTTGATGTAGGCTAGAAATCCGTGGGGTTGGCCTCATTAGCTGCTTTTCAAAGTGCACATCCAGGAAGTGCCCGTGACTGACAAAGGAATGTCAACTCAGAGAAATCACACAATGACTGTGGCATGTCCCCGTAGGAACACTGTAGGCCTACACAGGAGCGGCGCCAGGGTTTTTGCCGCCCTAGGCAGCAGCGCTCCGCCTCAGAGCATTCGGCGGTGGGGGTCCTTCCGCTTCACGTCTTCGGGGTGCTTCAGCGGCGGGTCCCGGAGCAAATGAAGGACCCGCCGCCGAAGCACCCCGAAGACGCGGAGCAGAAGGACCTCCGCCGCCGAATTGCCGCCGGGGATGGCAAAATGCCGCCGCCCAAATCCTGCCTCCCTAGGCGACTGCCTAGGGTCGCCTAGTGGAAGCGCTGGCCCTGGGCCTACACAGTGGAGTGTGAGAATTCAGCATTCAGAGTCAGTCGATAAGCACAGACAAAAACTCACGGTCCTTCAGCTGGGCGCATGCAACCCTGGCCCTGTTTGCAGGGCATCGTGGGTCTAATTATAGTTCAGAGCTTTCCAGTTTACTCCAAGAGAGAACATTGCACAAAAGCTGGGGGGATTGAGCAATACCCTCCTAGTGCATCTGCATGTTGCTATTTCCATGCTGGGATGGGACCCAACAATCAGACTAGCTTTGAAATACACACTTACCCTCCACGACCATAAATCTCCTGATGACCACGGTCCATGGCCTCAGGCCCGTCAGTGTATGTTGGGTTTTTATATCTTCTCAACTCACACTTGAGCAATGGTCGCCATTGTTATTTATTCAGCCCAGGTAAGAGGCCCAGCATGAGGCTTATGCACCACTTATGTCCAATCTTGAGGACTTAAGCAATGCATAGGGCTTCTGTGGCACCTCTGCACAAGGGTAAATTTCATTGTAAGCGCACTGAGAGCTTTGCTAAATCTGAGAGGGAAAGGAACAGACATAGAGTATGTCTACACTGCAAAAACCGGCAGACCTGCAGCAGTCAGTCTAAGAACCCAGATAGCTGACTTGAGCGCCTGCTACAGGGCTAAAACTAACAGCGTAGATGCTCAGGCTGGAGTCTGGGCTCTGAAACCCATCCCCCCTTGCTGGGTTTCAGAGTCTGGGCTCCAGACCGAGCCCAGACATTGACACTGATATTTTTAGCCCTATAGTGTGAGCCACGAAAGCCTAAGTCAGTTGACCTGGGCTCTGAGACTTGCTACCGCAGGCCTTTTCTGTGCAGTGTGGAGCAACCCAGACAGTCTAGTGGGGAAAGACGATTATGAAGGGGGAGAGAGAAAAATTTCACTGAAAAGGTAGATCCAGAAATGAGTGAGGCCACCCAGCCAATCTTTTGCGGGTGCTCTTCTATCTTTGGTCCCTGATTCATGTTTCTTTATCGAGCATTGATTGCGGCAGTAAATTTCTCTCTCTCACTGCCTCGTACAGCATCCAGCACAGCAACAAATCAGAGGAGATGTGAGCCCTCCCCCAAGGATTTAACCCTGGGGTCAGTACAAAATGACGCCATTTGAGTGGTTTAGATTTGATATACAGAGTTGGATGACGTGTTTGGGCTTCCCAGAGGCTGTGAGGCGGCGGGGAGGGTGTGTTGAAAAGCAAGGAATGGGGGGGCCTGGATGCAGGAGGGGTTCCAAGCATAGGGGGCAGTGTGGAAAAATTCAGCAAGGGAGAGACAAAGGAGATAGTAAGGCAGGATGAATGGGTGGCATAATGTGAGGGTGGGGGGGCCCTGTGGAGAATGCAGATCCCACCCCACAACGCTAGACCGTGAGCTGGGGAGCTTCACTGCCCAGAACACACTGGGGTATCACACTTGGGCATCAGTGGAGACTTCACATACAGGGGGAGGGTGACTCCCATGGCCTGGAGCAGGAATCCACCTGTGTATGTGATGCTGGAATTGGGCCTGTTGTTCTCCATGGCTGCAGTCCAGCCCATTATATGTCAGATTAAGTGGGGGCCTCCTGGTAAATGGGCCTTGGTTCAGCAAAAATGTAGACACCCCTGCCCTAGAAAGTCAACAGATTATCTCGAACTATCTCACATTCATTTCTTTCTAGCTAATCTCACTTACGTTGTGCCCCTACCTGTGGCATTTGAGCTCATCCATGGGAGGGCATCATTGAGCCTCATTCATAGGCACAGCAAGCTATAGACCATCTGGCCAATGGCAGGGTTAAAAATAGGAGGTCTAGTTCTCAGTTACAACAAGGCCGTTTTATACTGCTCTGTGGAGCTACCTTAAAAGGCCTCCCTGAAAACACTACAGGGCCTCCGGGGCTGGTAGAGGTCTCCCTACCACCTCCCCCAGCATAAAGATTGTGGCAGGGCTGTGGCACGAGAACGGTACAGTATAGCTATTCGCTTCTTACCTGGGCCATAGGGGCCCTTGAGGCTGCTCTAACTTGCACCCAGGGCTGGCTCCAGACCACAGAGGTGATGTGAAGCTAAGTTCCCCTCCACCAAGCACAACAAAGTAATTGAGCATCAGGATGTGTAGGAGACAGCCACCAGCCTGACGCTGACATGATAGTGAAACCAAGTCAGTCACGGTGATTTTTTTTTTTTAACTGGATAGAGTGACTCTGTCCTTAACCCTGACCACACTTTCCTTACAGATTTGGGGGGGATGGAGGGAGAGGGGTCTTTTAAACGCCATACTAAGCCTGTGCCAAGAGCCCTGCATGAATGAATTGTCACATGACTCAAAGGTTTTTGGCAAACAAATATTGCACTCCACAAAAGGTCATCATGACAGATTTACTTGCCGTAAGTATTCATTATCAGTCACCCCACTGGCGTCCAGAGAAGACTCCCCTCCCCGCTGGGGAGGGAGGTCTTAGTTCAGTTATTTTGTGTCACTCGGTTGTGAAAAGAGCTGAATTTGATTTGGTGGGAGGTTGGGGGGACGCCAGTTTGAGGCATGAGACTTGATCTTTCCAGTTCTTTTATACTGACAGGTCCAGCACAAACAGTTTGACCCATTGTATCCTATACATTCCTTCACAGCTCCTTGGCCGACATCAGGTTTGCTCGTGCTACAAACTGGCTGTTGCACTTTTTTAACTATAATTCTCTTTATTTTATTTGTCAAAAGCTGCTTAAAGTGACATTTCAACATAGTTGCAGAAAATTGTGACTAAAGGAAGTCTTGGAATGTCCAGGTGGATATAATGGATATTAGTACTGTATATATCATGTTTTGAATTTTTACCTGAACTAATGAAACATGTCCACTTAAATAACGGAACAATACATTTGAGTGTCAAATGCATTTCTTAAGTTAGTGTTTGTAATCTGAAATCCATCTTGTCAGTTGTATACATTTGTTATGTCACTGGTAATAAAACTGTGGTACTAAATGGCATTCAAACCAATAAATTATTATGTCAACTCAATGGAACATGTGTCATGTTAAGTCTGTGGCACAGGTGATATGAAAGGAAATATGAGCTGTACATAGCCATTAGGTCCGTCTTAATGTACAGCATCCACATTTATAGGTGCTGGAGCTGGGGGTGCTGCCGCATCTCCCCCCTCCCGGCTTGTGGTTTTCATCATATACAAGGTTTACAGTTTGGGCCAATGGCTCTTAACACCCCCCACTGTACAAATTGTTCCAGCGCCCCATCCAAATGAAATCGCCTCTTGCAGCATCGGCGGACACTGTCTATGCACTGTCTCCTGCAGTATGCTCCTAACTGACCTCACGTGGCCTGAAACGGTAACGTTTGACTCAGGCCCTTCAAATCCAAAAGCATAATCCTTTGCTGCTTGAGCCTAGGTTAGCCGGCTTGATGCAGTAGGAGAATCAGAAACAGCCCATAGAGGGAGACACATACATTTTGCTAACGGGGGAGGGGCCAGGGGTTACATATTTTTCTTCCCTTTTGGTGTGGGGATCCTTGACATGGATGGACTGCTTGATTCTAGCCCGTGCTAGGTGTAATGCTGGCAGCCAGTTGTGTCTGTGCCCTACATCAGGAAGGTGGTGCTGCCTCTTGAACCTTCCTTGAGCCAAACTGGTCAGTTAGAGGACAACTGTATGCCTCACAGAGGATAGTAACGAGCCTGTTATGCTTATCAATGGTGTGTAATGGTGTAGGAGCCTTTGTCACAGCCCAGAACCCCACTGGGCTAGACACTGGCCCGTACTTATTGTCACGTGCAGGAGTAGCCACCTCGGCTGTGGTAGTGTTGGCTTTTTACGAGCTCATAACTGTTGGGCCTGATTAATACTTTGCTGGGAGCAAATGTAAAGTACTGCCACAAGTGGTGGTGAAGATTCAGGGAATGGGCTTTTCCTCCCAGTGATCTCTACTGAACTGTGGCTGGTGGTATGAGGCACCATGCTATGCTGCCTTTTGCATGAGCGCTACCTTTAGCCCAAGTGGTCGGTCCAGAGCCCAGGCCCCGCCTTCAGCCGGGGCTACACTTAAAAGAACTCTTTGGCCCGTATAAGCTGTCTCTGTGCGAGGCGGGTTTACACATCTAGCCATGCCAAGAGCCCTTTGTAGAGCAGACTCTTCACAAGCGTAGGGCTGGTAAAATTCCAGCTTGGGTAATTAGTGTGCCACCACTAATTACCCAAAAGTGGTTTTCACTTTCTGGGCTGACGTATGGGGTGCTGCAGCTCAGCAGTGTTAAACTGCTATTGCCCAGAAGTGGCTGCATTTCGGTATCAGTAAACTGATTCCTGTCTGTGCAAATGACCGTACCTATAACGTGACAGTGCTGAGGGATAAAAGGCCTGCCATGCATGAATTGTCTCCAAAACGCAGGTTTTGAATTCCCCCCACACACACACCTATCTCAGCAAAAGCGAGCACTAGCAGAAACCAGGAGGGGGTCAGGTCTGCCAAGCCAAATGCAAGGATCATGGCTGGCTAAGACCATGCTTGCATATTTGGTCCATGAGCTTTGTTGCATAAATGCTTGGGACTAGCCCTTTTGGCACACCAGGCAAAAGTGGGTAAAAATACTAATGCATGATTTCGCTGCACCATGCTGCCCCCGTCCCTGGGTGTCTGCAGAGCAGTCAGACACCAGTCACTAGGTGTAGTTTAGGAAGGCCTGACTTCCACCATGTAAAACCATGCTGGTCAAAGCTGAGGGGCTCGCCCCCCTCCTCACCTGACCCCCCAGCATGCCATTTTCAGTGCCATTCCCCCACAATTATTGACGGCAGCATATGCCCCATAACGGACTAGCTTGCTTTGCTAAATTTCAGTTTTTCGAGCGGCGGGAGGGAGTTTGGTGGGTGATTAATACAATTGACTCAACCACCATGACTTGCTTTTCAGTAGAAAGTTTTCCTTCCTTTCTGAAAGCCGGGGCTGGGGAAGATGCCAGGAAAGGGCATTCGCTACACTGAAGCAGTGGCATTAGACTGCCTCGTTCCCTCAACCCCAGCACATAATGGACGGCTGCGAAGCGGTACGTATTCCAGTGAGCGAGCCGTCACTAGTATTAGTGCAAGAGGCAACGCTCTTGCTATGGCTTTATAGAAAGAGAAATTTAACGGCAGCTACTCCTATTGGTCCAACAGGAGCAAATGCCCCTTGAGGAAGGCCCATTGGCTTCTTCTGGGTCACATACCGTATGGGGTAGTGCGTCAGTGCTTAGCTTTAAGTGATGCTAATTAGTTCTCTGCTGTGAAACACCCAGGTACTTCAGCGGCAAGCCTCCCAGCATTAATTTTGACTCCTGCCTCCTCCCCGCAACCTCACTGAGTTTCACTTTTCCTTTTTTTTCAATGTAACCTTTATATAGTAATAGGCCCTGGCTTCACAAGCAGGTTGACCACTTTCTGCCCCAAAACACACTGAGAAACTGGGCATTCCCCGGCACTCTCTCTCTTTCAGAGGAGGCCATGACATTGCCAACACAGCGCCACTGCCACAGCTGGGGTTTTTTAGGGGGGGGGAGTACAAGTCACTGCCATTTCGCTTTTCACCTGATGAAGGGCAAATAATCCAAGCCGGCTGGGGCTGAAGGGGGCGGGGGGTGGGGTGGGGGGGGCGAGAGGGGAATGGCCAACATGGCAGACTAGGTTAGTGGGAAATGCTGACCGGCTCGAATATGAAGCCCTAGAGAAATGAGCGCAGTACAGCTAAAGCCAAAGGTCACAGAGCTTGAGTCGCAGCTTAGCTTTGCCTTGTCTAGGCACCGGGTGGGCCGCGTTTTTCATTAACAGTGGGCTAGTTAAACTACAATGCAGCTGGAGCAACAAAGGCTCAGGTGCGGCTAACTGAGGGGGCTGGCCCATGGCAGAGTTTGCCAACCCACTCTGCTGACCTGCTGCATTCACGTGACCCAGGATCTATTCTGGGTTTGAAGCGGCTCCTCCAATGTGGGTCACGCTCAGTCAGTCCTGCCCCGCCCTCCCCCATTTCCTCTAGAGGCCCCAACTACGCCCAGCATCCAACTGTACCGGTACACGCACATCCTGTCCTGAGGTGGTTTCAGTCTAAAGCGGCAGGACAGATTTTTGGGGCGGGGGGAGGGGGATTTCAGGGGATTGGTGGCCTGTCTGCTGCCCTGTCTGGCACCTTTCCAAGCTCACAGTTAGCAGGTAGGCTCCAGCACAGCTGCAGAGCAGTGGCACGACACTCATGTCCTGAAGGGCAATGAGGCCTATTTGGCCACGTGCTACTGATGCTCGAGGGAGCTGCTCCAACCAAACCAACGCTCAGCCAGCGCCGGTCCCTTACCTGAGCCCAGCTTAGCGCCAGCAGCCTGGCTGGCTGCAAAAGGCAGAGGAGCAGCCCTGCCAAAGTGCCCGTCAGTATTGATAAATACGATAGACGCAGCCCACACATGTGAGCCGTCAGCAAGGCAGATGTGCAGCGCTGCTGTGCATGGGTTATGGGCCATTACAGTTCCGACAGCCTCGCCTGGCTGAGCCAGCACTACCGTTCAGCTCAACCTCAAGCCAGCACTTTGCCCCTTCTGGTAAGTGGGGTTGCCAACCTTCTGATTGCAGCCTTGCCCGGGCCCCCACCTTCCCCGAGGGCCTGTCCCTGCCCCGCCGCTTCTCTGAGGCGCTGTTCCCCACACACGCCATCCCCCATCGCTTGCTGTCCCTCACGCACTCAGTTTCACTGGGCTGGGGCAGGGGTTTGGGGTGCGGGCTCTGGAGTGGGGCTGTGGATGAGGGGTTCAGAGTACAGGATGGGGCATGGGCACTGGGCTGGGGGTGTAGGCTCTGGTGTGGGGCTAAGGGGCTTGGGGTGCAGGAGGAGGCTCTGGGCTGGGGCTGAGAAGTTCGGCGTGTGGGAGGGGGCACAGGGCTGGAGATTGGGGGTGTGGGCTCCGGGAGGGAGTTTGCATACAGAAGGGGATGCCGAGGTGGGGCTAAGCGGTTCGGAGTGCAAAAGGGGGCTCGGGGCTGGGGCAGGGGGTTGGGGCATGGCAGGGGGTGAGGGGTGCGGGCTTTGGGCAGCACTTATCTCAGGCAGTTCCCGGAAGCGGCTGGTATGTCCCTCTAGCTCAGGGGTCCCAGGGAGCTCTGTGCGCTGCCCCAGTCTGCAGGTGCCGCCTCCACAGCTCCCATTGGCCATGGTTCCCAACCAATGGGAGCTGTGGAGCCAGCACTCAGGGTAGGAGCAGCATGCAGAGCCGCCCTGGCTGCCCCCACACCTAGGAGCCAGAGGGCCATCGGCCACTTCCGAGAGCCACGCAGAGCCAGTCGCTGCGGCCACCCGGACTTTTAACAGCCTGATCAGCTGTGCTGACTGGAGCCACCAGGGTCCCTTTTCAGCTGGGCGTTCCGGTCGAAAACCTCCAAGTGCTGCAAGATTACGTGATTCCCATGGTGGCCCGAATAATAAGCAAAGCTGGGTGACAAGCAGTGAGACTGCAGCAGAGGCTGCCAGCAGCCTCTTGGCATTTCCCAACACAGCACGTTTCACAAGCCCCTCGCTGCAGAGACACATTTCCTCATTTCTTGGGGGGTGGGGGGGGGGGCGGAGAGAGCAACAAATGTTGGAAATAGCACGTGTGTCTCATTCAGAAGATGCCTGTCCTCCTGCCTTTGCTGGAAGGCAGATCAGCTTCAATCCCAGACAGGCTCCTCTGCAGTTGAACTGATGGAATATGGCTAATCCTCAAGTGTTTACAGGTACTCGCTCCTTCCGGGTTAATGTGCTGTGCTCTGCCCAGGTTTGGCAGCATCCCTACCTCTCTGCTAGCCTACTTCCCATTTGTTATTCTTCGTATTACGATTCAGGGCGTCGTTATTGGCGTAATGAGCTATGCACCTGTGGCCAAAGTGTAACGAAAAGAGCTAGACTCTTTGGCTAGCTGTCAGCGGCCGGTATAGCGTCCCTAGGACAGCTTACTATATGTAGCTGTTGATCCCCTGTGTCTATTCTTTCCCAGTTGAATGGCAGATTGCTACGTCACTTGATGGCTTGTCTGCTCTCTCTCTCCTTTAGCCCAGGGTCAGGCATGGTTTGTCATCGTATTTGGATGAGAAATCTTTTACGAGCCCTGATCATTTGAGACACTCTCTTTTCTCCTACTTCCTGGTGTGCGACTGGGCTCTCACCCACTCCTCTGGCACTTCAGCAGCATGGTCGCTCTTCACTGCAGTCGGACGATGCTTTGTACCACCCCATGACAGGAGCACGTGCAGGCCCCAGTGCAGATCAGGGCACCACTCTGCTAGCTGCTATACACACACAGACTGAGAGGCAGCCACTGACCCCAAAACGCTAACTAGACAAAGGGCAGAGCCGGGAACGGAGGTCCGAAGAGATGAAGGGATGCACCCATGATCCCCCAGCAGGTCAATGACAGAGACTGAAATAGAACCATGTCTCTTGCCCTGTGGCAATAGCCACTAGAGAACACTGTCTCCACTGAAACTGCCCAGGTCCATCAATATTACTGGGTTTAATCTCTCTCGCTACATATCAATTATTAAACCCAAGTGCCCATAGCACATTATTATTAATACATTAATGTCTAAGGTGTCCAGCACCACATCATCTAGGCATACTTTGTGCAGTGCCAGAATAAACACAGATTGCATTCTCCCCCCGGCCCTCAAATATTACGGCACCAATCTAGCTAACCTAGCAGTCCCATGCAGGTGGATGCAGCAGGCTAAAATCCAGGAGCGTCTAAAGCCCACTTAAGTGAAAGCCCCTACAAAGAGAGGAGCTTTAAACTGTGCGCTAACAGACACATAGCTAGGGGCACCAGCTCCTGAGGACACTTGCCCCTCTAGGAGATGGTGTGCCAGCCAAGCGTGGGTACCATGATGTGCACTGGGGCAGAGAGGGGCTCAGATACTTGGGCCTTAGGGACACCTGGGCCCTAGGGACAAGGGTCCAGATCCTCTAAGTATTTAGGTGCCTAATTCCCATTGAGGATCGGGACCAGCACCTGAAATTCCTCGCAGCAGTGAATAGGCAGCCACTGCAAATTACGTAGAAGAGATTAGATACTCTCTCTGTTTTGACCTACTTAAAAAGCACAGTTCGCCAGTACCAGATACTTCAAAGGACAGGTTAGGAAACCCCGCAGCAGGCAGTTATAGGATAATCGACTGGGGGGAGGGGCAGTTTCTCCCTAAGCCCTGGTGCATTGTGTTTGAGAAAATGTATTAATGTGGAGCATCTTGTTCTTATGTCCCTTGGTGTGAACACAGAAAGTGGTCCTTACCCTTTTTAAAAGTGTGAATGCCAAGCCTTCAGTATCAGCACCATCTACTGGCGAAATTCACTGGGAATAGCAACAGCAGCCCTTGGTTCTCATGCAGTTCTCTCACCGTCTTCAAAGCCGGGCTTAAATCTGGTTGGCTGTAGGCGTCTCTCCCACACGCAGTTAAAAAAATCCCCAACTGCTAAATGTCAGTAAGAAGTGGGAGTATAATTGTGAATTTTAATCAGGATCAGCCCCCTGCTAGAGGTGCTGGATTGCTATTCAGGCCGAGTACAAAGCGCACAAGATTCCCTGAGACTCTGACATTCCAGAATGTGCCCTACCAAACACCCATGGGTGGGGAATAACATGACAGCTTTGCAGAGCAGACTGTACAGTGTACATGTGACACTTTGCTACAGAAGAGCTCAACCATATTTGTAGATCGTGCACTGCACCACCACTCCAGGGACGTAGACAGCGTAACCAGCTTCCTGAGTATTCCCTAGCATAGGGTGGAGAACACTCGGTAGGGTGTAGAACAAGTGCAATACTTGGCAGCCTTCTTCCCCCCTCCACCCCCCAAGAAGCTGGTATAGGGGGTGGGGCTAGCTAGCCCCAGCTGTGAGAACAACACATAGGAGACAGGGCCAATTCTGGAGCATTCTTAAGGCTGCTCTGAATTACACTCACCCAGCCTGTCCCAGGATCAGGATTATGCAACAGTGACCTAAAGCCACCTTTATCCACCTACATCCTATGCTGAGAACAGCTCGGCCCAGTGACTTCATTCTGAGCACTAGAGACAACCACAGCAAATCTATATTAATGAGGCGTTAGGGTTTCGTGGCTAAAAATGAAAAGGAGTCAGGCACTGCACCAGTTAAAGCCCCAGGAACGAAACCGACTCTGTCACATTTCACAGCTGCCTGTTAGGTCTTTACAACATGGACAGTAAAATATATTAAACTCACATTGCAATAAAAAAGCCCACCTGAATAGATCGTTTGTAGAGCGAAGTAATGATGCTGAGGGAACATCACTACAGGAACTTTTGTATTTCCTGACTTGTGCAATTTTAACAGCTTCAACCATCATGCCACAGAAACACGGTGTTTTGTCCCAATTACCTAGATTTTTTTAAACAGTATGTATATAAAGAGAAATAGCCTTTGCTGACATGTTAGCACCTCCAAGGTTACGGGTAGGCTTCTGAAGATCACATGTGGTTTTGAGGTGAACTTCTCATTTGTGCCGCTGCTATTGTTTGGCTGGAGATTGTTTTGGGGAAAATTTTTACCAGATGTCAAACAACACGTTAAAATCTTAGTGTAGACAAGGCAAGTTGTAATTTTAACCAGCTAAAGTTACCTCAATCTACTAACGTGCTAAAATTACAACTTGCCTTCACTAGGATTTTAACTTAAGAATACACATTTTTTCCTAGTGTAGACGTGGCCTAAGAGTTTACACCTTCTGATAGCTGAATCGTTGCGAGAGTGAACGACGGTATCTTTTAATGAAAGCATACAATTTGCCAAATATTGCAGAATGCATCAAAAAGCCTTTACACGAATTACACATCTGTGATTTTTTTGGGGGCATGGGAGGGGGTAGGAGATAAAGGCTTCTTAATTGAAAATGAAGACTTGATTATTTCCAAAACAGATGAACTGAAGTGTTTTTAAACTGGGTTTTTTTCTTGCCACACTCAGCTTTGTAGATGATGCTTGTGGGGAGATTTTAATCAAGTAATGGACCTGCAGCTTCACAGCATTAGAGTGCCAATGTCATTCAAACCTCACTAGGAGACCGCATCACTGCTATTTTTGGTGCCTTGGACGATTTAGATATGTTGTAGCAAGAGTATCCTGTAAGAAAAGGTTATTTCTCCCCTATGCCTGGCATAACATGAATTATCCTGATCATAATTTGAATCAGTCTCTCCATCATTTTAATCAGATTTAGACAACAGGAAATGCTATTGTGATTTCAGTTCACGGTCCAAGTACCATGCAAGTCCACTAAATAGTGACTAACCCATTAGACTGAAAGCTAATTTACCTTTTTAACGAAAAGCAAACTGTAGGTCTACATTCCCCCAATCCGCGCTCTGCATTATCCTTAACGTGTCATTTCATTTACATGCTTTAGCTGCAGAGGGTTGGGGTTTTTTTTTTTAAATAGACACTGTTAGCTGTTGCTGTAAATATGGACACAGACAAAATACACAGTGAATAGCAAACAGCACAATGATGATTTTCCACACTCCCACCTCAAACTGAAACATTAGGAAACATGAGCGAAGAGAGCTGGTTTGCAAATTAAAATAAATTGAGGTCAACAATTTACACTGATTAAAACCTGTGATGATAAAATATTCCCAAACATGAGAAGGCTAAGGATACAAGGGTGTTTTAATAGATTCCAGCTAACAACCCCACCCAAAATATTACACTTGCTTTACAAAAATTCTACATCTTTACAAAGAAAAAGTAAAATCTGGAGAGACAGAATGAAAGGACCCAGTCAGATCCCTTTTACCATAAAATCCTTCATTACCCACTATAGTGCCTGACTCACACTGGACTCACTCCCGGGATTTTTTCATCCTTAATCATGTTCTTTTGTTTGTTAATTTCCCTGTATTTTTTAAATACCAAATCTTTAAGCTGGGTTGGCACATCAGCAGATAGGGAGCCTTCGCTGACATGTTATCAAAGCGGGCCTCCCCTCCCACCCACTAACAAGCCCACAGGAGGTACATGAGGCGCATGTTTAGGTTGGACATTGCAGGGAGGGAGGGCATAGATGGTGGGGCTTGGGATTTATTCTGGCAATTATAGTGGTATAATTATGGTAAATTTCTCAGCATAGGCAAGCCCTAAAACTCTGCTATTCTTTAGGCTTCTCCCACTGCACCTCTCTTTCTACATTTCCCAGTAGCCTGAACTCCATAATTGTGCTCCATGTCCCAGCAACCTCTGGCCCGCTCCAGACAAGCAATTTTCCCACTCTCCCCCCATTCCGAGATTCAGAAGCATGACTCCCTGGCCCTGTAAGGCCCCCTGCATCCCACCCCAAATCCATGTCTCTCACTGTCCCCTACCCCTACTCAGAACTGCTGCCCTTGGGAACGCCACCATTCATAGGCCTCCACCCCACATTGCTGGCTTGGTCCTGCAGCTCAGCCTGGAGTCAGGAGGCGCCTACGTATGTCTGTAAAGGGATTAAAGTAATTTTCAATGCTGCTCTGCACACACATGAAAGCAGCTCTGGCTTAGACCCTCAGGTAAGGGAAAAAACAAGCAGGATCATAAGGAGAGGGATAGCTCAGTGGTTTGAGCATTGGCCTGCTAAACCCAGGGTTGTGAGTTCAATTCTTGAGAGGGCCTCTTAGAGATCTGGGACAAAATCAGTACTTGGTCCTCCTAGTGAAGGCATGGGGCTGGACTTGATGACCTAACAGGTCCCTTCCAGCTCTATGAGATAGGTATGTCTCCATAAAAGTGACCCTGTCACTTTAAGGTACACACCCTTCTTTGTACAACATCTCCTGGCCCACGCAATAGGAGTCAGAACCCAGCTTTCTTCAGTCTGATCCAAAAGAGAAAACCACCAGACAAAGGGTAGCTGGCCGCAGCTAGGCAAAATGAAACACTACGTCCCTTGCAATCATGTTATGTGGGCAACCTGTGTAAGGCATGTGGACAATATTCCAGCTCCTCAGGTGCTCCTGACACTCTTTTCTCCTTGGGCTAGATGAGTTGCCTCTTCCTCCTTTTATAGAATCCCTACTCTAATGAGGCTCTAGTTCACTCGTTTCCTGCCTTTCTCAGCATTTCCTCATCAACTCTTTATGGGTATGTCTACACTTCAAGCTGGAAGTGTAACTTTCAGCTCAAGAGACATACCCATGAAAGCGCTGATCCAGCTAGCATGCCAGAGTATAGACACACCTGCACATGTGATGGTTGTGTCCAGGAATTAACCAGTATTGGAAGGAAATTATTAGAGAGATTCATCTTCTGACAAAGTGACAACTTCCTAGAGATCCCCTTACCGTCTTACTTAATGCTCCAGTAATGGAGCTACATTTTAAACAGGACAAATTGATGATTTTTTTTTTTTTATGGTTAGCCACAAGACTTATACTGCACATTCTGGAAAAATGTGACTTCTCTGGAAGTGTGATGTAGTAAAATATGGACTGTCCTTGTAATGGAAAAGCGTTCACACCAAGTATGTTCACAAGAGAAGTACCAAAAAGAGAAGTATTTAGAAATTTGGTCACCCTTTTTAGCACAAGAGGCTGGCTCCCTAGTCAGCAAGCCCAGAATGTTTATCCAGGTTCTTGGAATATTAACCTGATCCTGAAGGAGTCCTATACAATAAAATATTAACATACTATATTGTAACTGTGCCTTAATAAAAAGTTTTTTAAAAATAGTGACCACGTGAGGGGGTAGATGCTCAGGGTATGCACCTGGTGGCTTGGATGGGATTGTTCTCAGGGTGGCTAGCCCTTCCCACTGCCACAACTACACTACAATCAGACCAGATAGCAAGGGTGACCAGATAGCAAGTGTGAAAAATCGGGATGGGGTGGGGGTAATAGGTGCACCTATATAAGAAAAAGCCCCAAATATTGGGACTGTCCCTATAAAATTGGGACATCTGGTCACCCTAATCAGAGCTAGCGTGGATACGTCTCCTTGAGCTGGACTTTACACCTGCAGCTCAAAGTGTAGATATACCCTGTGTTCTGTAACTTCCCATTGCAAACCCACCCTCCCCACCCCCACCCCCAACTCCTCCCATATCTCCCTCCCTCCCCCCATACTAAGTATATTTCTCCACAGGAAGGCCAGAAAATACAGTTGAAGCTATTTGGAGACATGGCAAGACAAATCATTAGGAACATTTTCAAGACATCAAGAACAGAGATATTAGTAGTCACCATAACTCCACTCTTCTCCCCCTCCCCCCCCAAAAAAAACCTTCTTAGAAGTCTACCTTGGGAAGAAATCAGCCATGTGAATTACACCGGGGGGGGGGGGGAAGAGGAGAGAGAGAGACTTTCTTTTGGGGGAAGCTAGGTATAGTGGGTGGGGTTCTTTGGAAGTGGGTTTTTACTGTAAAGCTAGTTTTAACCTTTATATGGAGCGGGTGCTGCTGCTCTATAATACCCTTGCCATGTAGACAAAAACTGAAGCTTTGGGAGCATCTCGTGTACAATTGTGCATTGCTCCTGAACGGTGATTGTAGCTGATGTCCACCAGTTTATTTCAAATTCTGTCATTACCGAAATTGTTCATTCCAACAACCCAAGTAGTTAGATGCATCTATTCCGCCTGATGAAACAGCACTGGGAATGAGAACGCTAGATGTGGGTAAAGCACTACAAAGCAACAGCCAGAGAAAGGATCTCTGGGTTTCTTGTACCTGTTCTGCTCTGCTGGCCTGGAATGGGCAAAGCAGGAGGCAGAAAAATGAGCTTTGCGATTCAGAAGAGCAAACAGGAAAAGACCCTGCTCTATGACATCATCTCAGAGGCATTGGCCAGAAAGGGGCAAAGTACGCGGTCTTGGTTGGGGAGCAATGGGAGATGGCGGCTGCCCCGCAGAGCGCCTAAACCCCATACAAATGGAGCCTTGCATGAAATACCAAGTGGTAGTTGATTTCTCTCAGAAGTGTTAGATTTTTTTTTGCTCCTCATGTTGCGCCATGTTCCCCCTTTCCCTGCAAACCACTCTTCCTCCAACCCCCTCTTCCCAGAGAGCTACAGAGTCCAAAAAGACTTCCCTCCTAAGCCCTGCATGACTGGTATTCCTGTCACAATGCAAAATGATTTCATAACCACTTAACATTAGTGCAGCTCTGCTGCACAAGGAGTGTTGCTATATAATTTAGTCATTTATAGTACACGGGGGCCATAAAAATGATTCATTAAAGCACCAATCAATCCTACAAAGTGATGCACACAGGCCCATTAACCTCAGTTGGGCACTGCAGAAGCCCACCTCAACGAATCTCTTTGCAGGCTCAGAGCCTTTCAAACTTGTTTCTCAGGAATCTGGGGATCCTGGTTATACTATATTTGAAAGAGCTCCTACAGTTATTCCCTCTGCACGTGGCAGTCAATTCACTTAAACTAGGCACTTGCTTTAAATATCATTGATCTGCATGTAACAACATCCCAGCATTAAGAATCCCACCACCGTTTGGGTGGGATTTTCACAAGTGCCCAAGTGACTTAGGAGGAAGTCCGATTGTCCCGCGTTCCATGCACTGGGAAGTTATTCCGCCTTACTACTACTAGGGTCACTGCTGAGCTTGTGTGTTGGAGTGCAGATCCACCCCCTCTATTTTTGGTAAAGTTACCCAAGGTGTACTATCTAGAACTCTGGATTGTTCAGGATATGTTGAGGAGCTCCATCTCCAAGGCCTGGTCCACACTAACCCCCCACTTCGAACTAAAATACGCAACTTCAGCTACGTGAATAACTGAAGTCGAAGTACCTTAGTTCGAACTTACCGCGGGTCCAGACGCGGCAGGCAGGCTCCCCCGTCGACTCCGCGTACTCCTCTCGTGGAGCGGGAGTACCGGCGTCAACGGCGAGCACTTCTGGGATCGATCCAGGATCGATTTATCGCGTCTAGACAAGATGCGATAAATCGATCCCAGAAGATCGATTGCTTACCGCCGGACCCGGAGGTAAGTATAGACCTACCCCAAGAGGTGATGCACTCTCTGCAAAAGAGGGGTATAGAGTGGGCTTCAGAGATAGTCTGCAAAAGGAGGCTACACAACACATGTCCCTAGATCCGGCCACAGAGCCAACTATCTCGGACGGTCGTGGGCTGCATTTCTGAGCCAGCAAAAACTGGCACCTGAGAATATGGTTTGAAGCATTTTTCCCAGGTCACCCAGAATGCTTCTGTAAGGGAGACCTGTGTTATCATATAACTGTGGATCTTCTCCTGATCCATGTTGTTCAGAGAAATACATTTAAGCTTCCAGCAAACAGAAAGGATTAAACAAACAGAAGGGAAATTGCCATCTAAGACCACCAAACAGGCAGGGTTGCTTCCCATTGCACCAACTCTAATCAAGGTAGGAGGGGGAAAACAGTTAGAGAAGCAGAGCTCGACTGCTGGAAAGCATGTATATACAAACTTCCTATTGACTGCCTGACAGAGTTTGAGGAACTCTTGTCAGTCTGTACTTGTAGCAACCATATCCCAGAACTAGTTTTAACTAAGAGCTATTGACTTCTGGAGGTATGAAGCAAGTCAAAACTGCAGAAGTTATCCAAAGCCTAAGACGAGAACTGCATAATCAATGGTTATGTCAGGGGAAAATGCCTTAAAAATATGAGACTTCCAACTGTGAAACTGTCAAAAAGCAACAGTGCTGCAGATCCCAGTATAAAGTATTTATTTAATACTCAACAATTAACACAAAGTCCTCCTTTAAATTCTTATTTTTTTTTACAGTAAATAAAAATGTATTATTCCCCCCCATGCATGATCACCGTGTATTAATCTAAGCCTTTTATTTTAGATGTGAAAAAATAAAGTGTTTCCCCGATTTCATCTTTTAATCATACAGCTATCACGTGGTGCACTGCATTGAAAGGAGACAAGAATTATTATGCCGAATGCACAGTTTGTGGTTATTATTTTTTACATAAAGTGTTAAATGAATCAACCACCCAATAAAAATAAATATTGTATCTTAAAGAACTGATAGTTTTGCAGTATTCCTTTTCTGTAAATAGACCTGTGTTTCAAAGATTTCCATGTGCTGCATATAGCAAAAAAAATGTAGTGGTTTTGTTTGGTTACTAAAACAAAACCTTAAATTGTCACCTTTACACACTATTACAGACCTAAACCTAAAAGACTCCATTCTAAATGAAAAAAGCTATGTGTTGGAGGAGGTTTTTTAGCTGCTGAATATCTATGTATAAAACAAGGCTAAGAAATTCTGGTCTAATTAGCAGCCAATCATCTACATTCAAATGATCCATTCTTATCGGAGGAGAGGTGAGCAACTACTTATAAAGGAACATCTGTATAAGAGTGGTGTAATTTGGAGACTGATTTTAGATACACAGAATTGTTCTGGATTGTGCAAATTATACTAATTGCTGTGACAGGAATGAATTTCAGGGATGTGTGTGTGGTATTGAAGTTTCCTGAATGTGCACTTTTAATTACACCCTCTTTGGGTTGTCTTGAAATACTTTTGGCACTGGGTTTATAGATAAGCTATACAACTATTTACCCTGCCTTTCAAGACATTCCTTTGTGACAGCAAAGGTCAAGCATTTTTCATAATACACTAAAACAAAACTGATTTAAAAATTAAAGCAACAAACAAATGTTTATGCTTTATTTTGTATTATTGTGAAAAAGGGAATACTGCATTTGAAACTGTAGAAGACTATATATCTTAATCAAAGCCACCAGCCAGCACATTGGAAGTCTGATAACAATCATTCCAATCAGTTCTATTGGCTATTTCTTTTTACATAAATAATATAGACCAAACATCATAAAACATTTCAGCAACCTTCTTTAACAGAAAAGAGGAGCCCTTTTAGTTGTTGAGAAACAATTGCAGGACTCAAATTCTGAAACTGTCTTTTGAGTTATCAAATTGCCAAATTCATGCAGCTCCTAATGAAAAAAAATTCAATCAAGTTCAATAGGACTGCTATCTTCTTGACCATCTTCTGCATCATCATCTTCCCCAGCTCCCATCAGACTGTTTAAAAGATTTCCTATAATTAAATACAGGATAGTTAAATTTTAATTTTGGAAAACTGGTGGAGTAAACTATTTTATTTTGAAGTTCATTACTGTAATGGAGTGGATAATTAAAAATATAAATATAGAAGTTAAAAGGTATTCCTCAAAGCAGTTTCACAGTAGGGTACATTGCAGGCCCCCTCTGTGTTTCTTATGTCGCTTTAAGTTATTCAGATACTTACTGATATATGGAAAATTTTACTTCAGAATTAATAATTCTTTAAAAACAAGGCCAATTTTTAAAAACAGCACGTGAAAAACATTTTATCATCAATAAAAAGTGATTACAGAAGACCACAGTAATCATCTCAAAAACTGCATGCCAAAGCGAGCTAGAGCACTTTAAAATCGGAGCTAGAACGGACTAGAAAACTAGAGAGCTATAGTTGAATCAAACGTTGTTCTATAAAAAGACTGAGCACCTGAGTCTCCATTTACAAACAAAACAAATCAATATATTTTAAATAAAAAACCATATAAGCAGTGAAGTTATTTACATTAATTTTGAAAGCTACTTTTTCCAACTGAAACATTGACTAAATATTACTCCTGGGGGGATTCTGTGCCAAAAAATTCTGCGCCAAAATTTAAAAATTCTGCAAATTTTATTTGTCAAAATAATGCAATATAATCACACCAGTTTCATTTGTTTTGGTAAGTGATTTAAACTACAATATAGAAAAAAGTCACAATAACTGTTCAGCATTTCCTAAACACATGAAAGTTAAGTTAGAAATACTTGGTAACTAATACCCTGCATTCCAGTTACAATCCTGGATTTTCATTTAAATTGCATTACAGAACACCACACAGGGGGGAAAAATAAGTAGAATGTCATTTTAAATTGCTCAGACTTTCACACATGAAAGTCATACAGTTTTGTTCATCATTGTTCTGGACCTAGCTGCGTACTTTGGAAAGGGGTTTGGTTCTGATTGTCCTGACATTTTATTGACTGCTTGGTAAATGTTTTATTTGCCCTCAAAAGTCGTTTGTTTTTTTTAATGGGTAAGTAAAAAATCTAACCCCATTATGCCACTTTGGCACAGGAAAAAAGTGAGAAAGCGTGTAGATCTTTCTAGCTGATTCCCTTACTGTCTTTACATCAGTCTGGCAATGTAGGGGCCTTAAAACTTTTACAGGTTTTTAAGTTCCTGGGGGAATTGACTGAGAATGGGAACAGTTAACGAACAACAGAATAATTAACAACGTTACTATGCAGACAGGTTGCTACATTTCTGCTTCAGAGAATAAGATCAACAGAAACATTAACAATTTTTTTTACAAATTATTTTCTTTAACATAAAAACAAACAATTTTCAGTAACATGATACTAATATTTAATTAAGTGTTTTTTCAGTTCTCAAGAAGTTACATTTTACTAGGCAGGCAGGGTGCTACACTTCTGCCTCTCCTTCCTCCTGCATAACAAAAAGACCTACGCTCCTCCACCCCCCCTCAAGCGGCAGTATCAAGAGGGACAGTCTCTTTTGCTTGTTGCCCAGCCCCAGTAGGCACACACATCAAGCCCCTCTCCCCCTGCAGTAGTATGCATCTCTGAAGCTGCTCCAGGCACGCTGGAACAGAAGCGCTGCCTTGGCTGCAGAGGAAGAGATGCGTGTCCCCCCCACAGATTTCTTTTCCATTTTTCTGCATGAGGGGCATAGAAATATGAGGGCCATATGAATTCTGCACCCGCCCCCCCTGCGGGCACAGAACTCTGTCAGGAGTAAAATATGGAGAATTCTAACTTCAGTGGGATTTGAGGACAATCAGCACTTTAGTGACCAGCCCCTAAAAAGACATCTGAGAAATTAAAAGTTTTTAGATATATCAGCTTGATTATTGACATGCTTTTTAGGTTCCAACTTTTACTGAAGTTGACTCCATTAACCCTGGAAAAGTTGCTGAAAGCATTGAATGGCAGGACAGATGTACATTGTAACATCTGCCTTAAATACAGGAATGAGTCTTGGGAAACAAAATTGTGGTTTATAACATAGCATTCGCATGTCCTCCATCTCACTCTCAGATTCAAACTTCTGAAAGCCTGTTTACATACTGGCTCAATTACAATAGTGATATTTTTACTAAACTTTGGGTACCAGATAAAGGAATTAAACAGGTATTTATTATAAGCCAAAAAAGTTTCTGAGGAAGAACTTATTTCTTTATGGGAAAATATTGTAGTCAATGATTTTTTAAATATAATGTGACTCAATTTGTTCCGTTGTGATTTAAAAAACACAAAACAAAACGTGAATAGTACTTAGTAACTGATGTTTTGATTTCTTCTTCCAATAAGACTTTTGTAGAAAAAACAGTATTAATATTGATTCCTCCTGCAGAAATAAACATTTACTACACAAACACTACTTACTTTGAAAAATATTAGACTTCTAAGGACCCAGTTCCGCAAATACTTCCAGACGTACTCAACTTTAAGAAATGAATATTCCCATTGAAATTAACGGGAATACTCTTATGCTTCCAGTGAAGCCAATGCATAAATTTCAGCAGGAGGGTTTACTTTGCAATTTACTATTTAATCTCAGATTTAATATTTATAGGGATATTATACCATTTCTTCCCTTTTTTAGCCGAAGTGAGGATTTTACAAAATTCATATCCATTCCAAGGGTAATTGATTCATTTTATATTGGTGACTAATTTTATCTGTGTTTACTTGTATCATAAAGACACTATACATAAATTACAATTAATTTAATAAATTAGGCCAAATATAATGGGTGAGTAATAGTCCATAAACTGGTACTATTTCCAAAAAGATTAGAGGTTGTAGCCATAGACATTTCATTGTTATAAATTACCTAGTAATCCTCCGTAGGATGACGTCTGCTTGGGTGGAACTCCAAAGAAGAGCTGTCCTATTCTATCTAGGTACTGAAATAACACACAAAACAGATGTTAATTGTTTATACATGTCGAAGTATCTAAGACAAGAAAAACAGATGTTAATTGTTTATACATGTCAAAGTATCTAAGACAAGAAAAGTCAAACCCTATAATTTTCTAGCACAGGGGTGGGCAAACTTTTTGGCACATCTGGGTATGGAAATTGTATGGCGGGCCATGAATGCTCACGAAATTGGGGGTTGGGATGTAGGAGGGGTTGAGGGCTCCGGCTGGGGGGTGCGGGCTCTGTGGTGGGTCCAGAAATGAGAAGTTCAATGTGCGGGAGGGGGCTCCGGGCCTGGGAAGACAGTTCGGGTGGGGGCTCTGGCTAGAGGTGCAGGCTTGGGGGTAGGGCTGAGGATTAGGGGTGGGGGTGCAGGAGGGTGCTCCGAGCTGGGATCAAGGGGTTTGAAGGACAGGAGGGGGATATGTGCTGGGGTTTGGGGCGTGGGAGGAGGGCAGGGGTCCAGGCTCCGGGTGGTGCTTACCTCAAGCAGCTCCCAGAAACAGCAGCATGCCCCCCCCTCTGGCTCCTATGCGGAGGCGCAGCCAGGCAGCTCTGCACACTGCCCCGTCCGCAGATGCCGCCCCTGCAGTTCCCATTGGCTGTGGTTCCTGGCAAACAGGAGCTGCAGGGGCGGCACTTGGAGCAAGGGCAGTGTACCAAGCACCTTGGCTGCCCCTACGTATAGGAGCCAGAGGGGGGTCATGCCACTGCTTCTGGGAGCTGCGTGGAGCCATGGTACGCAAGGAGGGGGGCAAGCCCCTGACCCCGCTCCCCAACTGAAGCGTCGGAGCAGGGCAAGCCCCGGACCCTGCTCCCTAGCAGGAGCTCGAGGGCTGGATTAAAATGTCTGAAGCAGAGCCGTAACAAGGGCGACACGAGCGAGGCACTTGCCTCAGGCACACAAAGCTGGGGGGGGGGGAGGGGCGCCCTAGGAGCACATGCAGTGACAGTGGTGCGGGTGAGTGTGCTGCTGGGGGGGGCTGAAAAGGGGGGCTCCTTTTTTTTTTTTATTAATGGAGATATCCCATCTCCCAGAACTGGAAGGGACCTTGAAAGGTCATCGAGTCCAGCCCCCTGCCTTCACTAGCAGGACCAAGTGGTCCCCTCAAGGACTGAACTCACAACCTTGGGTTTAGCAGGCCAATGCTCAAACCACTGAGCTATCGCTCCCCTCCTCCCCCAGAGCTTGCTACTGCCAGCAGGGAAAGGGCTGGGGGGAGTCCTCCTCTCTGGCCCCTGTCCCGGAGCACCCTGCCTGCACCCCAAACTCATCCCCAGGCCTGCCCCACCCCAGAGCCCACACCCCCAGTCAGAGCTTTCACCCCCCCACTGCACCCTCAACCCTCTGCCCCAGCACTGAGCCCCTCCCACACCCCAAACCTCCCATTCCCAGCCCCAGACAGAGCCCTCACCCCTACTCTCGCCCTGAGCCCCTCCCACACTCCAAACCCCTCATCTGCAGCCACAACCCACAGCCCTCACCCCTGCACCCCATCCCTCTGCACCCCTCCCATCCCCAAACTCCCTCCCAGAGCCTGCACCCCAATCCCCTGCCCCAGCCTAGGGCCTGCACCCCAGACCTCCTCCCTCACCCAAACTCCCTCCCAGAGCCTTGGGCGGATGGGGGATGGAGTTTGGGCGGGGCGTGTTCTGGGCACCACCAAAATTTCTACAGACCTGCCACCCCTGATCCTGCCCTGCAAACCTGAACTCCCAGCATTCTCAGGACACTGCTGATCCCTAGTGGCCACTGCTGATATCCAGCACCTCCCTCCTCTCTTAACCTGTGAGTCCCTCTCTGGACTGGAACTGGACTGGAACCGAAGACCATCTTGAAAGCAACATTGCCAGCCCAAGCAGTCAAAAATCATGAGTTGACCCCCCAAAATCACAGGCTCTACCACCGCCCCTTCATTCATTCTTCAGCGGCAGGCCCTTCCCTCCGAGAGGGACTGAGGGACCCGCCGCCGAATTGCCGCTGAAGAGCCAGCCCTGGGGGAGGGCGCAATTTTATATTCTTGCCCCGGGTGCAAAAATACCTAGTTACGGCTCTGGTCTGAAGGGCCGGATGCGGCCCCCAGGCCTTAGTTTGCCCACCCCTGTTCTAGCAACACAACTTCTCTCTCCAATTTGCAGAGAAACAAATGTTTTTGAAAAAAATAATTAAGACAATGTGCTTTATATTAAAGAATTACCATAATTTGCCTTTTGAGAATGCATTGTCTAAACCTCAGATTGTTCCACTGACAAACACTTTGCACAGTATCAATCCCATTTGATAAAAACGTGACAAAGAGAGTCATCTGTTGCATTTTATTAGGCTACACAATATAGCCCGTGTGTATATTATGTTGAAAAGGCATTATTTAATCAATTCTACTGGGCTGTGTTACAACTAACTACTGATAACTCACCTCATTATACATAGGATCTCTTTTCAGTGAAGGTTGATACTGTTCACACAATACTGTAAATACTGTTAGTTTTCCTCTAGAAAGGAAACAAAGCACAAAATGTAATCTTAGCACAAAATGAAAAAGTTAATTAAAAACAAAGTAAGAAGAAGTCATACCCATCAACAGCCAGTAACAGAAACCAGATGAAATTTAGCAATGGTTGTACAAATGGAGGCCCCTTTTCTATTGAAGGATGTTTCTGTGTATATGTTGTAAAAACCACGGATGCACTGGTCTTATTTTTTAAGCAGAGAAATCTGAAAGAGGAAGCAGTAAAATAGATGTTAAAAAGGGTATTTGGGAGCTCCCAAGAATTTCTTTTAAACCAAGAAAAAAAAAAGTCTAATGTTCACGCTGATCTACAATAACTTTAACTTAAAAAGCCACATCAGGCTCAATAGATCAGTTAATAACAGAAGCTCTATTAACTGAAAATGAAGAGCTCTAGCAACTGCTTAAAACCAGCCAAGGAGAAAATTGTTAAACGACTTTAAAGAACACCAGAAGCATTTGCAAATTAATAAGAGTCATACTGTTAGCTTAGATAGTAATAGTCAATGAGAAAGTTAATCTAAAGGAAGGCACGATTCTATCCAACTTTATACAGGCTCTATCAGAAGCACGTGAAAAATTGTAATGCTGCTACTTTTTAATGCATAATTCAGGTTAACTGGAGCTGTCCTTACTGTGGCCAAAAGTTGATCCCGTGGAAATAAATTTTCATTTCAGCGCATACCTCATTTTTCCTGATATCCAAAATAATCACCCCCTTCTTTTGGTGTGCATCTGTTAATCTTGAATGACAAAACAAACTTCTCTTCTACTCTTGGTACTGATTCAGTGCTAGTACATCAAACGAATTCTGTCCATATTGAGTCTAAATGTCTGCAAGTCCTATCTTAAGTAAATACAGGCAGATTCTCAAACAGAATTTGTCACTAGGTAATGAACTTATTGATGACCAAGATCATCTGATTCTTGAATAATGGTAAGTTATTTCTAGTTATAGTTTTTGCAAGACCCACACACTTACTGGGAACTTTGTGCTCAGGTGGTAAATGCTAGTAAGTATTGAGAGGGCTGTAATGAGAGACTTCATTTTCAGTTCTGTATTAGCCTCTGTACCTGAACCATTAGACTTTGTGGGTTTTTATTATTATTATTATTATTATTGTTCACTGCTGAAGTTACAACATCAATTTTGCATAGGATTAGAGCTTGTGATAAATCCACATATGTTGTAAGATTTATGCTAGCTATACATCTAGGTCAGTAAAAGATTTAGTTGCGTAAATTCTGCTTGGCAGAATATCACTTTATAAATGCTTTTGAACACATGTAATTACCCTGCCTGTACTGGAAACCCATAAAGGAACTGCTCCAGTTTACAGGTTGGAGAATGTTACAGTAAAAGCAGAAAGACTAGGTTTGAGAAGTGTTTCAGCATGACAAAAGCAACTACTGTTCCAACCTGTCCAACCCGCCATATAAGAGGCTTATTATAATAAAAAAAAATTAGAGGCGACAGATGAAAGGGAAGCCATTTTTGCTGGCAGTTAGGCAGGCAGCCTGGGAACTGCTCATCTTCAGCGCGTGTTAGTTAAAACGGAGTTAAAATGAACACCGTACAGGCTAGTAAATCAAAATATTTGACTATCAGTTTGCAAACCTGCATGATTATATATATTCCATCCCCCTATAAAACAAATACTTTAATGATCTTAGGAAGCTGGCAGTAACTCCACTCATTGAAGTACCCTATACTGCCATTGAATGTGCTTGATGAAACAAAAGTAGTAGTTCTTAGATGGCCAGCTCCCAGGCAGGGATCACATCAGGCTTTTGTGTTTGCAGACAGCCCAATACAATGATCTGGGCCTCTTGGCACCACCATCACATGAATAATAATGACAAGGACATATTTCAACATCAGACTTTCAGGGGGTATTATGAAGAGAAGAAAGGGATCTTACAAATGATTACAAATTCATTTTTAACATAAGGGCACTAATATAACCTCTTAAAAGGAGAACTTTTACTTTAATGATGAGGATGCTACTCTCAGATTCAGATGGATTAGTTTAGTTCTCCCAGTAGTTAGTGTGCTTTCACACCTTCACGGTCAAATTTTTTTTCCACACACACAAATATACAAATTGTGGGAGTGGGTCACATACAATCTTTGAATCAATATACAAAGTTTTTCCATCTCACTAACTACACAAAAGACTAAAAAACTTTATTCACTTTTACAATTTCTTTTGCAAAAAAGATATTTAACTCATAGTTATCCTACTTAGCTTGAGGCCAGAACACCAGAATGTAAATAGTTTAATCCAACACTTTGCACAGCAAACACTTTTATAACAAATAAATGTTGAACACCTACTGTAAGACTGCCTGAGCTACAAACATGTCCACCTCACTGCGATATCCCCTGGATGATGAATATTCTACTAGCATATTAGCACATCCTTCGCCATCTGTGGAGTGCAAGAAGTGATACCGAGATTCACAATAGTTTTGCTCTACAGAAGAAAGACAAAAAGAAAACAGCTGTTAAGAAATCAGTTTGTTATGCTTAATTCAAGAACATTTGGTAGGTTTGTTCCTTTTCCAAACAGAAGTGTCATGGGGCTGTTATGTAAACATGGGTATATACAACAAATACAAGGAAATGGCCATTTGTCGTTTCAAATAAATTGTAAGTACATTTTGAATTAGTAATATTTAAAAACTGTTTGTATTCAGACATTGCTTCCCCTGTCTAAATCGGTCTTACTCCTCAAATAGTCAAGATTGTAATTTGGTGTATCAGCATATTAAATATATTATTACCAGTAGTGAGATGACGGGGCAAGAAGTTTCACCTTAAACTCCAATGCCATTACCTTGAATCGTGTGGAGAAGAGGTTTCACCTAATTTTAGTCTGACCCACTCCCACTATCAAACTTAAGTTATTTCTTACTGTAGCAAAAGTTAATAGGAAATAAAAAGATTTTACCAGAACTTCATTTCAGGCAAAGCTGCATTCTAGCCAATGGCCAGGGCACATCAAAGTCATGATATTAATTATATTTTGAACCTGAAAGTCCCATTTTAATAATCCAGCCTTCTTCAAAAATAGACACGAGAACGAATGGATATAAACTGGCCGTGGGGAAGTTTAGGCTTGAAATTAGACGAAGGTTTCTGACCGTCAGAGGGGTGAAATATTGGAACAGCCTTCCAAGGGAAACGATGGGGGCGAAGGACTTGTCTGGTTTTAAGATTAAGCTAGATAAGTTTATGGAGGGAATGGTTTAATGGAAAAACATGATTTTAGTCAAAGGAATACCGTGCCATGGCAGGTAAATAGTATAATGGCTAACAAGGGTCAGGCTGGAGACTCTTGCCTACATGCTCAGGGTTTTACTGATCGCCATATTTGGGGTCGGGAAGGAATTTTCCTCCAGGGTAGATTGGCAGAGGCCCTGGAGGTTTTTCGCCTTCCTCCGCAGCATGGGGCAGGTATCACTAGCAGGAGGATTCTCTGCCAATTGAAGTCTCTAAACCACAGGATTTGGGGACTTCAACAGCAGAGTCAAGGGAAAGGGTAGGGACGGCTTTGTGGCCTGCATCATGCAGGGGGTCAGACCAGATGATCATAATGGTCCCTTCTGACCTTAAAGTCTATGAGTCTATGAAATTAAAGTCTCAAAAGATAGGACCTAAGAGAACACCTGTGGATGGATAGCAAGTCATCTGCTCTAGTCTGAGCACACTCCATTTTAAGTACATGCTGTTTCCTTTGCCCATCATGTCCAAACTCCTGTTGAAGCTTCATTGAGAAACCAACACTAATGCTTCAGAAATATTCTCACTCAGCAGCTGACAACAGCAGTACCCATCAAATGCCAACCAATAACTCACACAATTACATCACTGAGAAACAGCACATCAAACAAAGGCAGTCTGAACTTTCGACCAAGGGGTAAAGTTTACTATTTTTGACTAACATCCAGACTTCAGAGCTGCAGAAGAGCAGGTCTGATTTTGTTTGGTTAGAAAGTTCACTTAGTATATTGGTATTGGTAGAGACCCAGGGGACATCAGAGAAAGTGACTTTTTGTTCAATTATTCTCAAACTAACGTTCATATGTACTGTATATAACACACCTTAAATTCATGCATCATCTATGAGTAAAGTAAGAGTTTTATGCACCTCTCTCTTATCACATTTTACATTTGATTTCACGCATAATGAAACCACAATAAATTCAAGAAAAGGGCTCTGAAATTGGTTATGTTAAGTAAGTCTGATGGTCAGAGCTCAATTTCATGTAGACACCAAGTCAAAAACCTAAAGACCACTGGGAAGTGTTGCCATGTGCTGAAACTGTCTGTGGCTAGTTTATCCAGGATTTAAAAAAAAAAAAGAAAAAAAGAAAAGCAGACACTGAAATAACTTATAATCGATGGTGTCTTAAACTCTATTGTGACTAGCCTGGGTTTACTAGAGCACTACGTGGAAGCCTCAGGTTTATCAAGCAAAATTTTAACTTGCACAATATGAAAAGAACAAACCCAATCTATACACATTTATATTTCATTTTTTCACCCTTAAGAAAATTTAGTTATTGATATAATTATCTTAAAAGATTGTAGAAATCTCAGTGTTACAAAAATGAGCAAAATCAATTGTTCCTACCTTTCCACAACGTGATGGCTAATAACTGATGTAGTTTCGGATGACCGAGTTTCCCTGATCCACCACTGGACCATTTCAGTGCTCTGGACACAAAAGCTACTCTTTCAGGAGAATTTGGATCCATCAAACTAAACACTTTAGCCAAGTTTTCTAGAAGCAATACAAATATGCAATTAACATTACCAGAAGCATAGCAAAGTTTCTCCCGTTATCAATAAACCTTTGTAAAAACATCTTGAAAGATTAGTTGTTCTTCTTAAATGAGTGACTGAACAATGTACTTCCATGTGTAAAAGTCAATCTTAGCTCTGTAAATCAGTAACTTCCAATTGACCTCTCCGCTGCAGTGCCAGAAACCATACCCTGCCTAGTAACTGGCACTAGGTAGGAACAGCTTCCCATGTCCCATGGCTTAGATGTTCCTTTGCTGTCAGGGAGTTCCAGTGAGGAGACAAGGCTTCAGTTAGGAAGGTGCACTCCAGTCATAAGAAGTGTCAGGGATGGGAGCCTGTAATTAGGAGCAGGGCTGTCGGAGGACCGTGGAGTGAAATGCCAGACTGGACCTATGGAAACCAAGTGCATTCCCTATCCCATTCTCCAGTTGGTCAGCAGGCCCCTAGAACAGCAGTTGATGTGGAAGGGACTCTTCATGTGATTTCCAGCTGGGCAGCTCAGAAGAAGAGCTTTATGAACTGCACGCTTACCGAATCAGACAGTCCGACAAGCAAAGATTCTTTGACAAAATGGCCGAACCACGGGCAATGCACACACCACCACACTGACTGGATAGGAAGCCACTGTCCATCAAAGCGGCGGAGAGGTCAATTACTGTGCAGACAATACTTGTCGCTCCTGTGCTGGGGAGAGGACAATGCCAAAAATCATGCTCCACCTACAAAACATAGTGATGTTTGCTCAAAGTATGTCCGTATGCTTAGAGCCACATCAATTACTGAGAATCCATTATTTTTCCAGCAATTTTGTCTGTGTGTCACGTCTGGAACTAAATTAACCCCTTAGCAAAACAGGAGCCCACAACTCATGGCACAATGAAAGGGATTGAACGTTTAGGAGAACATTACATTTCTGATAACACAAATTTCTCTGACGTGCAAATACACTTGAAACTCTGTCAAACTAAATACAATGAGATAATCTCACCTAGTAATTCATCTGTTACTTTTGCGTCCGATTTCTCTAAGGACTCTAAAACCAGCATGGACAGATCAGCAGCACTGTTTTGCTACAAAATGTGCACAAAAACAAGAAATGTATTGTTAGTGCTGAAGCTATCATTAGTTGCTAGAAAAAGATCAAGAAAATGCTTAAAGTGTTTTGTGAAAAGCAGACAATTTTTCAGATGGAACAGGGACAATTAACCCTGTTCCACCCCACAAAAAGTAGTAGTAATTTAATAAAGTAAACCAAAAATCTGCATGAAAATACAGCACAACTGGCTTAGGCTGCAAATGCAGTGTGGACACACATGAATGTCAAAGTCTTTACAAGTGATGCAATTCATCTCTACACAGAAAAGACACAGGACTCATGCACTGGGAAAAGACTACATAGCAACTTCCCACAATAAAGACTTGTCTACATGGGGACATTCAGGAAAGTTAAGACGAATTAACCAAATCCTTGAAGAAGGATTAAATGAACTAAGTAACATCACACAAGGGTTTAATGTGCTTTAACCTGTGTATTGCTTCATGATCTTAGTTGATTTGTCTTTTCTGATTGTCCGAGTGTAGACAAGCCCTAGACTACTTATTAGCCCAAAACTTCAAACACTAATGAGTCACCATTTAACCCTCAAACAATTTGGAAAAAAATAAAAGGATTTCTTACTTGGCTGTGACTAAAGAACAACAGTGCCCCTGAATACATCAGTTCTCTTGCTTCTACGTGTTTGCCTTGGGACATATACCTGCAAATAAAAACAAAGCAAAGCAAAAAATTCTTGAGACAAAGTATCATTAAGTGACAGGTTTGCATATACTCAAAAATCACTTGAATTTGAAAGTAATTTAATACTACTTGAAGCACAAGGTGACAGATTTATTTTCAAAAATGTATGTTTGTATTGAAAATCAATGTATAGACAAGTGAAAGCTACAATGAAGCTGGTTGTATAGAAAGCATATAGTATATGACTGGACCTTATTATGAATATTAAAAAAATAATTTCCCTTTCTTGGTTCTCATTCAAAAGTTAGTCCCAAAAGGAGAACTGATCAAAAGTTAAGCATATGAAAACAAGGAATTATACTAGAACTTTGGAACATCACGTTACCACTTTTGCCCTAACAACATTTTTAAATATAAAACTTAATATTCTTACTCTCTTGGAACAGTGGGACAGCATCCAAAAGTCTGGTATGATGCACAAGACACAAGTGAATAATAAATGCAAGTCTCCAGCCTGTCCTATTGCATCAGTTAATATATGGAAGTTTAAAGTGCTTTCAGTATAAATGCTATACAGCACTGTAACATACGGTTAAGCCATTTAGGTTGCATATCACAAACATCATATCATATCATATCATATCATAAGAACGGCCCTACTGGGTCAGACCAAAAGTCCATCTAGTCCAGTACAGGGAAACCCCGCTATAACGCGCCCCACGATAATGCGAATTCGGATATAGCGCGATCATAATGTGGCTCCCGCCGCCCCAAGTGCGCAAAAATAAATAAATAAATAAATAAATAAATAAATAAATAAAATCCACAACACACCGGCCGGAGCGCTGCCAAAGCACAAAAAAAAAAGAAAGGAACGTGCCTTCCCCACTGCCTCTTCCCCCTGCTTCTCCTTTTGGCAGGAAGAGCCATTCTCCTCCCCAGCTGTCCTCACTCTTCATCTGCCCCTTGCACATCTCCCCTGCTCTCTGCCCAAGAGAAATTGACCGGCTTGAAACTGACCGGCTTTAAATGGTAAACTTTTCATAACCCCACTATACCGCAACCCCGCATTTATCGCGATCGAATTTTTTGGACCCCAATCATCGCGTTATAGCAGGGTTTCACTGTATCTTGTCTTCCGACAGTGGCCAGTGCTAGGTGCCCCAGAGGGAATGAACAGAACAGGTAATCATCAAGTGATCCATCCCCTGTCGCTCATTCCCAGCTTCTGAGACATCTCCACTCAACTCTTTCCCAGTCTCTTCTCACTGTCGTCTAGTCTCCTGATTACCACTTTTGGCTGCTACACAAGAGGACATGGGAAGTGCAATCATCCTTTGTAGAGCCAAATTAGCTAAGCTTTGATAGTATCTACAAAGCTGACAGCAATCAGAAAGAGTTACCACACAATACACCTCTACCCCGATATAATGCGACCCGATATACACAAATTCGGATATAACGCAGTAAAGCAGCGCTCCGGGGGGCAGGGCTGTGCACTCCGGTGGATCAAAGCAAGTTTGATATAACGCAGTTTCACCTACAATGCGATAAGATTTTTTGGCTCCCGAGGACAGCGTTATATCGAGGTAGAGGTGTATTTCAAAGAATCTGAGCAGTCACTTTCACCCATTTACAAAGACAGCAAATACAGTCTTAGGCCTTGTTGACACTTGCAAGTTGGAGCGCATTAAATCAGCCCTGGGCGCCCTGACTCCTGAGGTGTCCACGCTGGCAAGGCACTTAGAGCACCTGGACCCCGCAGCTGGAGTGCTCCTGGTAATCCACCTCCACAAGCATAGAGCTTTCTGCCCCCGGGCTGACACGCTACGGTGTCAGTGTGGATGATGTGTTGCATTACTGCATTGTGATTAGCTTCCGGAAATGTCCCATAATCCCTTGAAGTGGCCACTCTGGTCATTGTTGAACTTGGCTGAAGGCATACAGATATCCCCTTTCAAAGCTCTGTTTCTGACAGCCCGCAGGCTTATCTGCTCCAGGACACAAAGCAAACCAGTACTGTGGAATGCTCCTGCTGGGGTGGTGTGGGGAGGAGGGGGGGGGGGGAAAGGGAGGAGAGAGAGAGAGAGACGGGGGCTGATGTCGGGTTTCCCCCATCCCCCGACCGCTGTCTGAACTTACAAGATAGCATGCTGACACACTGCCCCCCAAAACACACGCTCTCTCCCCACACATACACACAACACACTCCCTACCCCCTCATTTGAAAAGCAGCTGCCAATCTAGTAGGATGCCCATGGAACAATGGGATTGAGAACCCTGCATCATGTGATGCTGTGCCTGCCCCATTAGGCATTGCAAACCCTTTCCAAAGCACACTGCAGCCACTTGCACACTGGGATAGCTACCACAATGCACTGCTCTCTATGGCCTTGCAAGAGCTGCTAATGTGGACATGCTCTACAATCACAAGGAGCACAGTGTGAACACACAGCAGCACTTTCCCTGCTGCTGTCTTCAAGGGCTGGTTTAACTCCCGGTGCTCTACATCCGCAAGAGCAGACATAGCCTTAGAAACTTCACACTTCAAAACCCAATTGCTCAACAATTCAGCTTCTAGCTTCTTCATTTAAAAATGAATGTTAAAAACCTCAAAGTGAGGAAAAAAACAACCATCCTTCATTCCAAAATTGCCATTATAAGGCCATGTGATTATTACCACACTGCTGTCATTACAATCTCCTGGACATAACATCCACCACTCTCTATAGCTAAAGGTTTTGTATTGTCTCAATTCTAAATTAAAAATGCAGTATCTGATACAGGTGGTAAAAGGATCTTAGAGAAATGAGAAATTATTTTTGTCGTCTTCTAATTCCCAAGTCTGTTTTGCCTCATGCTAGATTAGAATACTTGTCAACTGTGCAATCACCATTGAAGACACTAAGGATATTAGCCATTGTTTTAAGTAGTCTTGGGTGCTCAAAAGAACATTTGAGACAAGATTATCTTTTCTACGGGTACGTCTGCAGCGCCGGCAGTTACAGCGCCGCTCAGAGAGCGCTGAAGGGAAACCGCTGTTGTGTGTTCACACCATCAGCTGCCTACGCAATAGCACGTTCATGCTTGCAGCGGTATTCTTGGCTGCTATCCCACAGAGTCTCTCTTCCTCTTCTGCTGCTAAGAGTTGTGGGAAGGCGGAGGGGGTCACAGGACATCCTGGGTCCTGTCCCAATGCCCCGTAATGCATTGCTTCGCATCCCAGCAATCCTTGTGCTTAGTCTGCATTTGGTGCCATCTTTCAACGATTTGCGTACTGCGCGCTCTGCCTCTTTGGTCTGCAGGAATGGATCCCATACTGTTGACCAATATGCTGCTCGCTCTCACTAACATGTCACGAGTGGCAGTGGAGTTATTCCTTAAACTACAAAGGCAAGAGGAGTTTGACATTGATCTTGCCACGCATAGCAGCTACGACATGAGATTGCTTGTGGCATTCACAGAGGTACTGACCACAGTGGAATGCCGCCTTTGGGCTCGGGAAACAAGCACTGAGTGATGGGATCACAATGTCATGCACGTCTGGGAGGACAAGCAGCAGCTGCAGAACTTTTGGATGAAGAAAGCCATATTCATGGGATTGTGTGATGAGCTCGCCCCAGCCCCACGCTGTAAGGACACGAGAATGAGAGCTGCCCTGTCGCTGGAGAAGCACGTGGCGATTGCACTCTGAAAGCTAGCTACTCAAGACTGCTACCGATCGGTTGCTAACCAGTTCAGAGTGGGAAAGTCGACCGTTGGACACGTGTTGATGGAAGCGTGCAGGGCCATTAATCGCATCCTGCTCCAAAAGACCGTGACTCTGGTAAACGTGTATGGCATTGTGGATGGCTTTGCACAATTGGGCTTCCCTGACTGCGGAGGGGTGATAGATGGCATGCATATTCCAATTCTGGCACAAGACCACCTAGCCACTGAGTGCATTAATCAGAAAGGGTATTTCTCTATGGTTCTCCAGGCGCTTGTGGATCACTGTGGGCTTTTCACAGACATTAACGCAGGCTGGTCTGGAAAGGTGCATGACGCACGCATCTTTCAGAACGCTGGCCTGTTCAGGAAGCTGCAAGCAGGAACTTTCTTCCCAGACCAGATCACTGTAGGGGAAGTCAAAATGCCCATTGTGATCCTGGGAGACCCTGCCTACCCCTTAATGCCGTGGCTTATGAAGCCATACACGGGGAACCTTGACAGCAGCAAGGAGCAGTTCAACAACAGGGTGAGCAAATACAGAATGACTGTTGAGTGTGCTTTTGGCTGTTTAAAAGCCTGCTGACACTGCCTAGATGGGAGGATGGACCTGGCCCATGACAATATTCCTATGCTTATAGCAGTGTGCTGTATGCTCCATAATATTTGTGAAGGGAAGGGTGAAAGCTTCACTCAGGGCTCAGCACCTGAAGGCTGAATTTGAACAGTCAGAGACTAGGTCTATTAGAGGGGCGCAACACAGGGCCATAAGGATCAGGGATGCCTTAAGGCAGCAATTTGAAGCTGAAATCCACTAATATTTGTTGCTATGCTCGGGAGTGCAATGCTTGTAATGCTAGGAGGCGACTGGTGCACATAATGCAAGGAGGGGCCTTAACATAATTGTATGTTGCTTTGCAGGGCTCTGTTGGCTTTCAATTAATGGAATAAAGATTGCTTTCAAACCAAAACAATTCTTTTATTAAAAAACAACAACTGGAGGAGTGAGAAACAAAGAAAACACATCAGCACTGTGGGGGATAGGGGAAGGGAGGGTCCCAGGACAGTTAAAGATTTGTGTATGTCCAGGTATCATATGCAACCTTGTCCTTTGGAGTGCAGTGGGTACCATACTTCGGCAGGGCTAACCTGCAGAGGGACAGGTGTTGAGTGCAGTGGGTACTGGGAGTCCGCAGGGCTCGACTGTGACGGGGCAGGAGTGGAATGCAGTGGAATGACTGGAGCCAGCAGGTGATAATCGTGTGTTGGCAGTGTCTGGGGGGGGGGGCGGGCGCATGGGAAAGAGTTTTGTGACAGCGGCTGCAAGGGAGGGCAGCAGAGCTGCTCGGTTTGCAGTGGTAGTAGCACCTGGAGCGTGTCTGCTTGGTGTTCCACGATGTTTAAGAGCCGCTCCGTGGCTTCATTCTGGCATGCTGCGTTCTCCTTTCAGTCCCTCTTCTCGCTGTCCTGTCTCTCCTTTAATTCTTGGTTTTTGGCCGCGGAGTGCATCATGGCATCCCGCAGAAAGTCCTCTTTAGTTCTTTGTGCCCTCTTCCTAATTCTGCACAGCTGTTCAGCTGGCATAAAGAGGGAGGCTGGGCTCCCAAGGTCATATCTGTGAAGCCAAAATGCAACATTTTACAGAAGCAGTATTGTTTGCAACACAGAGACCACTGATTCAGTGATTTAAAAAACTCAGCCACTATTCACATACCTGTCACTAACTGGCTGACCCCAGGCAAGCACACATGAGTCACGAGCCCCCCAAAATGGTGAGTAACAGCAGAGGAAAAATCAGTGTTCCAGGATCATACTGTACACTGGGCATGTGGCTCTTGGGGAGAGCCAGCACTGTAGGGGGGGCCTTATAATCATTACTGTCCCCACATTTTCCACAGGCTGTGTTCATTATGAAAGATATCTCGCTGCTGACGGTGAGCAGGGAATCAAGGGAGGGTCTTCTCTAAGACTGCGGCTTCCACCCTGGCCCTTATGTGGCTCGCCTGTGTACAGCAATGCCCCCCCAGTGAGGGCAGAGTAGCGCAGGAAGGTGACCCTTAATGGGGCAAGAAACAAAGCAGCTCTGCCAAAGAATCTGTGGCAGCGGATTGCCCAGTATCTCCATGAGAGTTTCCTGGAGATCTCTGAGGCAGATTCCCGTGAAGTGAGGGAGTCAGTCAACACCGTGTTCTGCCGCTCAGATTAGGCATGTGGTGGTATGCGCATCATGCGGATACAAGCCTGCTTTCTGCAACCCTCCTGCCCCTAACAACTCGTTTCAGCCATTCCCAAAAATCAAATCCACTTACCAGGGGCTTCCTCTCCTGTTTGCGGTTCGCCAAGCTCCGACAGCTGTGACTGGCTAGACTCCTCCGGGGTAGAGAAGAGCTCCTGGCTGCATGCATCTCTAACCTCCGAGTAGTCCTCTGCCTCTGGGTCCTCCCCCCCCCCCCCCCACATCCTTGTCCAAGATTTCCTCCTCCTGGCTTGGTCCACTCTCGACTGGCACACGAGCCACCAAAGTATCCACAGTGGCCTTCGCAGGGGAAGTTGGGTCGCATCCGAGTATTGCGTCCAGCTCTTTGTAGAACCGGCAGCTCGTGGGCGCAGCACCGGAGCAGCGGTTTGCCTCCCGCTCCTTGCGGTAGGCATTCCGCAGCTCTTTCACTTTGACCCTGCACTGCAGTGTGTCCTGGTCATGGTCCCTTTTTGTCATGCATTGTGAAATCTGTCCATAGGTATCATAATGCCTACGGCTGGCGCACAGCTGGGACTGGACAGCCTCCTCTCCCCAAATGCTGATGAGGTCCAGCAGCTCGGCATTGCTCCAAGTGGGGGATTGCCTGGTGCGTGGAGCAGGCATGGTCACCGGGAAAGATGTGCTGAGACCACTGCATGCGTCACCGAGCAAACAGGAAGGGGACTTTCAAAATTCCAAAGGAATTTAAGGGGTGGGGCTCACGGTTAGTCACCTGAGGGCAGGGCAGTGGAGTTGAAACCGATGACCAGAGGCGAAAACACGCATTGTGGGACACCTCCCGGAGGCCAATCACAACGCTGTAATCGACCAGGGTGTCTACACTGGCACCGCGGCAACGTAGCCCCAGTGCAAAAAGCTGTACGCCTCTCGTTGGGGAGGTTTTTTACAGCGCTGCAACTCCACAGTTTCTGTGCACTAAGGGCTTGGCTACACTTGCAAATTACAGTGCAATAAAGGAGCCCCAGGCACCCTAGCTCACTCCCCGTCCACACTGGCAAGGCACATAGAGCGCTCTGACGTCGCGGCTACAGCGCTGCTGGTACTCCACCTCGGCGAGAGGAATAACATTTGCTGCGCCTTGGCTACAACACCCGGGCGTCAGTGTGAATGAGGTGTTGCGTTACTGCGCTCTGATCGGCCTGTGGAAACGTCCCATAATCCCCTTAAGTCAAGTGGCCACTCTTGTCGTTGTTTTGAACTCCTGTAGGAATGCGGAAATGCCCTTTCAAAGCTCCGTTTCTGACAGCCGGCATGCAAGCCGTTACTGTGGAATGCTGTGTGTGAGAGAGAGAGAGAGAGAGAGAGGCAGGGGGAAAGAGGTCTGCTGCTGTCTGAACTTACAAGACAGCATACTGACATGCTCTCAGCCCCCCAAAAACCCACTCTCTCCCCCCCCCCATACACTCTGTCACATTCCACCCCACTCCTCCCATTTTAAAAGCACATTGCAGTCACTTGCATGCTGGGATAGCTGCCCATAATGCACCACTCCCAATGCCGCTGCAAGTGCCGCAAATGTGGCCACGCCAGCGTGCTTGAAGCTGTCAGTGTGGACAGATTGCAGCGCTTTCCCTACTGCGCTCTACGAAGGCTGGTTTAACTCAAAGCGCTCTACATCTGCAAGTGTAGCCATGCCCTAAGAGGCTTGGCAGTGTGTAACCTTCCAGAGTTACACTGCCGAAAGCTGCTTTACAGTGCAGAAACTTGCCCAATGTAGACAAGGCCAAAGTTGACCTTCCTGGATTCCCACTGATCTTTCAGCCAGACAGATAAATAAAAGATCAGAAATCGTACCTTTTTGAGCTAAGGTTTTTTTTTGCTCTCTCAGCTAAATTTCTGAGGCTGACACTGCTTAAATGTCAATACAATATATTAAAATTCTGGAAGTATGCTCCAGTGATTTCACTTTTATTTGATCATACTACGCGTTCCAAATTATTCTGGTCCTTGGCTTATTTGTGCGTTTTTGTTTATTTGTTGTTGTTTTTTTAAACTAAAAGATCACCTTTAATCTGACTGCCGCTGTACAGACTTTTTATGGACTCTACCGTATAGCAGGGATTGGTTTACCGAATGGATGAATAGGTTCATATGTGATGATTTTGCAATCCTGGCTATTTATATTTTGAATAATGGCTGTTTGTTACAAGAGGTTTAAGAAATAGCAATCTCTTTTTTTCCTTCTGATTTATTTATATAAAAGTAACAATGTTCCCTCTGGCCAGACAGGACAAAAATACCTGTTTCCAATAAGAGTATCTCTGTTCCTCCTCCTACAAGCAAACTGCCTTCTAACACTACCTTCCTGCTAAGTGAACTCTAGAGACCCATTAATATTGATAGTTCAACAATACAAGGTTCTTTCTCAGTTCCTTGCTCCTATTCCACTGCCCCCAAAGCATTGCTTTTCAAGGTCACCGCCTGGGGAGTAAAAGACCAAAAATCAGGAAAACACCTATGACTAGGTGTGGAAAATATAATCGCTTAAGTTTGTAGCAATTTTATTTATTTAAAGCAGCATCTTACAAGTCTATTTTAACTGCCATTAAAGCATACAACTATAAATGGAAGCTATTAGGAATCCTGTGTCTGCCAAAAGCTCAGTTAAATTCCTTCTTTTGAAGATAGGACACTAACAAAATAATGCCATTTTAAAATGAAAATTGTTTAAAAAAATAGTTGTGTTGACAGAACTAATATACTGCATTACGTTTATCAAGATATAAGCGGTGTGTATTTGCACAGTAATGTAGTGGAATTCTATGTGCAGGTTTATTCAGATATGAAATGAGCACATTACAAAAGCTAAGACAAATTTAGCCTTCAAATCTTTCAAAAACAGAATTGCTCACTTCATGATATTGTATAGTCACTCTCCAGATCATGACTGAAGTTATTAAGAAAGCAACATGGAAAATGAAGTAGCACGGTATCTGGCGTGTCAATTAATTAATTAAATTGATAATACTTCTTGTTCCTTATCTTTTTTAAGCTTCCCCATTGTTATAGATTGCAGTGGAGTGGGAGCAGGGAAATGTAGCAATGGATCGAAACATTTCTGTAAATGAGACCTTGATGGCTTACTCAGATTAAACCAAGTGTCCTTGAGCACTAATAAAATGTAAGCCAATTTGACTACCACCTTGAAGTTAAACCTGGAAGTCTGACTTGAAATTTCCGAAGTCAGAAATCTAGATGTGCTTGATGGTTCAGCACCTACAATAATAATGAGACCCAAGTACGTACATTCATAGGAACATAGGAATTGTCATACTGGATTAGACCTGAGCTCCATCTATCCTGTCTCCAGCAGTGGCAAGTATCAGATGCTTCAGAGGAAGATGTAAAAACCCTGAAGCAGGGAGAAATGGATAATTTGTCTACCCTCATTAGGTCTCATCCTAATCTCTATTAGGGAATGGTTTGAACCATAAAGTTTAGTATCTCTTCCAAAATGTATTAGCACTAACTATAACAACTCTAGATATTCTTGTTATTCCTAAGTGGTATCCCTTTCTGAATATTGATAAATTCTTGGCCTCAATGACTTCCTATGGCAAGGTCCACAGTTTAATTATGACTTGTTATGAGGAAGTATTTCCTTTTTATTATTTTTTAATTTACCACTTTATTTCACTGAATGCCTCCTTGTTCTTGCGTTATGCCTGATCTACCCATTTTAAATTAATTCAGTGGGTTCAAGCCAGGATGCAAGTTACTGCATTTTAAACTACTATGAAAGAAAAGAGTGCTTGTTACAAGTTGTGTAAGAAAGAAAAACATTGTCACAATCTAAACTTTTCTGCAACAAAATTAAAGAGAGATTTCTGCTGACAAACTGTTTCAAAAGAAGTATTTGGAGATGTATTGTTACCCTTAAACATCTGAGTACTATTTAGTCTCGGTCACTCGGACAAATATTAAATGCAAAAGAGTGTTTAATAATAAAGTCTTACACAGTAGATGACAATTCAAGATTACAGCAGACATGTACTCAAAGTAGTAATACCACAGTACAAATACTGTACCATGAAGCAGACCTGTTACATTGCTCATTAATAGGCAAGGCACAAATTGTGGAGTTGTGCAGTAATATCTGCCTTTTTTTTAAATTCCCATGTTGACTAAACATGGTGAGAAATCAATGTATTTTAAAGAGTCTTCAAATCAAGTTCTGCTTGATAATCCGTCAATGACACTAGAATCAGGACATCCAAAAACCAGAATTACATCTGATCTGCAATTAAAAGCCGACCTGCCAAGCAACCCATTTGGAGAGACACCCTCACTGGAGATTCATTTAAGACACATTTTAAATTATCTTAGTGTTAAAATGGGGGATTTCATTGTGTATTTTAATTAAACAATTGATCAAAGTTTGTTTTGTTTTTTTAAATTCAAATTGTAATTTTATGACAGGTTTGAAGAAATTTGCACACTGTACTTTTACACACGAATGACACTTATAATTAAAAGGAAAACATTTTGGAGTAATAAGAGTTTACAGGTGCTAAGGATATACCTATGTTACCACCAGATGCTAACTTTTACCCAGCATGAGGTTTACTGCAGAACTACTAATTCAGTCACACCAATAATATTAACACCCTGTACTACTATTCTATCTTCCATCTGGGGATCTCAAAGTCCTTTAGCAAATGTTAATTAAGTCCTTTGGCAGCTTGTTTTAATATAGTTAACCTTTACATAACTCTGAACAGAAACTGCTCCTCATGAACTCACATTCTTTAATCCTTCTTAAAATGTAACCTCATCCTTTTGTTTAAGTTTAAGCATCCCTAAAAAGGAATGAAAGCAGCTGAGAAGGTGGAAGGGGGATAATGTAACTAACCCATTTATGCATCTCAATAGAAAAGGTGCAAAACTACCTTGATCATTACCTTTCTTTCCATTGGTTAGAGAAAGGAGACCTCTACCAACAGGACTGGCCTTAGGATGCCAAGATGCTGGAGCAAATTGGCATAACGGGGGGAGGGGGGTAAGAAGAAATGAGTAAGGAATCTTTTTCTCCAATCCTGCTTGCTCCAAGGCAAGTCTATAAGCAGTGCCAAACAGCCAGAAAAGGAAAAGAGAATGAAAAACCAAGCTGCATCTGCTTTTGGGCCTAATTGTTGTTGAGATCACATGGGGCTCTCTAGACGAGTGTGATGACAGCCTAGCAAAGCAGTAGAGTACAAAAAGGAGAGAAGTTGAATAATGAGACCATTTATACAAGGGAGGCAAGGGGCCCACGATTAACAGGTCTGTGTGTGGACCTTCCACAAGAGGTCAAGCACCCATCAGCTGAGTGGTGGTGAAGAGCTAAGCCATGACCTGCCTCACCTCCCAGGCCAATCACTTCAGGGTGGAGAATGGCCCATGATCATTAACTACAAGACCCCACCATCAATGGGTGGCCCCAACCCTGAGTAGGTTAGAGATCGGGGGCCAGTCTCCAGATTTGCTGGCCAGGGAGTCTCGGGGCACTATAACGCCAGCTTCCACCCTATGAACATCTAGGTAGCTTGGGGCGCCCCCCAAGCCAGACTCCAGCCCCCACTTCACTCCCCTCTCCCCCCAAGCCAGACTCCAACCTCCTTTCACTCCCCCCTCCCCCGCCAGCCAAGAGCCCCTCTCCCCCCAAGCCAGACTCCAGCCCCCCCTTCCCTCCTCCCCGACCTCCCAAGGGGGAAGGACGAACTGGGGCGGTGGGTAGAGGGAAATATTCTAACCCCTCCCGCACCCACCTTCCCCTCAATTCCGCCTCCCCTATGCACTTCACGGTGAGCACCTCCCCCCTCTAGCCCAATCAGCTGGCGAGTAGGAGAGACGGGCAGGCCGTGCGTCCAACAGCCTGGGCGGGGCGGGGCGCGCGGGCAGCAGGTTAGTGTGCGGTCGGAAGGCTCTGGAACGGGCAGGGTTGCCGGGCCGGGCTGTACCTGAAGAAGAGGGTCCGATACATCTGGTGCGCCTCGTAGTATTCGCCCTTCTCCACGCTGGCGCGGAGCTTCCCCTCCACCCGCTGCACCCCACCCCGGTTCCGCCCGCCGCCCTTCGCGGCCTCCTGCTCCGCCGCTGCCATCATCGCCGCCGCCATTGATGCGGGGGGAGGGGGCGGAGAGAGAGACACGGGCCCGGCCCCGCAGCTGCCTGCTGCTCGCTACCCGGGCCGGCTTCCGTCAGCCCCGCCCACCAAGCAAGACGGCAGCCTGGGCGGGCCAGTGCCCGCAGCGCCGCTTCGCGGTGGCGACGCTACACCACGTGACTCAGCGATGGGCGGGGGAAGGAGGGAGGCTATGGGGGCGGGGCGGTAATCGTAGTGAAGGGGGTGGATAGAGAGCGTGGGCTGAAGGGTGGGTGGAGCGAGGAGGAGGGAGGGGAGGGGCAGATGGTTTTGGTGAGGTCCAGGCTGAGGTATCCCCGCTGGAGGGAGGATTGGGATCCTCTGACAGGATTGCTAGCTAAGGCTGCTGCAAAAGAGCCTATCCCAGCCCACTTCTGCTTGTTTGGGTGCCCTTTTCCTTCGCTATTAATTTAACCTGCTTTTTTTACCTTAGAAATATGAGGAACGTCAAGCCTGGTTTTGCTGGGGGGGGGGATCTGCAGAGGGTCTGAGCAGAGGTGTATTGTGAACTCACCTTATCTCAAGACATGCTGAATCTTTTACAAAACCAAACTTTCTCCAATATGTGTATTAGGCGTGAGTTAAATAGGGCCTCAGTGTGGAGAGAGTTTTGTTAATAAAATTATACATAATTCAGGGCACACGGGTGGTAAAAAAAATATTTCATACTATGGTCACCTTTTTGAAACAGGACTAGATCAAAGCCAACTCACAATACATGGCATCAGGGCCCATATACATGGCAAAATTCACAGGTTCTGTGACATTGGTGACCAAGCTGACATACTGGATTCTTAGGCCGCAGCAAAAACCAAGTGTCTGTCTAAAACTTCCTGTCCTTAGTTGCTCAGTTGTCGCTCTTTTGTGAGGTTAATTTTATTAGCCCTTCAGTCACCTGAGACTTCCAGGGTAAAGGAGATCTGAATTTCTAGTTCTCTCGTCAGTTTCCTGCTCATGCCCTTCCCTTTTAAAAAATAATAAAATGTTCATTCTTTATACCTCATTAGGAGCAAAAAACAATTTCTTCTTTGCAAGTTTACTTTAAATATTGCTGAAAAAACAATTAACACTTGGCAGTTACATGAGATTTCCAGTGTCAAGAACTGATTCTGGAGTCTAATGAACAGGCATCAATAGAGGAAAAACTAGCAGAGTATTGCAGTGTGCTAGGAACATCCCTTCTAGATTTGTGACTACAGCTTTGGAAAACTCACAGAAAAATCTGCCCCCACATCCCAGGTTTTATACTGAGCCCAGTTGTTTGGACAATGTTATGTGAATACTCAAGTACAGACTACCACACGATCAATAAAGCTCAATTATGTATTTCTCTACTGAGTCTTAAAAAGTTCCAGGCAGGAAAAACATGGGATGGATGACATTGCAAATACAAAGCTTCTTGATGCACATGACTTGTATTTTAATCTTTACAACTACTGATCTGAGTAGCTTAACATGGAATTGTGTTGTTTCTCTCAAAGGTTTCAACAAGTTTTATTCCACTAGAGGGCAACTGTTTTACACACTCAAATTTTGTGCAAGGAAAAAAAAATGAAACCTTGAGGACTTCTGTTCAAATGCAGTCCAATGGAGTTGCAACCAAATACCATTTTGTTGTCACAGAAAGGACAAGTTTAAATATATGTTTTTATCTGACTTAATCTGCAGCTTCCTTACTCAACATTACTGTTTAGTTGTGTCATTTTGGTGTGTTGCAACAGCATAGTACTTTAAGTAATGTCTGATTGAATTTTTTGGGGCAGGGATACATAAGAATGGCCATACTGGGTCAGACCAAAGGTCCATCTAACCCAATATCCAGTCTTCTGACAGTGGCCAATGCCAAGCACCCCAGAGGGAATGAACAGAACAGGTAATCATCAAGTGATCCATCCCTGTCGCCCATTCCCAGCTTCTAGCAAACAGAGGCTAGGGACACCATCCCCAGAGCCGCCGAGAGTGGGTTCGGGCCCCCCCAGCAAGTTCGGACCGGCTAAACAGAGCCGACGGGAGGAGGGGAAGCTGGGCCCCGGGGCCCCTTCCGGACCGCCGGGCCCCGGTAATTTGTGCTGGCTTCCCCCCCCCACCTCGTCAGCCCTGACCATCCTGGCTAATAGCCATTGATGGACCTATCCTCCATGAATTTATCTAGTTCTTTTTTGAACCCTGTTATAGTCTTGGCCTTCACATCCTCTGGCACGGAGTTCCACAGGCTGACAGTGCATTGTGTGAAAAAATACTTCCTTTTGTTTTCAACCTGCTGCCTATTAATTTCATTTGGTGGCCCCTAGTTCTTGTGTTATGAGAAGGAGTAAATAACACTTCCTTATTTATTTTCTCCACACAAGTCATGATTTTAAAGACCTCTATCATATCCCCCCTTAGTCATCTCTTTTCCAACTGAAAAGTCCCAATCTTATGAATCTCTCCTCATACAACAGCCATTCCATACCCCTAATAATTTTTGTTGCCGTTTTCTGAACCTTTTCCAATTCCAATATATCTTTTTTGAGATGGAGCAACCACATCTGCATGCAGTATTCAAGATGTGGGCGTACCATGGATTTATATAGAGGCAATATGATATTTTGTCTTACTCTCTATCCCTTTCTTAATGATTCCCAACATTCTGTTTGCTCTTTTTCTGCCGCTGCACATTGAGTGGATGTTTTCAGAGAACTAGCCACAATGACTCCAAGATCTCTTTGAGTGGTCACAGCTAATTTAGACCTCATTTTATATGTATAGTTGGGATTATGTTTTCCAGTGTGCAATACTTTGCATTTATCAACATTGAATTTCATCTGCCATTTTGTTGTCCAGTCACCCAGTTTTGAGAGATCCTTTTGTAGCTCTTCGCAGTCTGCCTGGGACTTACCTATCTTCTATAGTTTTGTATCATCTGCAAATTTTGCCACCTCATTGTTTACCCCTTTTTCCAGATCATTTATGAAGATGTTAAATAGGACTGGGCCCAGTGCAGACCCCTGGATGACACCACTGTTTACCTCTCTCCATTCTGAAAACTGACCATTTATTCCTACTCTTTGTTTCCTATCTTTTAACCAGTTACCAATCCATGAGAGAACCTTCCCTCTTATTCCACGACTATTACTTTGCTTAAAGGCCTTTGGTGAGGGACCTTGTCAAAGGCTTTCTGAAAATCTAAACACACTATATCCACTGGCTGTCCCTTGTCCATATGTTTGTTGACCCCCTCAAAGAATTCTAGTAGATTGGTGAGGCATGATTTCCCTTTACAAAAATCATGTTGACTGTTCCCTAACAAATTATCTCTGTGTCTGACAATTTTGTTTCAACCAGGTTGCCTGGTACTGAAATCAGGCTTACCAGCCTGTAATTGCTGGGGTCACCTCTGGAGCCCTTTTTAAAAATTGGCATTACATTAGCTATCCTCCAGTCATTTGGTTCAGAAGCTGATTTAAATGAGAGGTTACAGACGACAGTAGTCCTGCAATCTCACATTTGAGTTCCTTCAGAACTCTTGGGTGAATATTGTCTGGTCCTGGTGACTTATTACTGTTTAATTTATCAATTTGTTCCAAAACCTCCTCTAATGACACCTCAATCTGGGATAGTTCCTCAGATTTGTCACCTAAAAAGAATGGCTCAGGTTTGGGAATCTCCCTCACATCCTCAACTGTGAAGACCGATGCAAAGAATTAATTTAGTTTCTCCACAATGGCCTTATCATCCTTGAGTGCTCCTTTAGCATCTTGATTGTCCACTGGTTGTTTAGCAGGCTTCCTGCTTCTGATGTACTTACAATTTTTTTTGCTATTACTTTTTGAGTCTTTAGCTAGCTGTTCTTCAAATTCCTTTTTGGCCTTCCTAATTATATTTTTACACTTCATTTGCCAGAGTTTATGCTCTTTTCTATTTTACTCATTTAGGGATTTATCTTCCACTTTTTAAAGGATGGCCTTTTGCCTCTCACTGCTTCTTTTACTTTGTTGTTTAGCCACGGTGGCTCTTTTTTGGTTCTGTGTTTTTTAATTTGGGGTATACCTTTAAGTTGAGCCTCGATTATGGTGTCTTTAAAAAGTTTCTATGCAGCTTGCAGGGATTTTACTTTTGGTGCTGTACCTCTTAATTTCTGTTTAACTAACCTCTTCATTTTTGTGTAGTTCCCCTTTCTGAAATTAAATGCGACAATGTTGGGCTATTGTGTTTTCCCCACCACAGGGATGTTAAATTTAATTATATTATGGTCACTATTACCAAGCGATCCAGCTATATTCACCTCTTGGACCTGATCCTGTGCTCCACTTACGACTAAATCAAGAATTGCCTCTCCTCTTGTGGGTTCCAGGACTAGCTGCTCCAAGAAGCAGTCATTTAAGGTGTCAAGAAACTTTATCTCTGCATCCCTTCCTGAGGTGATATGTACCCAGTCAATATGGGGATAGGTGAAATCCTCCATTATTACTGAGTTTTTTATTTTAATAGCCTCTCTAATCTCCCTGAGCATTTCACAGTCACTATCATCATCCTGGTCAGGCGGTCTGTAATATAGCCCTACTGCTATATTCTTATTATTCAAGCATGGAATTACTATCCATAGAGATTCTATGGTACAGTTTGGTTCATTTAAGATTTTTACTTCATTTGATTTTACGCTTTATTTCACATATAGTGCCACTCCCCCACCAGCACAACCTGTTCTGTCCTTCAGAAATATTTTGTTACCCTGGTATTACTGTGTCCCATTGATTATCCTCATTCCATCAAGTTTCTGTTACGCCTATTATATCAATATCCTAATTTAATACAAGACACTCTAGTTCACCCATCTTATTATTTTGACTTCTAGCACTGGTATATAAGCACTTAAAAACTTGTCACTTTTTAGCTGTCTGCCATTACATGATGTAATTGAATGGGACTTTTTTTCTTTTGACTCTTTCTCATCAGATCCTACCTGTATTTTATCATCTTCCATCCTCTCCTCCTTATTAGGACATAGAGAATTTCCATTTATAGATCCTCCCCTAAGGGACGTGCTCCTCCGCACCCGTTGGCTTTCCCCCAGCCCTTAGTTTAAAAACGTCTCTATGCACCTTTTAATTTTAAGCGCCAGCAATCTGGTTGCCTTTTGGTTTAGGTGGAGCCCACCCTTCCTGTATAGGCTCCTCCTTCCCCCCAAATTTCCCCAATTCCTAATAAATCTAAACCGTTCCTCCCTACACCATCATCTCATCCACGCATTGAGACCGTGCAGTTCTACTTGTCTAACTAGCCGTGTGTGGGGAACTGGAAGCATTTCAGAGAATGCTACCCTAGAGGTCCTGGACTTCAATCTCTTACCTAGCAGCCTAAATTTGGCCTCCGGGACCTCTCTCCTATCCTTCCCTATGTCGTTGGTACCTTCATGTACCATGACCACCGGCTCCTCCCCAGCACTACACATAAGCCTATCTAGAGGTCTCGAGAGATGCGCAACCTTTGCACCAGGCAGGCAAGTCACCATGCGGTTCTCCCAGTCATCACATCGCATACCCTGTTTCTAATGATCGAATTGCCCATTACTAATACCGGTCTCTTCCTAATAACTGATACCCCAAAGAGGTATCCTCGGTATGAGAGGATACCACACCATCATCTGGAAGGAGGATCCCAACTATTGGATCATTTCCCTCTGCTCCTGTTGGATGCTCTCCTTCCCTGAGGCTTTCATCCTCAACAGTACAGAAGCTGTCAGACCAGGGGTAGGACCATTCTACTGTGTCCCAGCAAGTCTCATCTATGTACCACTGTCTCTTTTAGCTCCTCCAGCTTAGCCACCCTGGTCTCCAAAGCCCGTACACAGTCTCTGAGGGCCAGGAGCTCCTTGCACCGAATGCACACATGCGCCACCTGCCCATTGGGACACCACTCGTTGGGGCAGTCAGCTTGATGTTTTGGGTCAGCACTAAGTGCAACTTTTTACACTTCACAAATAACATTTGCACATCAGATGCTTGTTTTTATTTGCAATAGCGTGCTGCTAAAGACTCATGAGTTTACTTTGATACCCATCAGTCCACAACAGAAAGTGAATCTGGATGTTCCACCTGTAGTTGCAGAATACTTTAGAGTGCATTTGTCAGGACGATTTGCATTAACATCAGACAATGTAGAGATGTTACTTTATTCTCAAGGTTCATAACAACAGGAGTCTTCACTTAAATATATGAACAAAACCCATTAAATTTTGTAATTGGCTACCCATTAAAAGCATGGTGCCTTTCCACATATTTAAGTGCCCATAAGTAGTTATGAGGTTGGATGTGGCATATTTTGTGTTTTGCTCTTACGAATGAGTGAGGAATTATTTGGTTGTACAACACCTAGAGGGTGTTAGTTAAAATGCAAAGGATTCTGCACACTAAGGCTGGAATTGTGAATACACAAAAGGCCCTATCTACATTGCACTGTTTTAATACTGTAATTTGATAGTGTGTAGATGCAAGGCATTGCACAGGCACAATAGCCACTGGACTTGTTTTACAAGCATTGTTTGCAATACCTCAGACAATATCTTTATAGTAGCTAGGCCCGTCTGAACCAGGTAAGCCTAGAATCGCTTCTTCTAAGAGTGGGCAGAAAGCCACTAGTATTGCAGTTGCTGAGCTAGTCCTCAATTCCCACAATGTGGTGTCTCATGCTTGGGAGTTACTCTAAAGCTTTTGCTCTCAGGATCAGTTCTGGGTACTAGAACTAGTTTTGAAACAATTTTTGGTACATCCAGAGTACACCTTACAGCTCATGGAGGTGGAGTTATGTCAGTGTAATAAGGCACTTACATCAGCAGGAGGAAGGCTGTAGTGTAGACACTGACATAATTAGGTCGATATAAGTTGCCTTATGTCGACCTGTGTAGTGTAGACCAGGCATAAGGGACAGGAATTTATGTATCAACAAAGTCTGCCTCTCTTCTGCATGCATAAATCCCTTTTGACAGAAGACAATGAGAGTAAAAGGCAGAGCTTTCTGGAGAGCAGGGAGAGAGTGAAAAATAGAAGATTGCTCTCTAGCATTATCCCTCCTGCAGTTCCTGAAGGAATTTCCCACATATTAAATGTTTTTATTTATATATAGTACTGCTCTGCCCTGTGTCCATTTACCATCCTCCTTTCTCACCACAGCTATGGATGGGATATATCCTCACAATAAAGTTGGACTGAACTTCACCTCAGTTTTATGCTGAAATGTATTTGCTCATTAAAGATGTAGAAACATGGATTTATTCTAAAAGCGGTTACCCCACATTAGTTATTTTAGCCCGAATAGTCAAACAGATTCAGCATAAATACAGAAAAGAAACTTTATTACTTGTTTCAAATATTACATGCACTTTCAAAAATTAAAATTCTTTATTTAAACATCTCAATAGCATCTTATCCGTTTGGAGGCAGCAAAGAATACCAAGACAAATATTTTGAAAAGCATTTACAAAAATACATTGCACAAAGTCCTATCTTGCGTCTTTAAAAATAAGTTAGTGTTATTCAAAATATTCCCACCCCAGCTCCTAATTTCAATTTATACAGGATAATTCTGATTTATATATTTAACTTATATGAAACACCTGTACATGTTTTATCTAGCTCTTCTGCATAGGCCATTGGTTCTGTTTCTAGCTGAACTTAAACACTCTTTCTATGGAGATTTTTTTAAAACATTTGAGGACTATTGTGCAACATACAGAAATCTAATTCAGAAAACCAGTCAGCACCATCATTCATCTTTCTGAAAAATATAACATAGCACACCTGTAATTAAGTTGACCCAATAAAATGCATTACAACAGTAAGATAAATTTCTCCACATGAATGTCTTTCAGGAATCTTGTTTATAAAGGGTTTCCAGTAACAGTCAGAAATAAAATTACAAAATGAGCCTCTAAGTAGGGAGAGCTGTGCAAGCAGTCTGTTAGCAAAATGCAGTTTGTTAATACAATGCAAGTTCCAAGTAAATCCAGTAAGATAATGCTGTTAAGAGTCATTGCTCTAACCTTCTTCAATGGGTAATGAATCCTCCACTTTAAGGGTATATACATTGAAACATTGTCTAAAGAATGGTATCTAAATATAGTGGCATTGAGTGTGAATCTCTTTTGCAAGTTACTTCACTGCAGAATTGCTTTTTTAAATTAAAAGTTGAGTCTATGATGTGGAACCTATTTTCACTTAGCGCTTCCACAGTGCAGCACTTAAAGTGAGCCAGCCCAATTAATCCTGTGCTGAAGAGAGATTTCTGCACACCAAGATTTTGCCTCTGCAATTTGAGCTCTGAATTGGTCTTATCTGCAGACCATTAGCCAGACTCTCACCTTGGTATATGAGATAAGCCTACTAGATTGCTCAGTAAATGTTAGTACACTGAGTGAGTAGTCTAACAAGCTAAGTCAAAAGGAAACTAAACAGGAAGAAAACTTAAAATAATTGTAGTGGTTTAAAATCAACCCTGACTTTTACATTAATGCATGGTTCCATGAAAGAGGAAAGGTTTTTATGCCTCCGATGTTTAAAATATTTTCGGTTCCATTCACTTTCCTTGACAGTAACATGTATCATATTCTGCATCTACTCAGGAAGTCCTTTTGGGCCTAGCAACAAGTTCAAAAGTCATGGTCAACTAAAGCATACATTAGCCACTATTAGTGTTTAAAAGTGTTCATACGTTTTCACATAGGGAGCCAGGGTAATAGAAGTGTGCAGATGGGGCCTGTATTAAAAACGGATTTCTAGCTGCAGAAAGCATAGCTTATTTAAAAACTGTACATTCAAATGTAATAAAATAAGTATCACCTGTTTGCCAACTTGGCTTTTGAACCAGAGTAGTTTGCATGCAATATTTGTCTCAGAATGGACACATTAAAATATAAAGCTGACTGGCAATTGCAAACTGAGCATCAGAGCAGGTATGAGTTTGTATACAATTCTGCTGACAGTCTTCTGCATTTTACTGAAGAGGAGTATTGATCCTGCAGTACATGTCACATATCCTCATCCTTTAAAGATTCCAGTGTTCTAGGTTTTCCAATATATACAAACAGAAAATATACAACAAAAAAAGCTGTAGTGTAGTAGTTTATTCAGTAAGTTTTCCATGCACTCTGAACCGATACAGACAGGTGTACTCTGTATGGCCCCAATTAGAAAAAATTCTTAGCTCCACTATCTGGAATGCATTTTCATTTTTCTCCTAAAAAAACATGGAAAAAAAAGAATCAGACTTCACTCACCACTTTATTTTTCTCTGTAGACAACTGATGTTGATCACCTAAAGTTGTTTAAGAGTAGCAGCCAAATCACTACACTACATACATCATTAATTGCTTAAGTAGTTAAGTTATATACGCAAAAGGTAATCACAATTTATGGATAGTCTCTTGGAATCTACACAAGCTGTCAAATTTTCATTGTCTTTGCTTGACTTCCCATGCTCTGCTGGAGAGCTAGATGAAGTAAATCAATTCTTAATGCTTTTATTTAAAAGCTTGAAAGCAGGAATAAGAGTTTTATAGCAAAATAACCTTTAAAATAAGCCATAGTAACTTTCCAGGTCACAGAGAATTTCAGATGAACAGTGCTATAGTTTTACTGAGTGAAAGTACTGATCTAATCCCCTGTGGGGTGGGACCAGTTTAACTGTGGTCCAACTGACTTAATATGGATATTGCAAATTTCTGGTGCTGAAAGAGACATTCTTCATTATGCATGTTTTATGGAAGGCAAAAATAAAAATGTCAAAATGACTCTTCATTTGCAATGGCACAAGTCAGGAATAATTCCATTAAATTATTGCAGTTATCAGTGCAAGAGTTAAATCAGAATCACATTTCAGAATGCTAGCATTTTGCATACTAGCACACGGGTAGTGAAAGGCATCAGCAAATGTATCAAAGCAGTGTTAAAATTAGATTACTGCTATTACTGCAAGAGGCAAGTCAAGTGGCTTTGGCAACAGCTACATATTTTCTGTTAATGTGGGCTTACCGTCACTTGAAACATCTGTAGTGACTCTCCTCCTTGATCATAGACATACTGTCCTAGAAGGGTACCTTCTTCCTGATATTCATCTTCTAGACCCTATCATCAAGAGTTAAGCCTTGATTATTTTTTTTTCCAAATTTCAGATAATCAGAATGACAAAACTAAGTTTGGTTGCAGTTATAGGGTGTCATATTCTTAACAGGGGTGGGCAGTACAACCACTAGTTATCATTGTGTAGAAAATAAAGGTTGTCCAGGAATAACAAGAATGAAAGAAAGGTGAGACCAGGAAAGGGTGGGATTGAAGAAGACTGGGATGGGTATCAATGCTCATTATTTTACATATTTCATGTCAACTGGAAATAAAAACAAAGTTTCCAGAGGTCAAAATGGACCATGACTGTGCCATACAGCTGTAGACTACTGTTATGTGACAGTGCCTGAAAGGATTACCATCTATTCCTTTTATGAAGGCATAAAGTGCTTGGACTTAAAGATCCCTTTAGATAATCATCACACAAGTTTAGATTACTTTGCTTTAATGCACTTCTCTGTAAACTAGATGAGTAAAACACCAGAAGCATTAGAATTTTTAAAAACAAAACTTAGCTTTTATACATTATTTCTCATTCATAGATCTCAAAACTCTACAAAGGAGGTAAATTTAAGAGCAATAAATGTAAATATTAAAATAGAGGGCTGTTTTACACTAAACGATTTAAAATTGTGAACAGTTCTACTCAAATTATTCAAACAGAGCAAAAACATTTAGTACTTTAACTTTTCCAGAGAAAGACTTACATATACTGAGAAATCCTTAGGAGCACTTGTGATATTTCCTGTCGGTGAAAGACTTTTTGGTATATGTTCTAATGTAAAGGATGCTGGGTAGATCATCATAGAAAGTCTAACTACAAGGTATCCCTGTGATCCTTTGAATGCCCAGCAGTTTCCTGGATACATGTCAGGCTAAAGAGAGGGCAGGGGAGAAAATAAATATTCAACATATTGGTAAAACATTCTAATGAATTTTGAGTTATTAAAGTTTAGTTTGATTAGGTTATACCATAACATAAGAACGGCCGTACTGGGTCAGACCAAAGGTCCATCTAGCCCAGTATCCTGTCTACCGACAGTGGCCAATGCCAGCTGCCCCAGAGGGAGTGGACCTAACAGGCAATGATCAAGTGATCTCTCTCCTGCCATCCATCTCCATCCTCTGACAAACAGAGGCTAGGGACACCATTCCTTACCCATCCTGGCTAATAGCCATTAATGGACTTAACCACCATGAATTTATCCAGTTCTCTTTTAAATGCGGTTATAGTCCTAGCCTTCACAACCTCCTCAGGCAAGGAGTTCCACTGATTATACTTTGTACCCTGTTACATGAAAAACAATTATGTCTATTTCAGACAGTTTGGGTAAATTACCAGATCAAAAAACATTGTTTGCAAGAAGGAGGATATTTCTCCTCTGCAATATCAGCATTAATGTCAAAGTATCAATTCTCATTTTTCTACAATAGTTGAATGGACATTTTCTTGATTCAAAAATTTGAGAGACCATGCACTATAGGTATGATTTAAATTATTCACTGTACAGAAAGATAGAAAACATAACTACCAGATACGTATTTTCAGTAATGAAAGAATGTTTTATTCTCAAATGTTTTGCAGTGGCTAGTATTTGGTGTTCTGGTGCAAGAGGCTGACAATACAAGTTACTCCTCACCTTTATGGGGGGGCGGGGTGGAGAACCCCTAATATTATGTATTCAAAGTAGTCTGAAACAAGTTAGACGTTAGACATAAAGAACAGCACTGAATATGTGAATAAACCAACTTTGACAGTTAAATTATACCCCCAGATAGCATTATTGTCATACAATATGCCTGTAAGCATGCAAAAGTTAAGAGGAAGCCAAGAGCAATTTTTGTTGCTAGAATCATAGAAATGTAGGGCTGGAAGGGACCTCAAGAAGTCATCAAGTCCAGCCTGCTATACTGAGGCAGGAACAAGCAAATCTAGAGCATCCTTGACAGGAGGTTGTCCAACCTGTTCTTAAAAAAAATGAATTATGGGGATTCCACAATTTTCCAGGGAAGCCTCTTCTAGAGCTTAACTACCCTTCTAGTTCCTAATATCAAACCTAAATTTTTCATGCTGCAGATTAAGTCAATTATATCTTGTCCTACCATCACTGGACATAGAGAACAATTGACCATAGTCCTCTTTATATCAGCCCTTAACAGATTTGAAGACTCATTGGGTCCCCCATCAGTCTTCGTTTCTCAAAGCTAAACATGTCCAGGTTTTTTAACCTTTCCTCACAGGTCTGGTTTTCTAAACCTTTGATAATTTTTGTTGCTTTCCTCTGGACTCTTCAATTTGTCCACATCTTTCCTAAAGTGTGGCATCCAGAATAGGACACAGTACTCCAGCTGAGGCCTCACCAGTGCTAAGTAGAGCAAGACAATTACCTCCTGTGTCTTAAATATAACACTCCTGTTAATACACCCCAGGATGATATTGGCTTTTTTGGCAACTTCATCACATTGTAGGTTTATATTCAATTTGTGGTCTACTATAACCCCCAGATCCTTTTCAGCAATACCACCTAGCCAATTATTCCCCATTTTGTAGCTGTGCATGTGATTTTTCCTTCTTAAGTGAAGGTCTTTGCACTTATCTTTATTGAATTTCATCTTAATGAATTCAGATCAATTCTCCAATTTGTCAAGGTTCTTCTGAATTCTAGTTCTAGCCTCCAAAACACTTGCAACCCTCCCAAGCTTGGTGTCATCTGCAAAGTTTACAAGCATATTCTCCATCCCATTAGCCAAGTCATTAAAATGAAAACATTGAATAGTACTGGATTCAGGACTGACCCCTGTGGAACTCTTCAAGATACGCCCTCCCAATTTGACAGTGAACCATTGAGGATAACTCTGTCTTACAACCAGTTGTGCACCTTGCTTATGGTAAATTAATCTAAACCACATTTCCCTAGTTTGATTATCAGAATGTCCTGTGGGACAGCATCAAAAGCCTTACTAAAAATCAAGATACATCATGTCTAGTGCTTTCCCCCGCCCCACATCCACTAGGCCAGAAAACCTGTAGAAGAAAGAAATTAGGTTGGTTTGGTGTGATTGGTTCTTGACAAATCCATGCTAACTATTCCTTATAATCCTATTATCCTCTAGGTGCTTATAAATTGATTGTTTAGTAATTTGTTCCAGTATCTTTCTAGTTTTGAAGTTAGGCTGACTGATCTATAATTCCTAGGGTTCTCTTTGTTATCTTTTTTAAAGTCAGGTGCTATGTTTGCCCTTCTCCAGACTTCTGGGACCTCACCCGTCCTCTATGAGTTCTCCAAGATAACGAACAACAGTTTAAAGACTACCTAAGGAACTAGCTAAAGCAATCTAGCATGAATTTTTGAGTTGAGGTGCTTACTTGAATACATCTAACTTAAATATTCTTTAACCTGTTCTTTCCCTATTTTGGTCTGCATTCCTTTCCCCTTGTTAATACTGTGGTAAGTATCTGGTCACCTTTGACTTTTTTGTGAAGACAAACAAAATAGGTATTAAACACCTCAACCTTCTTGATGTTATCAGTTATTAGCTCTTTCCTCACTAAGTAGAGGATCTACACTTTTAGTCTTTCTACTGCTCCTAATGTATTTAAAAAACACCTCTTCTTATTGCCTTATGTCCCTTATTAGGTGTAACTAAATTTTGTGCCTTACCCTTTCTGACTTTGTCCCCACTATTCTTTTGTACTCCTCCCTAGCAGTTGGGGTTCTACATAAAAGTTAGAGCCAATATTGTCACAAGTGATTAGTGATCTTTGGTGCTGAAATTGATTCTTCCTAAAGAGGCGTAAATTTCATAGGATGTGTGCCCAGAAAATTTCTGAAAACCAGGCCTCCCTTCAGATGTTTTAAGCTAGACAACCAAAAAACGGAGGTGTCCAAAACCACTAAAGACAGGCGTTGGCCTGTGCTTATTTCTCTCATTTATAGGGTGAATTCTCCTGGGGCTGGTCCTCTGGACAAGGCCTATGCACCACTTTAGTCATATTTAAATCTTCCAAATAGGGCTTAAGTATGATTTAAATGGTGACTAGGCCTTGTGTAGGCTCTCTGCACTGGGCTCTATTCTCAGAAAAAATGAAGTTCCAGGTGCATCTTCCATGTCAAGAAAAATTCTGGTATCCAATGTTTCTTGACAGTGTAGCTTTAAAACACAACTTTCATAGCACAATGGGGTCCTGGTCCATGACTTGGTGCTACAGAAATACAAACAACAGGATTTTAGATATATTCTACTTTTAATTACCTGGATTACCACTCTGGGAGACTGAGAGAAATACCACAAAGGAATTCCAAAGAGACTAATTAGAGCTGTTTTGGTCTCGTAGGTCTCAGAACAGCGAGTACTCAGAATGCTGCCACCTCCAAAAGAAAAGTCAGGTTAAAACACAAATAATGAACTGTTTCATTTTTCATCAAGTAACTAGTCTTGCTTTCAGTAAAATATTTTTCCAAATTGAACATGCCAATGATTTTTTTCAAACAAGTATTCAAATCCTGTCAAATTCTAGTAACTTTCCTTTAAGCACTGTTATTTTAATGCAAGCGTACCCCTCTTTTCAAATAGTAGCATATTTCTCAGAAAATAAGTACTATTTTCAGTTTGAAATGAAAATGTATTTTTGAAAAAGAAGTTTAAAAAACTGAACAGGTATGTACTCTCTCAGTAAGTTCATGTTCATAATATGTATACCATACAAAATAGCTATTGTCACTCAATTATCCCTCAGTATTTTCTTTTAAAGTTTCTTCAAACTTGTGCCATACTGTCTTACTTCAAGTATATCAGTATGTTTCCACAGTGCAACCAGGAGTTCAGAGTTAAGTTTGTATGGATTTTTATGGTGTAAACTATTAACATATAAACATTCAACTCAACAAAATACAATATATAGTATTCCTATTGTTTGTCAAGCATTGGACACAATTCTTGTTTTACTGTAAAAATTGACAACTCAGATTACATTGCTGCAAATAGTAGACTGATCTATTTACAGCTTTTCTGCTATATTTACCTCCAGATTCTAAAGCAAAGTCCACCATACCCGTCTTGTCTTGAGAATAAAGTTTCAATGCATTATTTACAATAATGCGTGCTTGCTACAGATATAAGGGAAGAGAGACAGTATGGAAAAAGAAAACATGTTTGGTATTAGATATACATGCATTCAACAGTCTTTATTAACTAAGATAGCATAAACATTTTAAATAAAATTGTACTATATCACAATCTTTGGAATCAATATCTTTAAGATACATTAGCCAATTTTTGATGAGTGGTAATCAGACTACAATTATGACACTAGGTTACTCTGAATGGCGTTTCTGTAAGTCTCACTCTTCTCTCCATTAGGTTATATATATATTTTTCTTTATACTTTGGATATTCCTCAGCTTCCAAGATAGCATAGTTTGGCAGACTTTACAGATCATAAAGGGTAATGGAATTTACTTTGTTTCTTTATTGCATCCAATGTGGCTACTTGTTTTAGGACAGGAATAATAGGGTTTCTAAGTAACAAGACTAGAAAGTCTATTGTAACTACCTAATTAACAATCCACCAGAGGAAACTGCTGACTGAAGCATAAGACCACGTCTACACTACAAATTCTGGTTGATACAAATTACATCAGCATACAGCTGCCAATATTAGTACACTGCTCGTGCATACCTGGCTGCTTGTATCTGCGCTGCATGTACTCAGGAGTGCTTGCGTCAAAGCAGAGTGCAGTACACCACAGGTAGGCATCCCAGTGTGCCACAAACACTGCCACATGGCTAAAATCTTTTGGGGAAATTTTCGCAATGTGTTGTGGAGTAGAAATGAATGATGCAGGGACCTCTGGGAGCGAGAGGTCAAGTTCCTGCATGCAACTTTCTCCACCCCATAATGCCATCCATATCCCGTAATCTTCATGCTTTTTTTTTTTTTTTTTTTTTTAAGAATTCCACAAACCCACACAGCCCTTTTCCGCATCTGCCATCTGTGACAAAAGCATAGAGCTCATGCAGCTCTTCACTGTCCTTATGCATGTTGCAAAGACAGGATGCAAGATCTTCTGGTATCTGCAGACTCTGAGAAAGAACTGCAATACTTGGGGACATGACGATTTCTTCATAGTGAAAACCAATTCAAGGCTGTTTGTGGTGTTCACGGAGAAGCTGCAGAAAGTGGAGCGCCCCTTCTGGGCCTGAGAAACTAGCATTGACTGGTGAGATAGCATTGCAATGCAGGTTTAGGACGAGATGCAGTAGCTGCAGAACTTTCAAATGTAAAAGGTCACATACGCAGATCTGTGCGCCAACCCTGTCCCAGCCCTCCAGCGCAGGGACACCAGAATAAGAGCTGCACTGACAGTTTGCCATTCACTTCTAATCACACTTGGAAGCTTTCAATGCTTGATTACTACTGGTCAGTGGGAAATCATTTTGGAGTTAGAAAATCCACATTGGGGGCCGTTAATAGTGTCCAGCTATGCAGGACTGACTCTCAGCAATGTACAAGACACAGTGGATGGATTTGAAGCAGTAGGGTTCCCAAAACTGCAGTGGGGCAATAGTTGGCATGCATATCCCTATTTTGGGACCAGCCCACCTTGCCACATAGAGTACATCCATAGGAAAGGCTTACAAAGGATGCATCCGAAGAAGTGAGGTTTTTAACCCACGAAAGCTTATGCCCAAATAAATCTGTTAGTCTTTAAGGTGCCACCAGACTCCTTGTTGTTTTTGTAGATACAGACTAACACGGCTAGCCCCTGATACAGGACGGTTCAGAAAGCTGAAAACAGCCACCTTGACAGCACAGAGGAAAGATTTAACTACCAGCTCAGTACTTAGAGAAGGACAGTTGAATGTGCTTTGGTAGACTGAAGGAACATTGGTGTGTTTACTTCCAATTCTAAATTTCAGCAAAAAAAATCCCGATGGTTATAGTTGCTTGCTGTGCCTCAGAGATATTATACGAGGCACAAGGGAAAAGTTGCTGCCAGGGTGGAGGTGGAGTGGCTGTCTGCTGAGTTTGAACAGCAAGACTTAATATGAAACTATGCAGCTGTAAAAAGCTTTGAAAGAGCACTTTAATGGTCAGCCACATTAATGCATTGTGTTGAACTGTGCTGAGCCCCCAAACCAGTAGGGCCAGGGGTACATTTATAAATATTACACTGTCTTTTAGTGAACCTATGAATTACATGCCGCTTGCTGTATATTTACACATACGACTAAGTGTTTTGTTGAACCTATGAGTTCTGCGATGCCATAAACTTACAAGTACTGAGTGCTTGAGTACCACTATGCATTCTGTAGTGGGAGTGGTGAACTGAATTTATTTTTAAAAATATATAGAGAGAAATTTATTGAGTGACAGTGCAAAATAACCAATGTGCATATAACCAAGGACCAATACAATAGAAACTTCTTACATATATTAACGAAACAGAATTTTAAAATTAGAAAGGCAGCAAACATTTCTGTCCATTTCAGTGCACAGGTGTAGTCTATTCTGGCTACACATAAAGCAACTATGGCTCTCACAGGACAGTGTATGTGAAGCTGTAGTTTTCCTTACTATCCACCAGCATGGAGCGGTAGGGATAGGGCCCAGGATGCCAGGTGGAATGTTGGGGCACATGGGAAGCTGCCACCATGGAGTTCTCCAGGGACTGCAAAGGGTGAGGAGTTGGTGATTACTGGACTTGTAGGTCAACCAGAGTCTGCAGTATTTGTTTGCGCTGCCTGAGAAGCTCGCTCCTTTTCCTGCTGGGATTCCTGGGTCTTTCTCCATTTTCTCCTGTCCTCTCTGTCCCTCTCCATGCCGTCTGCTACGTTGGCCACACAGGCCTTTTGTTTGCAGTCTCTGATTCATCACTGGCTTGCAGGATCTCAATGGCCCTCTTCTTTCTTCTCCTCAGGGTTCCAGTGGTGTGGAGGAGACCACAATGGCAGCAGCTACAGATGAAACACAGATATGTATCATTGGATTTACAGTTGTAACAGAAAGGGAAAGATACAAGTTTCAAAATCCCCTGCCTTCATTCCCATACATTTTTTTTTAAGAGATGCTTATGGACACTTTAGCTTTGGAGTACCTCCGCACAGCACAGCTCTCCAGTCTCAGCCATGGTGCGTATGGCTCAGCAGGGGCAAAGAAGGGATGTGGGGGAGGCAGGCACTACGATTTTTGGTTGCAAGGAACAAAATTTCAATCCCTTTCTCCATGAATACGAATATAGGACAACAGTGCTAAAGATTGGCACTATTTTCAACAGGCGGTGGTGATTTTAGATTATCTCACTTCTGAGAGTAACAAAGGCAGAGAGAGCACAGCTGCTGCTGGCATCCCAAAGCCACCTGGGTTCATATGCCACTAGCCTGTTTACTGCAACTGTGCCAGCAGAACTCCTTACGGAGGTGTGTGGGTAAGTGTCCCGCCATGCAGGAATAAAATTAAAAAAAAAAAAAAAAAAAAAAGTCAGCCACCCCTAGAAACCTTTGGGGGATAACTGCAGAGTATATCCATGTAAGTGTCATCGAGATCTCTCAGGAGGATACAAGGGACACCTCTATGTACACAAACTGCTCGCTCTCTCCTCCCACCCGCACCTAACCAAACAGGGGAATGAAATGCAGATACCAACTCTACCTCTGTTTGTTGTACTGCTACCTCTTCTCATAAGAGTCAAAACAATGAAAATAATAGATGCCTATGCCTTGTTTACTTGGGGATGGGCTGGTCTCCATCTTTAAGTTTAAACACCGTAAGGGGAAATGCATGCACACACTTACTCAAGGTTCCTTTCCCTTCACCAGGTTCATCCATGCTTGGCTGATGGGACTGGCCAGACTGAAGTGGAGTCTCGAACAGGTCCTGGCTCATGGCATAGCTGGACCCCCATCCTGCCATGTCTCCCGACTTCTCCTCATTGTTCAGACTGGGTCTCTGTCTCAGGCTCCTCCGAGGTATCTATGGTGGTCTGCGAGGTGCTGGTGGGAACTCTGCCAAGCATGGCATGCAGCTTGTTGTAAAAGTAGGCCTGTGGCTCAGCACCAGATCAAATGTTGGCCTTCCTGGTCTTGTTGTATGCCTGCTGCAGTTCTTTCACTTCCATGTGGCACTGCTGCTGATCTCTGTCATACGCCATTGCCTGCATCCCCCATGCAATTTTTTCACATTTCTGTGGCTGGTCCATAGCTGCGTTTGAACAGCCTCTTCTCCCCACAGGCCCAGGAGATCGAATACCTCTTGTCTACTCCTGACATGAGCATGTCTAGTGCGCGGAGCTGACACAGTTGTTAGGGCAGTTACACACAACAAGGGAGAACTGCTAGATGTGCTTGCCAAGCTGGGCAATCAGGAAAAGGCATTTCAAAAATAAAGTGGGGTATTGTAAGTGGGAAGGTAGATTCCAGTCTCTGTAACCCCTGGGCACTGGAGTTCACTGTGGGTCCAAGGCAGTCACTATTAGGCATTGTGGGACAGCTACTGGAGTACTGTCAGGATTGACATATCACGCAGCGTCTACACTCACACTGCATCTATCTCAGTAGGTCAACTGTGGCTCAATGCCATTCATGGAGGTGGATTTATGGCGTCACTTTAACAGGGCATTTATGTCATCTGGAGACAAATTTGAGTATAGACATGTGCAAATTGGTTGATGCAAAGTGACTTGCATCACCCTAATTTTGTAGTGTAGACCAGGCCTAAGTTGTATCACTACAAAAAAAAAAATATATATATATATATATATATATATATATATAGATGGATGGATGGATGGATGTTATTTTGGGGCAACACATGCACCCAAATAGTGCTGTCCACAATCAATAAATAAGAGGTTATATCTTAACTCCTTCTGAAACAGTGGAAAACCAAAGTGAAATCTTTGACAGCTCTTTAGGTATTATATGAAGCACAATTTCAATGCATTTTAGATGATTTTTCTTAACTGCCATTAAATTTCTAATCTCCCTCAAACTTCCTATTTGAAACAATTTTCATTACCTTGTTATATTTAGACATGACAAACTATGTACTGCAATAAAATCCTTTAAAAACAACTTTTACCCTACTTAACAATAGCTATAAAGTTCTGAGCCAAATTTTTCAACATTTATTTTAGAATACTTACCGCTTCTGTGATGCCAGAAATCACTGCATTATTTACTGCACTTGTTACTACTTCAGAGGTTAGCTTTTGGTTTGTAACAGACATGTGGAGAGTAATATTCTTGAGGATTTGAAGCTCTAGATCTCGTAACAAAACCTGCAGATCGCTCTTGCTCACAAATTTAGATGTTAGCCATTGGAGTAGTGATTCAGAAAAGTCTTCTTGTTGGTCACCAAAAAACATAAGTTTGACAGATTCTTTGACCTGGGCATCTACCTAGTAAAATCCATCAATAGGTAACAGTTACTATTTGGATACTCTTTCAAAAATAATTTAATCCTCAAATCATTTGAAGTAATAAAATGAACAGTTGTGTAACCGGTATGCTTAAAATCCTTAAATTTTTCAGAGCTGCAAATAAATGTAACTTTCATGTATCTTCATCTTTGTAAAGCACTTCAGTAAAAACTCCTCCATTGGCATAGCATGCCTTCGGGGAGTATGTGGGAGAGGAATCTTGTAACACAGGACATGAACTCTGGAACAACTGGTGGGGTGGGGACAGAAGAACCTAAAAGAGTCTAATACACACCCTGACTTACCAAACTACTGCCAAAAAGTTATTAGTTATGTTAAACTTTTCTGGTTCTATCAATTTCAGTTTCTTATGTGTGCCTCACCATTATTCAGTACTGGAAGCACATATGACATGGTGGTCTCAGTTAAGATTAAGTTGACAAAAGAATACTTCAAAACATCACTACATTTGTCACCTTATTTTAATCCCAACAAGTAGATTGAGTTACTGAGGACCTCAAGAAACTATTCAGAGGCTGTGTAAATACGTAGCCAGATATGAAAGGTGTTCCTTTTCACAAAAGAAGTCAGCAGACAAATTAAGCTACACACAGCATGGCCTATCAAAATTACCTAAAATGACAAACAACAAAAAGAATATACTAAACCCCTTTTCTACATGCAGAACCATAAATGAGATCAAACAGGTATGAGAGAATACTGCCACCTAATCAGTCCTCTCTACTCCACAAATATTATCATCTTCCTGTACTCCCACTGAAAACACCACCACCACTACCCCCACACCCCTCTGGAATTACAGTGTAAAATACAAATGTAAAAAGGTCCTTAATCTGAACAAATAGATTAATAGTTTAGTAAATGGTCTGAAGACTGAAGTAAAAATATCGAGAACAAAAAAACCCTGTAACACTGAATTAGACAAACTAAATATGGAAGTCTGTGAATAAAGAATTCCCATCTTCCCTTTTAAAATCATAAGTAGAGACAGTCAGGCTAAGTTACCACAAGCAACTATTTCAAGAACTGTGCATTAAACCATGAGACAAGTTATGTATTGTAGGTTGTATTTTGTTGCTAAAGCTGTTTGATCATCTTGAGAGAAAAAACTCTACACATCTATATGAAATCCAGATTGCTCAACAACTCAAAAAGCTAAGGAGATCCAAATTGGTCACTTGATCTGGCAGTGAAATAAATGTCTTACAAATTGCTAGCAAACTATGTGCAATTTACATCTTCAGGGCTCAGACACACTTTATAATCTTTTATGCTGGCCACTAGGATTCCTTAAAGGAGGCACCATGAAGGCCAACGAAAAAAAAGTGCTAAGTGCATGCAGCCAAGCTGAAAATGTTTTTTCTCAAATGCAGGGTTTGACTTCAACAATAGTATATATGAAAATTGATGAATATTTCACAGGTATGGATTCACAGCTGCATTAACTACATATTCTTCAATTTCATCTCTCATAGGTAGCCAGATGAGTTTTTAACACTTCCAATTTATATCAATTATTTTGAGCTGAACTACACTGTCAATGGACTAGGAGCCTAGATTCTGATGTGGGAGGTCATGTGCTTGAGAGCGACTAAATGAGTAAGTATTTAATGGCCTTTTAATAACTATGGAATAGACATCACAAACCCACATTACCCCCCCTTATGTCAGTTCTCTCATGCTGTTCCAATTTACAATTACAGATTTAATGCTGCAAATGAAGAAAGAGGTGCTATATTTGTACATTACTTAAACCAATTCAGTTGAACTACAGCTTTACAACCATATTTTATTGCATTTCTATATTTGTACAAATTAGCTGGACACAGATAAACATATGCCAATTACTACACTAGAGTATATACTATGAACAAAACCAGTGTAATGGATTTACTCTCTGTGCTGTTAGTTCCATTTAAGACTTATACATAACAAAAGATAAACCTAAGTGTCTAGTAAGATTAGTATTTGCTTCTTCAACAATCAGCATTACTGTTAAAATTAGCATACTGTTGTCTTTTGAAAGTATTTGTTTCAGTGTAATCAAACAAATGTGAGTGGAGTGTATTTCCTGTGGAGACTCCACTGAAAATTGCATAAGTGGACAAAGGCAAGAGTTTTATAGTGAGGCAACTGTAGAACTTACCTTTTCATGACTTGTATCTCCTTTCTCACAGCAGGTCTTCAAGCCTTGCGGAGTTAACAGTTCTGACTTCATGTGAGCCAATTCTAGTTCTAATTGTTTAACCTTGGATAAAAGGTGCTGGTTTTGCTCATCACTTCCACTGGTAAACCCGAAAAGTCATAATTTAAGAGCAAGAGGTCAGAACAAATCAAAATTAAATCAAATATTTGATAGAATAAGACATTTGTCTAATACAGAGAGTGAACAACTTCACGGTAAAACCAAAAATAGACTTCGTGACCCTACTAATGCATGATCTTTCAAATTAATATTATTTATTTAAAGATAGTCATATTAAATATCTGTTTTAAATTAATATATTCTAAAGTGTCGATCCAATCTAGAATTAAGTATCTATGGGATTTTACTTAGTTGGTAATGCAATATTAGGACATAGGTAGGTTTGTGGGATTCTGTAAGGTTTCTATAGAACCAGAGTTGATGTCTTTTTACATGAATTTGCCATACTAGTTTAATGGAGCATACAGTATTTTAAACTAGTTAATGGAGATCAAACTCAGGGTTTAAATTATAGCATGGCTAAGTGAGGCCTCCAAGAATTATTTCAAAACAATACAAATGTGACAAAACTAGGTCAATGGGGGGAGAGATAGCTCAGTGGTTTGAGCATTGGTCTGCTAAACCCAGGGTTGAGAGTTCAATCCTTGAGGGCGCCATTTAGGGATCTGGGGCAAAATCAATACTTGGTCCTGCTAGTGAAGGCAGGGGGCTAGACTCGATAATAAGGGAAACTAGATCAACTTTATCATTCTAAAACTATTTTATTAGTTGAATTCTTATTTAAAATGATGTGTACTCAGTTCTAGCATACCATTTCTTTTCAAAATAGTTGTGTCTTGGAGAAAAATGCTGCTCTGTCCTAGTAGCATGTGATCCAAAAATAGAAATTAAGATGATTGACAAACAATGTAGATGAAATTGAGAAGGTACACAAATTGAATTTCCATGAGTCCCTTGGAATCAGAACTGGTCTCTTAACACATTTTATTTAAGTATACTGTTTACCACTTAGTAAGTGGTCTCTGAGAAAATTCCAAAAATCCTCACTCTTGGGAGCTGTCAGGAATTTTTTGTTAAGATGTTTGTCGAAAAATGCCAGTTACACAAAACCGAAGCTTTTTGTGGAAACGTGTTAATTTTGACAAAATTTTTGTCAGGAAAAACTTCTCAGATCTAGGATGGAAATTCTAGCCAAAAAACAAGAGACACCCACCCCACATTAATCAGTACCCCAGTGGTTTTGGCACTCATCTAGGATGTTGGATCCTCAGCTTCAAGTTCTTATTCTTCCTGATTCAGAACAGGAACTTGTATATGGGTTTCCCACATCACAGGTTAGTGTCCAAACCACCGCTTTACAGTCAGTCTCTCTTTGCCTCAATATTATTCATACAGAGTGGAAAAGCGCCAACAGAGGAGATTTTGGTCAGGGTCTCTTTTTTCTAAAGGCCTAGGTTTCATCCCAATGCAGAATGAAGCTGAATGCCAAAACCTCGGACTTTTTCTGCCAAATACAATTCTTTTTTTCTGGCGACCCACTTAGAGTGGTAGTGAATTTATGCTCGTACTGTTCTAGAGAAATAAGGTGCTTAAATAATGGTCAGATATTGGGGGTAGGATATGGGACTGTTCAGAGATGGTCTTCTTGCACTGATGTCTAGAATCTCCACCAACCTATTATAAAAAGGTAACACATGCTGACAAACACTTCAACAAAACTTTAAAAACCACTCAACTGACATACAACAGGCATTAGGAAAGGATAGTTACCATTGTAGTTCAGTGAACGATTCCTACCACCAATTAGTATCAGGATTCAAAATGCAACATATTAGACATAGACAGTAGTCATACCTCACTGTTCTTGTTTGGGTTAGTTCAAGTTCCTTCTGGATGTCCTGATAGACATGAAAAATCTGTTTTAAGAAGTGCATTCTTTAACTTCAAGATTGCAAATAAGGATAATTGCCACATGAAGAGGACATGCTTGGGCAGCACCCATATAAGATTACGTTCCTAAATAATTTAGTTTAATGTTTCTGTACATGCATTTGTATAAACCATACTATGCCAAATTACCCACTCTATTGATCAGAATCTGATGAAGAGTGATATGTAGCTTTAAATAAAAATAATAATAATAAAAAAACCCAACATCCCACCAAAAACAGACAGCTAGTAGAGATCAACAGGACTATTGAAAATGCAGTAGCCCAGTTCATTGGCACAATCTGCCATGCAAGAGGTCAGAGATAGGTTCCTGGGTTTGGATCTCTAGTTGACAGGGGCCTAAATGTTTTCTTCCTTGTATGAGGGAATGGGAGTACAAGTCACCAGGTACTACTCTGCAGAGATCCCACATAGCTTATCTAAGATGTTGGGCTCTCCTTTGTTACAGGACAGTTACCACAAAGTGTGGCTTTGGAAGGGGAAGGGTGTAAATGAGGTGAAAGATCTCCAGAGCTATCTGCTCCCATCCCTGTACAGCATTCCAAGGGAGATCTACATTTAGGGAAACCAGTACTGATCCTAGGTATGAAACGTTCAGGAACATGCAAGAGAGATCTCAGAACTCTGGTTCATACAGCACAGAAAACAAAGCACCAGACACTGGGACCTCAAACAGGTTTTTGCACTAGTCCAGGCTGTGCCAATACAAAGAGACCTGTACTTATAAGTAAGGCTAAGATTAGGTGTCAGAAGTCATGGAATCTGTGACATTGTCCACTTCAGCCTTGGAGCGGCAGGGCTGGAGCTCCCAGGCTCCATGGGAGGAGGGAGCTGGAGAGACCCTGGAGCCACAGCAGCAGTGGGTGCTGGACCCTCCTCCGTCCCCATTTTGTCACAGTTGTTTTTAGTAAAAGTCAGGGACAGGTCATGGGCTTCCATGAATTTTTGTTTATTGCCCGTAACCAGTTTGTGACTTTTACAAAAAATAACTGACAAAAATCTTAGCTTTACCTATAAGGAAATTTGTTGTATTGAGCCAGAGACTTGTTTTTCATGTGAAAAATAAAAGTCTTCACAAAATGTAAACAAAATTCAATAACATTAGCTTTTATTTAAGCATTTGTCTGCAGTTGTGGAAGTTAAATGTATTATGCTAATGAAAGAATTAGGCTAGGTCTTCACAGCACAGTTAGCTTGGGTTATAACTCAAGTGTTACCCCTAACAACTCCTGTCCACATACAAAAATCTTTAATTTGAGTTAAATAGTGCTTTAAGCAAGCTAGCTGGCCTGTTGGGAGTGGGTTGACGTTTGAGCGATGCTGATGCTCAAGCCAGTAACACAGTGGGAATGCAACCATCTTAAATTACAACAACTCCTCAGCAGTTAATCCAATCACTCTGCTAATCCAGTCATTCTGTGCTGATAATCAAATCACCCGGTGTAATTCCAGAGGGTTTTTCCTGGAGAGAGGTTGCCCTCACTGGAGTGTACTCAAGCTAACTACTGCAGCGAAGACAAGCTCCTTAGAGTGGTGCTGACCATTCAAGTTTCATTTTCCAGGGCAAGTGAAAGGCAGTAGGACTAAACAGTTTTTCTTGTAAACCTGCTTCATTAACGTGAATACCAGTTTTAAAAATCTGAATTCAGTTATTTAAGAGGGTTTTTTTTTTAAAATGTTTTTACGTTGACAGTCGCTTCAGATGTGCAAATACGAAACATCTTCAGCTTCCTGCACCTGCAGACAGAAACTTGTCTTGTCTTCAGCCTCTCCAAAACAAGAAGAGGCAATTTTAAAGAACGTTTGGGAAGTGCAAACAAACTAGATAACTGTAGTGGAGCAAGATAGATGTTGGGAAAAGTTTACTAAGCAACATTTCTATAGTTGACTGAAGTTTACTCCATTTATTTTGTAAAGAGGCTACGCTTTGGACTCACTATATGTAGGAAGGAAAGAGCCTTTCAGTACCTCAGATTTTGCAGAAAGTTTTCCAATGAGGCCTTCCAGTGTCAAAATGCGCAATTCATGTTCTTGGTGTAAAGCCAGAAGATCAGTCTTAAAAACAGGAAAAAATGTTTTACTTATTGAGAACAAAATAGTCAAATTGCTCTTAATATTTTCAGTAAAATCATTACTTTCATGTTGTGATCATGCCAGATACTTTGTGCATAAAAAACAAAGATTAAATATTTTTGAAAAATGCTTAAATCATTTAAGTCCAATTGATTTTCGATGTCAAGCCATGCTACATTAGACTAGTTCTGTGAGATCAAGAACACAAGAAGGGGGCAGGCAGTACTGCTGACAAAACTACACGACATTACTGCTTGCCAGTTGGTGGGGCAATATCAGCAGAAATCTTGAGTTACATATGCTAGCATCAAAGCTAGAGCCTAATACCAAATTGGGCAGCCAATTAATTAAAGGGAATATGGGCTAGTAAAAGCACTTTTTGTGGAAAAACACAGTTTGTCAGATTAAGATTTGAACTCTTATATAGAATATTACTTAGTAGCCTATCCAACTTGTTTCCTGTAATGTTTCTGGTTTTGTACTGAAAGATATCTGTGACATGAAACGTTAGATGAGATTTTTCTAAAGATTTAGGACAGTGATTCTCAACCAGCTGGCCACTTGCAGCCCAATCAGCACACAGCTGCGACCCACGTGACAGCCTCACAGCCATACAGGTTTTTTGAGAGAATGTGGCCCACATAATACAGAGAGCATATGCGGTTCACAATGGTAAATGGGTTGAGAACCACCAATTTAGGAGCTCAAATCCCACTGAAAGTCAATTAAATTAATGCTCCTAAATGACTTGGGCATTATAGGAAATTCAATCCATCACCTTCTAATGTTAGCAGCGGGTCAGAGTGGAAGACTGAGTTGAAGGAAAGAAGTTTATTAGTAGTAGGCTATTATAAATACTGTGTATAAACCTTTTGATGCTAGGGACATTTATATTCAGAATGAAAAGTACAAAACGTGTTTACAAATACAGCCTACTCTAAGCATTTGACTTTTCATAAGTGACAAACTCTTTCATACAATTGTGGCCTTCTTTCTTATTTCCGGTGCCATAATTTTACACTTATGTTAGGATTATTATTTTTGTTACAAAAGTTAGGCAGTGCAAGTTAAACAGAGCTCTGTCTCTTCCCCCTTCCTCACATCCTAAAGACATCCAGCGTCTGTTTTAGTGCCTCTTGCCTAAAGACCAAGATTCAGGAGTGGCTGAAATCCTTAGCTCTGGTACATGGCAGGTCATCATGTTGGACTACCATCCACAGCCTTTTGTTGGTTAAAAAAGAAAAGCTGGGAGTTAGTTTCAAACGCTTCAAGGACTGGGAGGCGAGTACTCCCTGTTTTAGGAATGATTTATTCAAGCATCAACTCAAATAAGTGCATTGATTACAAGTGGGTATACATTAGACTGGAGAAGGGGATAGCTGAAAAAGCAAATACACCTCTACCTCGATATAACGCTGTCCTCGGGAGCCAAAAAAATCTTACTGCATTATAGGTGAAACCGCGTTATAGCGAACTTGCTTTGATCCACCAGAGTGCGCAGCCCCGCTCCGCCCAAAGCACTGCTTTACTGCATTATATCCGAATTTGTGTTATATCGGGTCGCGTTATATCGGGGTAGAGGTGTATTCTGATTTACAACCCAACACAAGAAGCATGTTAACTTTTAATTAAAGTTGCTAGACTATTGCACTGATGTATGCCTTAAAAAACAAAGAAAGGAAATAAGCAGTTAAGTAATTTCACACTCCAGCTACACTCAAATTTCCATTCTCAGCTTCAACTACTTCTATTAATTCTAACATAGGCTCTTAAATACAAAGTAAAAAAATCTTACACATCATTTTGATGATAAATGCACACTAGGGTTAGTACACTAATCAATGTATGAAACCATCAGAAACACTCATTTTATCTTTACCGTTGAATGTGCCATTTCCTCAGATTGCATTTCCTTAAAATGTTGGCCCATTACATTTTTTATTAGCATCAACATCTCACTTTTGTCATTCATCTGGGCAACCTGATCCTGAAGCTTCTCAAGCTGTAGCATAACTTTGCCATATTCTTCATCATTGTGATGACATCTGTCAGACATGAAGGCCATTTGCTTTTCCAGTTCACTCATACGACTAGAATCAAATAACTGTATGGTACCCTAAAATGTGAAGATTTATATATAAAAGAATTAAAGTAACAAATTTAAGTAATTTACTCCCCCATTATTCTTGAATTACAGTTCAGCTATTGGAAATATCCAGTAGCCAAGAGTTAAGAAGATGCCTTTTAAGTATTTTACCTCTGGAGGCTGGACATAGCGAGAAGAATCAGGATGTGGTTTAAGAATCTGCACAGGTTCGTCTATTCTTTGTGTTTGACGTATGCTTGTCCAATTGAATGCAGGCAGTAATGAAAGGAAGCCTTCAAAGCCCCAGTACCATATACCTTAGGCAAGAAGATCAAAGAAAAATGAAAGCAAAAATTGTTTTTAATATGAGGTTCAATCTCGGATTTTATGATAATTTGGATTAATACTTTAAAGCAGTTACTTCAGGACAGTGGCTGTGTTGTGTGTTTGGAAAGTGCACTTCACATTGTGGGCATTACCAAAGTCTAAACAAAACTAGATTTAAAAAAACCAAACAAGCTATGTTTAAGAGTGTTAAGGTTGCAAACTAAGCACTCAAAGGTTAGGAAATGCCAGAGTTAAGGTTGCTTGTGCAACCTGAATTCAGACTTCTTATATTTATGCATTATGATACAATCCTCACATGATCACATACCTTCCCATGGCTCAGTAAGTGCACAAGATGCATTGCACTCACTGAATGGCACACTTCAATATTTCTTTTTTATCCTCATTGTTCTATGTGTGGCCCTATATCTTACTTGTTGCACACCATCCAAATCCTGTACTGAATACAGAATTACTAATTTCCTTATGAGTTTTTCTATGGGGTTTTCATGGTAGTATCTTCGTGCTTTACAAACATTAATGCACTTATCTTCACAATACCCATGAGGTTAGGCAGTATTATCCCATCACTAAAGCAATCCCTCTGGCAAAATACAAGTCCCTGCTCCAAAGAATTGAGACACTAGAGCTTCTCAACAAAAGAGCTGCAAGATTTTTAACATGGTGAGGAGCAATTTTCCTTAGCCTCATTCTCAGAAATGACTGAACCATTTTAGGTGACACTTCATAAAAAAATTCACCCATGGGTAGACATCTGGCATGGAATATTCAGCCCAAAATGTTTAAGTTAGAGAGAGTTACAACAACCAAAAAGTGTTTTATAATGGAAAACGTTGGGCCACTGTAACTGTCGACTATAAGCACTGCCAATAATAATGCAATTAGACTTATTTAACAAATCATCAACAGGTAATCTATGTGAAGTGTCTTAATGGGCTCATTCCAGTTCCTGGTTGTCAACTGGTTGTCCTGTAGTCCCCTTCAGAGGTGGTCTACGTATTGAAGGGGTACAGAAACTGACCTGCCTTCTCACAACGAGGGATATTCTTTCCATGTCAGAAGGGGAGCACACTAGCAGGGCAGTGTTGGGGAATACCTGAATTGCTGCTCTCAGCATACAGAACTTCAATCTCCTGTGCTGTTAGCTGGACATCTTTCATAAACATCAAGTTCACCTCAAAATGCTAGTTTGATACATTTGTAATATCTATTCACCAGCTTCCACTAGCAACAATAGACAAACACTTTACATACCTAGCAAAAACAGCAGTGGGATGAGAAACAGTAACAACTTGTAAAGCTTTGGAAGGCATCTAGAAACAGAGAAGTAAATTTAACTTTATTAGACATAGAATGGGTCTATCATTTTTAACTGTGTTCTATAATTGGTCGAGGCATTAGCATGAAATAAACCTAAACATGAGATTCAATTTTAAACATTTAGAGTTCAATTCTGTGGATTGTATCACAAGAAATGCTGATATTTTATGAAATCAGCAATAGTATCTTGCCCAAATAGTAACTTTTTTCCCCAAAAATATGCTGGAAAAAAGAAAAACAAACAACTTATATTTAACCGAGTGATACTTCGTTTAGTAGTTTTGTTTTGTACCTAAATATTGAACCTGACATGACCATATCTATATAGCATCTTAGAATGAGAGAGTCAGGCTTACAAAGCTGTACCCATTAACACACACATTTCGGTACGTGGGTTTCTATTTTCTTCATTGTAAATACATATTTATGTCCACAGGTGTTAGCGGAATGGAAGTTACTCATCCACAGGAAAAAGCAGACTCCAACTCATGAAGTATAATAGACAGCATACGAATATAAATAATGGTACCTCATGACAGAGGTTAGTTCAGTTTACATTACAGTGAAGTGTCTTCACATTGTTTAGAATTCAACAGCATATGGAAACACTGCCCTGTTCACATCTTGGATTGATCTAGCTTAAGTTTTGGCTACATAGAAATACCATGCTTTTTCCTGTAGTACACATTACACACACACACACACACACACACACTATGCATCTGAAAAGTACCGAAGTATACTTCTTTAACAAATTCATTATGCTTATTCCTTAATCTGTGGCCAATAGACCTGTGTAACCGGTCTAACAATTTTTACTATTTGCTATGTAGCAGTTTAATCACTTCACCCAGTACCTCATATTTAAAATGAAAATATATGCTCTGTACAGAAAGATGTGCAGCAACTTTGATTTAGAAAGGTATATTACATATACTGACATACATGTGTGTTCCCCCATTAGAATATTAATGAATATTGTCAGATCAGCTTTTTGCCGAAGTGTGTATGATTCTAAAGCTATAAATAGATTCTTTCCTCAGCAATTCTCTTTCTAAATAGTAAAGCTTTTCCTCTCCCTCCCTTGTTCACATACACACACACACACACACAGGCTGTTTGCTTTCTCCTTTTGTCACAGACATTATACCTTGTATTCTTCAACTAGGATAATTTCAACCATTTTAATCACAACTGTTACAGCACAAATCTAACAAGTCTGTAATTTAGGGAAGAAAATTCTGTTTAAAAAAATAAATCCACAAACCTTGTAAGAAGAAACACATTGAACAAAGAAATCAGAGTAATAAGTTGATACCATCCAGTTCCAAGCCACCAGAATACCCCAGAAGCTGCCTTCCCTATAAGAGAAAGGACGTATTTGATGAACTAAAAATGTAATTGTTACAGAATATACTAAGAGAGACCAAGCAGAAGTACATGCAAATATGGCAGAATATGTTTTGAGCAACAAACAGATTGTTGGGGTGGATGGATATAGGTGAAAGGAAACACATGCAACTTGTTTTCATCTAAATTTATATCCCAACTATGTATTGCAATGCAATATCAACTACTCAGCACAAAAAACAGCCATGCAAGAAGATGAAATTTGTTTAGGAAAGCAATAACTAACTTTCATGAGGTTAAAACACAACACCCCTTCAGCTATGTTTAATCGTGCTTTGCACTTGGACAACCCCTTTCAACTAAAGGCCTCTATGAGCTTCAAAAAGGCATTATATTCATTTTGATTATAGGGATACCATGGCACTACAAGATTAAGCAAGTTTCCTAAAGCCATGGGGAATCAATGGGAGAATCAAACAGAGCCCAGTTTTTCCCATTCCCCCGTTGTCTGCTCTAATCATTAGACATGTTGCCTTTCATATGAAGCAGCCTTGTTAATCTCCCATTGAATTTGTGAACACAGATATATCCTGTCACTAAATAGTTTAGCCTTTACAAACAGTAAAGTACCATCCAAAGCACAGTTGAGTCAGCATCAGCGAGGCAATCACATAGTGTAGACGCCTAGTTTGCCAGCAGAGGCAGATAACATGCAAAAGCAAAAAAACAGAGTTCAAGATAGTAACCTGGAGAAACAATGGCCAGCCAAAGTAGTGATAACATCTTCTGAGACATAAACCATCCCGTTGCTCCCACTGTTCGCAACACTTGTAGCACAAAGTAACCTGGTGTATAACAAATTAACTATGTATGTGTAATGTATATACAGACAACCTGATCCATTGTTTGCAATAAAAGCAGTAGAGCAGAAATTCTTTAGCTTCTGAAGTTATGAGAATTACATACAATGTAATTTTAGTGCATATCCTCCAGTAGTTTTTAAACCATTGTACACAAAATTAGTATTACTGCTAATAAGACAAAATATGGACATAAGTGGCGCTAACACCATTAAAAGGAAAAATACAATATGCTAGTACACAGACGGTTCAACTTCCAGATTTTATCATCTGGGTAATTAAAATACCATCTTTTCAGAATATAAAGAGCCTATGTTTTGTGGCACAATATTCTGTCAGAAAAATGTCCTAATTAATACTCTTCAACCATTCACTGTTTAGTATAAACACAAGTGCATACTTTAGTCAGGCAACCCTTTCAAAGTTTCTTGGTTTTGTCTTCAAGTATGCACTGCAAGTTTCTGGTATCTGGGTTGGCAAGATAAACGTGGGCATAGAAAAAGGAACATTTAAAACGTCAAGAATCAATTCTTCAAAAAAATATTAACCATAATATCTCACGAACATGAGGCAATATTGAGAAGCATAAGAATAAGACAAGAATATGCCTTATTGAAAGTAAAATTACGAGTAATGAGATAAATGATTGTTCATTTTTATAATTAAATCCAGCTGTGTTTTATGGTATGACAGCGTCAGTTGGTTTTTCAAAGGCCTGACCCAAAGCCCACTGAAGTCAATGGAAAGATGAATGGCCTTTGCATCCGACACTAAGTGTAGATTTGTTGTTGCTGTTCTATTTCTATAGATACGTTTAGGGGAATTCTAAACTTTAGATTAGCAGAGATGTGATGCCCAGTCTCTGAGAGGCACCAAATGTTACAGCCCAGTATTTTATAAAACCAGTTAGCTGACTGAAGAAATGTCTCTCACTATTCTTCTTTGCTGCATGAAAATAGATTGACAGCAAATAGCTCTAAAGAATCTTGATGCCTGTGCCTATTCAAGCATTAGTAGACCCATTTCATAGGATAAATAGTATACTAACTACATGAGAGTCCTGCAATAACTGGCTACCACAAAATAAAACCAGGATACAAAAATAATAAAATACCCTGTATAGGAGTATCTTAATGTCCCTTTTCTCTTTAAATCCTGTTTTCCATCCTTCCAGAAGTATACACTTACCTAAGGTATAGCTTAAAAAAAAACCCTAAAAACTTTTGCTTTGTATTTAATACTTTAAAATACACATCAAATGGTAATAAATTACTGTAACTTCCTTTCATAGCGATTGTGCCATATGTAAACAATTACATCTGCCAAGCTCCTTCCTAATCTAGTGAGTCTAATATTGTAGCAAGTAACACATGGAGTAGAAGAGATGCCATGTAACTATTCTTCCAGAACATTTTTAGTTAATTCAGCCTAATCTACTTTGAAAATTACAGTTAAATTAAAAACACAAAGCAGTATGAGTGATTAACATTTGTGAGGTTGTGATGTAAAATAAAAGCAAATGAAAAAAAGGTGCAAGTCAACCTGCATAAGAAAAGGTGTGCCAAATGGTCCTTGCTACCCTTTTAGACCTTGATGATTGCATGTGGACTGTTGTGTATGTTTCAAGATGTTTCTTCCCCTTACAGTCATCACCTGTTGGTTATGGTAACAATCAATTAATGGTGACAAGTTAACCAATAAAGCTACTAACAAGACAGACATGTTCCAGTTATGTCACAGTATCATTTTCCAAAACCAAGAACTAAGGTAGGTAAGAAAGATTAACAAGACAAAATCCCACAGATATTTGCTCCTATAGAAAATGTTGCAGCAATACACTTGTGTATTAATATTTAGTGTCTAAAAAACACAAAACTACTGTTCAGGTATACAACTTCTATAGAGTTATTTCATATAATCTAGATGTCACTGTGATATCCAGGACTCCAACCCAAAGCTAAAAGACAAAAAACACACAACAACCCAACCATACTTACACAATGATTCCCCATTTATACCAAGATGGCCATCCTCTTTGAGAAAGTCTTTTACATTCATACTTCCACAGTAATTCGAGTGAGCTGCAATACATGCAGAAAGAGGGTATAGAATTTAACTCTCTGGAGTCCAAAACTTCAGATAGCTAGCTTAACAAGCAAACTGATCTGATTTATTTAGTTATAAAGCCAAGCCACCTACTGGAGACCTTAAAAAGGTATTTGATGTGTAAGGTGACTTGCAAAGAGCATGCATGTGTGCATTTTTTGCAACTTTATGATGCCTAGAGGAGGACTCCCTACCTTGTGGGTCAAACCTTTTTCCTTCTTGTTTTTTACCTTACAAATATTAATTAAGTCTAGTCTATTCTTTCCTGGTTTTGCTGCGGTCTTCTTAGAAGTCGATTGGGTACTTGCCCCCTAACTGAAGGCTGCATCCAAAACAGTGCAATTGTTAAACACCTATTTAACTCACATACTACCCCCCCACCCACCCACACAATTAATTAATTATTTGGGGAAGCAGTTTTTAATTGAATGCTTAATATTGAGTTCTACTTGCTTGGTGCCTGGGAAGTCAAACTTACCAGTTCTCCGTTTGTCTGTAGCACCTTCCAGGAAAGCTTGATTAGATAAGATCTGAATTTCTAATGCAAAATCTCAAATTCAGATCTAGTAATCTACAGTTTTTCATGGAACACCCTACTGGCAATGGAGAATTAGTTCAAGCCTCACCAGGTAGCCACTGAAACATGGATTACGCGAGGATGTGACAGGAGGAGCAGCTATTTTTAATCAGTGTTCAAAACTGCTTAACACCTATTTAGTTCAAATACTCTACTCAAAAAAACAACATTGTTGAACACCCCCATCCTTTCAGTTGCAGACCAAGTGCTACCCACTTCCCTGGTTTTAGTGGAGGATCCAGGAGAGACCAAACATTCCCAATATCAGAAAGGCAGAAAAAGCATTACTGAAGGAGTGGGAGGAAGATGAGGAATCCCTTTCAGCTGAGCATGAAGGGTACAGTTATTTTCTGTCAACTTTACCATAACAGTTAGAAGATTTACTCTGAGGGTATAACTACACAGCAACTCGACACCCACGTTTGGCCCGTGCCAGCCAACTTGGGCTTGTGGGACTATTTCATTGCTGTGTAGACTTCTGGGCTTGGGCTGGAGCCTCGTCTCTCCCACCACACAGGGAGCCGGAGCCCGAGCCGGCTGGCATGGGCCTGATACCAGTGTCTAGTTGTTATGTAGACATACCCCGAGGGACAGGCAATAAGCACCACATGACCGAAGTTAACCCACACAGACAGACAGCCTGCAGATAAAGTGTTAATGAGGAGACTTAACCTTGCAGAACTAAAACAAACAGATTTAGGAACATGAAGCTGAAGTCTAGAGGAAGCAAGAAAACTGCATTTTGAAAACACTGAAAAAAATTACGGTTTGGCAGCATCAACCCCCTTCCCACCTCCCCCTGCCCATGCAATTTCCTGGGAAGAAAAAAAAAAAGACCAAAACAGAAAAACCACAGTTACCATATATACCTGTATATGAACACTTCCAAAGGAAAAAAAAGGTGCATGGACAGCAAGTGAGCATAAGAGAAACCAGCCAAATTACTATGGAAGACACCATGGTGCAGAAGGTGAAATGGAAGAAAAGCCACACAAGAAAAAAAGCACAGGGCTTTTTATTGAGGTAGTGGCTTTGGAGGAGACAAAGGAAGGGAAGACCACTAAAAAGGTACCTTTAAATTCACAACCCAGGTTCAGCAATACCATTTGAAATAGTTGCACTAACAGTGATGCAAAAGATGTTGCAGTATATTTGATCAATCGTAGAATCTTATTCATGTAGAAAGGGGTGTTTCCTATTAAAAAAGTGTGAATACAAAATTATTTCCCTACACAATTTAATTCTCCATTAATAAACTACTTGCATTTCCACCTGTTGATACCAAGCTAAAAATGGCTAAAATTTTAAGTTGCTTATCCAGAGATACACTTCCACAAATTTTCTAACAACTATGAGTGGTGCTGGCTTGACAGACCTTACTGCTGAACTTCCCCATTTATCTATGGCTAAGTATACCTAAAGCAACAACAGTGAAAGTTCCCGGAATGCTGGCATGCCTAAACCATGGTCTGGAGTGACTATTTTCCCAGAGCAAAGCTCAAGCTACAAGCCTTTCCTGGTTAAATGGGATTGAAAACTTGAAGACAGCTAGTCACTTTTGCCAACACTTAAATTGTAATTAATTTCTTATCTTCAGAACTCAGGTTTTCTCCATGCCGAACCCATGAACAGTTAGTTAGCATCTCAAAATCCCAACCTGGAACAAAAAGGGGCTTAAGTTGAATTCTTGTTGAAATAGGGGGCAGGGAGGAAGAGAGCGTTTTCTCCTCCTCCCCCTTCATACTTCCAAGTGGAAGGAAGCCAAATACAAAGCTTTTCTAGTACTCAAGGCAGTTACTACTAGACTTTTTCCTCTGTATCTTCTCCTCCACTTTGGAAGACACACACACACAAAAAATAATTAGCACAATCATCCCTGTACTCCTGCTTTCTTAAAAGCTTTGGTATTTTGTAGCCAAATGCTGGTTGGCTATCTTTGTTTCAACTGCTGAAGTATCCTCACAAATAGGGACTCTCGCAAGATTCTCCCAAGAGTTTTGTGTAGAAGAGACATGGTATTAAAAAAGAAAGATTTCTAGACTCCACTGTCCCATTTAAATACTGAAAGTTTATTAAACTTATTAAGATCAGGGTCCTATTGTAGAAACATATAGCAGGAGGCACTTACAATCTAAATAATTTCCCTTGCAACCTCCTAAATTTCCCTAAGAGAGTCAAGAAACTGACTTCTTACCATTCAGGATATGCTACAACAAGGGTCACACCTTGGCCCGGAAGGGATAGCAACTGAAACAACCCACAATTCTGAAAATGAGGGCAACAAAAGAGCATGCCTTCCTCCTAAACTGATCTTCGAGGAGACTACCAACAACCAAAGAATACAGATGAGGCGTTGGGATGGTAAAGGATGTCAAACTTTCTGCCTTCCAAAGGAAGGCTCTTAACAAGAGCAATATCCAAAGGGAGTAGATTAGCCTGGAAAAGCAGAACTCCATGTAGGTAGCCAACAGCCAAACTTAAGAAAAAGTTCCAGAAATTGTACACTGAGAAGGAAGACTGCTGAAGCCACAGCCTTTCCATTTTGGGTCCTCCCTCACAAAAAATTACAGTCCTGTTAGATCTAAGGACTGAGAAGAGGGCCTAACTTATAGAACACAATAAAAATTAGAGTCTATAGAAGGAAAGAAAACAATAAAAGGGATTTAAAAAAAATAGATCTTTCTATAGAGCAGATGATATTAACAAACAAACAAAACTTGCTGATTATGTTTGGTTGTTTAACTCTTTTGATCTCCTATTACTGGTGAGTTATAATGGAAAAAAGAGTTTTAAAGCGGAATTTGAGTAACAAAATGGTAACCTGACCCTCATTGTTATAATGAAGTGTAAAGGAAAATTATCTACTGCTAAGAACCAATACTGTCTACAACACCATGTTAGGAGCCTAATCAATTTGGAAGTATGAACTATTTTCTGCCAGATTCCGTATCATTTTATTTTGATGTGGCACATTTATATTCCTGTAACTGTGTGGAAAATTCATATGGTCAGCTTTTGGTGCACAGCAGACATCAACTCCATAAAGTGTAGCTTGATACAAACAAAAATTCATCATAGGATGTATGCTAATTGGTATTTAGAATTCAATTAGTCTTGTTAAATTCAACAGGGAAAAAAAAATCTTTATACCCTCCAAATACATGTAGCTTTATACATCAAATAAACAAGACATTTACAATACCACAAAAATCAAAAGGAAGAAAATCACTTACTAGACTTATATTTTTGGCTTCTATCCCTAGAGTAAATTCTTGAAGATGGCATGTGAGAAGCAGAGTACGCTGTGAGGACCTCTTTCCGTTCAGAAAGCATACTGCAGTCACTGCAAGTATACCCATTGATCATGGTAGTCTGTGTTTCAGCTGTTGCTATATCACCATTTCCCTGAATCACTGTTGTGTCCCCACCTGATGTATCAAAAAAGAACAATTAATCCATTCATTTAAACCTATTCATGGGGTGGGTGGGGGGGAAGAGAGTTGAAGGACTGCAGTTACCTTTAATATCGCATTCATCATCATCAAGCCCTAAAAAACAGAAGATTTTCCTACTGAGTACAATTACATGGAAGTCTCCAGATTGCAAACTAATATAGCTAAATTGTACTCAAAACAAAAATTTCTGGTTATTTCTAGAACCCACAAAGGAAAAGCATTTTAAGATTAGAATATTACATTTATTCATTAACTGTTGTGGGGGACTTCAATACATACAGACATTTTTGAGGTGACAATTTACAGTTACATTATCTACAAAGAGGAAGGTTGTGGCCAGAAGAAAATTGAAGCACCAATATACGTCATTTCTCAGCTCCCATGTGATTATTGAGAAGGCTAGATAATTAGAAACAGATGCTGTTTCTGTTGCTTAGTAACCATTTTTTACTACAACCACAGTTCAATACATAAACTGGAAGACCTAGCTAAACCAGCCATTCTCAAATTTAGAACATAATATTAGACTAAAGTTACAGTACAATTTCTTCCAATTCAAATCAGAAACAAGCAGCCTGTAACTGGACAGCATCGTAAAGTCCAGCCCTGTTTTTTCTCAGAAAGATGAAGAGTGGAAAGAAGGAAGGTTTTTGTTTTTTTTTTTTTTGAGAGGGGGTGGGGGGAGGGAGAGAAATAATCTGGCTGGAAAACTAGTCTCTTGTTTTTTCTTTTTGGGAAAATTTAAAGTGTCAGTAACTTGAAACCTCTAGAGTAACTGAAGTCTAGTTTATTTACACACAAATTTGTACAGTAAGCTACATTTCCACAGATTAAACTGAAATAAGATGTTGGCATTGTGAAATTGATTAACAATGTCAATTATTGTATATTTGGGATATAGACTGATAGCACCTTGTATTTAGTAGAGTCCTAATTTTTTTTTTTTTATTATTTAAAAAGGTCTTTACAAGGATATCTGCATTTCAGCTACCCTCACCCTCCAAGAAAGGAGGAAGTAAAGGACATGTCTTTACTAGCAACATGAAAGCTCTGCCGCAGCACCAGTGCTGGGAGAGAGCGCTCACAGCACTATAAAATAACCCACCTGCACAAGGGGAATAGCTACCGGCGCTGGGAGCACGGCTACCAACGTCGGTTCCCTGTCTACACTGGCACTTTCCAGCACTGAAACTTGCAGCGCTTCGAGGGGTGGGGGGTTTCCACACCCCATAGCAAGAAAGTTGCAGCGCTGTAGAGTGACGCTGTATACAAGCCCAAAGACTGAATTTCCTTTAGAGCATCAAAGCCATTCCTAAATCAGAGGAACTGCTGCAGAAGATAGGAGCTCCCTTTTCTCATCCCTCCCCAGAGCTACTGCATACAGCTTCTATGGTACATCCCATCCATGTAACAAACAAAACACATAGACCCAGTAATCCAGTGGTTCCCAAACTGGGGTTTGTGAATCCCTGGGGTTTGCAGAACGTTACAGGAGGTTCGCAAGAAAAAAAAAATCATTAATGGCAGCCAGAGGACCCCGGCATTGGAGGCAGCAGGTGGGACCCGGTTGCAGGGCAGACAACTGGGGCCCCAGGGAGAGCAGGGCCATGCAGTTGGGACTTGCAGCCCGAGCCCTGTCCCTCATCAACGGGGCAGCCGGCAGCCTGAACCCCAGCGCTCCAGCGGGGCCGGCAGCCCCGAGCCCCAGGGAGAGCGGGGCTGGGCAGTTGGGGCCGTCAGCCCGAGCCCTGCCCCCATCAGTGGGGAAGCCGGCAGCCCCGAGCCCCAGGGAGAGCAGGGCCATGCAGTTGGGGCCGACAGCCCGAGCCCTGCCCCCGGCAGCCCCGAGCCCCAATGAGAGCGGGGCCGGGCAGTTGGGGCCAGCAGCCCGAGGCCTACCCCCCATCTGCGGGGGAGCCAGCAGCCCCGAGCCCCAGGGAGAGCGGGGCCGGGCAGCCCGAGCCCTGCCCCCCCGTCAGCGGGGGAGCCGGCAGCCCCGACCCCAAGGAGAGCGGGGCCAGGCAGTTGGGGCTGGCAGCCCGAGCCCTGCCCCTGTCAGCAGGGGAGCCCGCAACCAGAACACCAGCGCTCCAGCGGGGCTGGCAGCCCCAAGCTTCAGGGAGAGTGGGGACGGGCAGTTGGGGCTAGCAGCCCGAGCCCCAGAGGTCAGCGGGACCTGCAGCACAAACCCAGTGGAGCTCAGTTGACCGGAGCGGTCAATGGGGTCCAGCAGCAGGAGCCCCAGGGAATGTGGATCTGGCAGCCCAGGCCCTGGCACGGGGCCAGTAGCCTGAGTCCTGTGGTGGGCAGGGTGGCAGCTGAGAGCCCGAGACCTGCAGGTGGCAGCTCGGACTCCTGTCCTTGTCAGACAGGGGAAGTTAGCATGGAGGGCAGAGTGAGCAGGAGCAGTGCTGTACGTGGGGGGTGGTCCAAGCTAATTTGTCCCTCGCAGGACACCCTCCTAGAAAGAAACCTCGTGGTGGAAGAAAAGGTGTTTGGGAGCCAAACCAGCCGGAAGCACGTTGTAGCCAGTGTAGCAGTGTTAAGGTTCCTCCGTAATTGTCTCTCTCTCTGGAGTGCTGTTTTGCTTCAGTGAGACTTGAGTGAATATTCTCATTTTCTAGTTTGTTGGTTGTTAGCAGTCTCTCTGTGTTGTTTTTATTACAACTTTTGTACACAAGTTCAATGGATACATGGCTGAAAAAGGAAAGTGTAAAGACGCAAGAATCAGCTAGTGTTTCCCCAAGTTCACACTGTGGAAAATCTACGTCTAATGATCATGATGGTCCTGGAAAGTCACTTACAAAGAAAAGAAAATATTATGATTATATAAAATATGGCTTTACATGCATTGGTGATCAAGAATGTCCAAAACCACTGTGTGAGATTTGTGTTGATGTTCTAGCAAACAGCAGCCTCAAACCTTCTCTACTTCGGCGCCATTTAGAAATTAAGCATCCTGCAGAACTCGACAAGCCTGTTGTTTTTTTCAAGCGAAAATTAGCTGAGAGGAAAGGTGACCTTACCATTTTTATATCCAAAGCAAGTACTGATAATGAAAATGCACTTGAAGCATCATATCGCGTGAGCTACCGAGTAGCAAAAGCATCAGAAGCCCATACCATAGCAGAGAGCTTGATTGGTCCACGTATAAAAGACATAGTTCATTGCATGCTCGGAGAAAAGGCTGCAAAAAAGGATCGACATGGTACCTTTGTTCAATAATACGTTGTCACGAAGAATTAATGACATGTCAAATAACGTAGAGACCATAATTGTACAGAGAGTGAAAAATAGTCCATATTATGCTATACAGTTGGATGAATCAACTGATGTAGCTAATCTAACTATTTTGCTACTGTTTGTACGTTATGTGAATGAAGGTCTGGTTGAAGAAGACTTGTTGTTTTGCCGACCACTGGAAGAACGTACAACTGGAGAAGATATCTTCAATCTGACTAATGCATATTTTCAAGAAAAGGAAATAGATTGGTCTTGTTGCCTAGGCATTTGCACTGATGGGGCCACATCAATGACAGGGAAGTATACTGGATTTGTATCTCGAACAAAGAAGGTTGCATCAAAAGTCTCTTGGACTCATTGCAGCATCCATAGACAAGCCCTCACAACAAAATGCATGCCTGAAGGAAATGCTTGACAATGCAGTGAAAATGGTGAATTTCATAAAATCACGGCCAACAAATTCCAGAATATTTCATGTACTTTGTGAAGAAATAGGTAGTATACACGATTGTCTGTTGACCCATACTGAAGTTAGATGGCTCTCACGGGGCAAAATCCCGGTGTGCTTGTTTGAGCTTAGAACAGAAATCCTAGTTTTTTTTTCAAACAGCCACCCTTTCCACCTTGCCAGCTGTATGGAAAATAATGTCAGGCTCCAGAGCCTAGCTTATTTAGCAGATATTTTCTCAAGAATTAATTACCTAAATTTATCTCTTCAAGGTCTCAGTATAACAGTTTTCAATGCGCAAGACCAAGTTGAATCCATGATAAAGAAGTTGCAGTTCTGGGAAAGTTGTTTGGAAAACAATCAAACTGAGTGTTTCAGTAATCTTCATGACTTCCTGGCAGAACATAAACTTCAGTTGGATCAGTGCACTAAAAGCAATATAACTGCACACCTAAAAGGACTTTGCACAACTTTCAGGGATTACTTTCCAGCTATATCAGGCGATGATGACTGGATTTGCAACCCTTTTGATGATACCACTTTCTCAACACAGATATTGAACACTGAGGAAAAAGCGAAATTGATTGAGATCTCCTGTGATTACGAACTGAAAAGGAGTTTCAGAAATCTGTCATTGATCAACTTTTGGCTGAGTTTAAGAAACAAGTACCCCCTTCTGGCAGAAAAAGCTGCTGCAGTTTTGTTACCATTTTCAACATACTTATGCGAGAAAGCGTTTTCCTCGTATGCACATCTGAAAACGAAATACAGAAACAGACTTGATACTTTATCTTTCTCCAAAGGTTCTGGACTTCAAAGAGCTATGCAGAGCAAAGCAAGCACATCCATCACACTGAGGAAATTTAAATTTAAAACCCTGGAAATATTCATTTTTAGGAGGGGGTTCACAAGATTTCACAATTTAGAGAAAGGGGTTCGCAGGCTGTTAAAGTTTGGGAACCACTGCAGTAATCTAACCTGGATCTCTACTGAAACACAAAGTATCACCTGGAGCACCAGCCTAGCAATAACCAGATCAACCAGGTTCTTGTCCACAGTAAGTCATTTTGAGGAAAAAGCTCTCCCTAGAAGGGCCCAAAGAGGTATTACACCAATACTACTAATAGAGCCCCTTTCTTATAGGCAGAGCAGGACCAACATCTTCAACAACAATGCTGCTCTTTTTCTGCCAAGTCTGGCACCCCTTATTCCAGACTAAATGGGATTTTTGCATGAGCAAGGAGTAGAGGATCAGACCTTTGTTCAGAAAGGATTACCATCTGAGCAGTCGGAGACTGAAGCCTTATTTATACTTAAACATTTTGCCAACATAGCTATGTCAGAAGTGTGGTATAATGGCAAGAGTTCTTTTGCTGGTATAAGCTGCACCTCCACTAGAAAGGGTTGCTGGAATAGCAAATCTTTTTTTAGCGTAGTCAAGGCCTTAGTAATATGGATTTTTCTCTCTCTGTTCAAGAGTCACTAAATTGCTCCAAACTAATCTTTCATGACCAATAAATGCACATTCTAGATAACCAGTCTAAACTTTCTGGTGGAAGCAACATAAGTGAATGCTTTATCTATACTCCTTTTCCAGTTACTACCTTTCCACTCATCACTCCAATCTACTCTTGATGTTAAAGTGACAAAGCTGCATCTTAGTTAGAAAGTAGAAATCATTCTACAGTTCTTGCAATCAGGCAGGCCTCCCTTTTTAGGCAGCTCGATGTATACAGATTTACACCAGTCTTTTCTCGTCTCTCTCTACCTTCAATTTCTCATACAACTGATAACTTTTAAGAAGTGATTAATTGCAGGTTCACTAGCCTCAGAGTACTATAAATGAATAGCCATGTGACTTCATGATGCACACAACTACTCTGTAGTTTGTTTGATCACAATTTATATAAAACCTCTTTTTAAAATCTGCATTTAGTGTACTGTTGCCAGGAAAACATGTTAGCGTCCCAAATGCAACTGTGTCTAGCTTGAAACAAAAACCTATTAATTACACAAGCATAAAAGAAGTGTCTGTCAAAAGGTGGTGTAGTGTGAATCACATAATCCAAATATTGGACTAGCCACACAGGTGCCTAGTCTCCATAATCTTTATTTCTGCTATCCACTGAAAATTTCATTGTATTTAAAAATCTACAACTTCACTAACCTATGAACACACATACAATAACTTCCTGCTTTTCTGTTGTGACTGAACATGTTTCACACATGCTTATTTGCAAAAAGAAGAACAGGAGTACTTGTGGCACCTTAGAGACTAACAAATTTATTAGAGCATAAGCTTTCGTGGACTACAGCCCACTTCTTGCACCCGAAGAAGTGGGCTGTAATCCACGAAAGCTTATGCTCTAATAAATTTGTTAGTCTCTAAGGTGCCACAAGTACTCCTGTTCTTCTTTTTGCGGATACAGACTAACACGGCTGCTACTCTGAAACATGCTTATTTGTTCATGATAAAAGTCACATGTTGTAACTTACTTATCTTTTTAACTAAACTTGTTATCTAGGATTTTTCTTTATGATGCTTTCAGTATGAGACTCCAGCTGAGCTTCAGAAATGACAATAGTAGAAGAACATTAAATCCACAGAGAACATCTTTCTAGTGAGCATCTTTGCTATGTTGAGGCAGTACATTTTGGGGTTGGCATATCAGTCTCACTGTGCAGCAAGAATATGTTAAACATTTTATTCAAAGGTAATGTGTCCTCTGCCAAAACTGTAGTTAGAATTTAGACAAACATGGCAATAAGTATGTTGCTATCAGTGTTCTTTAGGCAAGGAAGCTTCTACCAAAAAAAAAAAAAAAAATTGAACCTCAAAATAGCTTTCACATCACAGGCTGGCACAAATATTCAAATGTGTAGTAGCAATGTAATACTTACCCCAAAAATGGTCAACTTCTGTTTGCTCCTGAATCAAAGATTCATCCAATACAGTAGATACTACAGATGTATCACTGGCATGGCTATTGAAACTACTTTGGCTAAAAATAGAAGAGCTGGATACATTTTTTCTTGGAGTATTTTTCATAGTGACAGACTGCTTGCTCATACATTTGCGCTGCTTTGCTGTTCTAAAGAAAAAAAGGCAAACATGAAGAGAAACCATAATATTAAACACAAAAGAACATACTCAAAAGGTAGTTATCGATGGTTTGTGTCAAACTGGGAGGGTGTATCAGTGGGATCCAGCAAGGGTCAGTCCTGAGACTGGTGCTGCTCAATGTTTTCATTAATGACTTGGATAATGGAATGGAAAGTATGCTTATAAAATTTCAGATGACACTGAGTTGGGAGGGGTTGCAAGCACTTTGAAGGACAGAATTAGAATTCAAAATGACCTTGACAACTTGGAGAATTGGTCTGAATTCAACAAGATGACATTCAGTAAACACAAGTGCAAAGTACTACACTTGGGAATGAAAAAAATCACATGCACAACTACAAAAACGGGGAACAACTTGGCTAGGCGATAGGACTGTTGAAAAGGATATGGGAGTTATAGTGTACCACACAATTCAATGAGTCAACAATGTGATACAGTTGTGAAAAAGTCTAATATTCTGGGGTGTCTTAAACAGGGGTGTCTTATGTAAGAGACGGGAAGCAATTGTCCTAATCTACTCAGTACTGGCGAGGCCTCAGCTGGAGTACTGTGTCCAGTTGCAGGCACCACACTTTAGTAAAGATGTGGAAAAATTGGAGAGAGTGCAGAGAAGAGCAATCAAAATAAAAAAAGGTTTTTTACAAAAGTGATCTATGGGGAAAGGTTAAAAAAACAAAAGGGGGCACGTTTAGTCTTCTTGAGAGAAGACGACCGAGGACGGACCTGATGAGTCTTCAAATATGTTAAGGGCTATTGGAAAGAGCCCAGTGATCAATTGTTGTCCACATCCAGTGGAGGTAGGACAAGAAGTAATGGGCTTAATCTGCAGCAAGGTCGATTCAGGTTAGATATTAGGAAAAACTTTCTAACTAGAAGGGTAATTAAGCTCTTCAATAGGTTTCCAAGGGAGGTTGTGGAATCCCCCTTGCGAGATTTTTAAGAATGGTTTGGACCAGGGATCCCTTGGCCCACGCTGCTTCCTGCAGCTCCCATTGGCCTGGTGTGGCAAACTGCGGCCAGTGGGAGCTGCGATCGGCCGAACCTGCGGACGCGGCAGGTAAACAAACCGGTTTACCCTAGCAGGCTGCGTGCCAAAGGTTGCCGATCCCTGGTTTGGACAAACACCTGTCAGGGATGGTATAGGTTTAGTTGGTCCTGCCTCAGTGCAGGGGACTGGACTTGACCTTTCAAGGTCCCTTCTAGACATAAATGTCTATGATTCTATAAGTAAGCTCTAAGCTCCACATTTAGTGCGTAAGAGTTTAATTTTTGTATGATTAATTTTAGTCTGATTTAAGTATTCCATATAGTTGGGGATACAAACTGCACCGAAAAGGCTTTTTAGGTCAACCAGTTTCACTGGTAACCAAAGCTACATACAAGATGAACATATGGTTTGTCTCTCCTTGCTCTCAGCATATATGCAACTGCAAACATTTCAGGCATTTTACTCTAGACTACATATTGAATATTAATTGTATACTTAAATTTTTGTATAGCAGAGTTTGGCATGTCTAGGGGGTTAGACTATATGACCCTTGCGCTCCCTTCTAACCCTATGATTCATATACCAAATGTTATATGTTAGAATATCAGATGAGTAACTATGAACAGTGTACAGTTTCATTTAAGGGCTGTAGAGAGTTCTTATGAAGAACAGCCAGCTTTGTATGTTTTGTCATCTGAATTGTCATGATTTAGGTCGCAATCCTGGAAAGACTGATTTACCTGTTACTTGCAGTGTGTAAAGTTGTCTCATTGACTTCAATGGGACGAACCTTAACCAGGTGAGTGAGCAGTCCCATTGATGTTACAGGGACAACTTACAATGCAGACAGTTGAACAAGTTTGAGAGAGTTAGGATCATAAATTTGCTTATATTACAGTCACTCTCATTTAATATGTATTTAATTTCACAGTCAAAATTGTGTCCTAAAATGTTTAACAGAACAAAAAATGTTTGTTTCACTGGCAAAAAAATTAAAAGGCAAGTATTCTGAAGACTAGATTTAAAAAAAAAAAAAAAAAAACTAAGGCCACTGGCACTATTGAATTGGTGCACAGCACATTGGCCACAGAGTTCTCATCTCAGCCATATGCAACAAAGCTGAAATTTAGTCCTCATTCTACTGCTGAAAATTATGTTTAATACCAAGGAGGAGAGGAAACCATCTTTTTCCTTTCAGCTGTTTTTTCTAAGATTCAGACAAAATTCCCTTTGCACAAGACTAAGAAACATGCAATCTAAGCTCTTTAGTTATAGTTTATTTCAATTTTTACTACAGTAAGAAATCGAAGAGTCCCTTTTGCATTGCCACATTCCACCATTAAGTCTGAGTTCTGGATCAGCCACGAATTATCTGTCTGAAACATGATTAAATGGGCAAACCTATAATCTGCCAATAGGTAACTTTCATTAAATTATTTTTTATATATAAATAAAGTCTGCTTACCTGGATGATTGATCTGACAAAGACATGTTTCCAATATAGGAATTGCTATGAACGTTGTCATTTTGGGCATCATCTGTTGCATTATATCCTGCAGTGACCAAGCGTAAACTGCGTCTTGACATTCTTGGAGAATCAAACACTGGATCCAATTTGTGTTCAGTCTCAAAATCCAGAGCAGTTGAAGAATAACTTGAACTAAAATAAAAATAAAGCTGTACACTAACAGTTTTTAAGATACATTTCAATGTATCAGAATTTCCCCCCCTAAAGAAAGTCTATGTTTTTTATAGATTCAACTTATCCCCACTATGGTCCTGATTCTGCCCAGAGAACCACACAAGCAGTTCCCAGCATCCACACAGAACCCTACTGACTTCAGCAAAGGTCAGTGTGGGTGTAGGGGTCTACGTAAGCAGTTCTCACTGCAGGATCAGGGCCTAGGAAACACTGTTAAACATCCAACAAAAGTTACTAGCAAAGTAATTGCATGCTTCTGTACGTACGATTTAGATAAGCAGATTCACATATATCAACAAGCAAATAAAAACAGCACGTTACAGAGAACCCCTTTGTAATGGTATCAAAATAATTATTCATAGGATGTGATAGTAAGTCCAAAATTTTCTAAATAGTTACTGGGGAAGTATTCTCTGAACTAAAGCTGAAGCAAGTATTCTATTCCAAGTGGGCTGATTTGTGTCATGCTTTATGTTCAAGCCAAAAGGTGATTTTTCTACCCTGACTGTTAAAATTCATCATGAAATTTGAGTTAAGACACAGTGGAAAAATATTTACACATTTCAATTCTAAGCCAAGGTTCCAAACATTTTGGCCCAGCTCAAATAATTGCTGATATCTAAACAGTTGTATGCTAGGAAAGTTTATAATTCTAAACTATTCTTAAGAAATGAGGACTTAGGCTGAACATTTGTATAGGCACATATATCCAGAGTTGCACCAGTTGCACCAAATTGTTTTTTAAACCAATTTAGTTAACAGGTGCAAGAGGTGTGGACAGTTCTTAGTTGGTTTAAAGTGGTGCAAGTTTCAAGGCAGAGAGGCTCTGAATTGTTTTCTCAAAACTATACTCTTAGCATTGAAGCAGACTGAAATAATTCACAAACAGAATTCTATATTTGATGATTCTCTTACACAAACAGCACAAACAGAGATAACTATAACTAGGAGAAGCATGCTCTAGGCAGTTTTGAGTCTCGAGACTAGCTGGGAAAAAAGTGAGTAACAGTATACCCTACTCTAAACCAGGAGACAGATTTGGTGCAAAGCACTAAGATTTGTATTTATACAAGAAGGAAATTTTCGTTATTCAGACTCTTGAACAGAATAGATAGCTAGAAAATGTTTTGGAATAAGAAACCAGGCTCTAATGCCACTAGATGTTGGAGAAACTGTGATTGTATGCATGTAATACAGATGTCCTGCAGTTAAAATTTTCTGGGTATCTGTTCATTCCAAGACCAAACTGTTACAGGGGAACATCCCACTGAAATCTAATCTCTGCTGGGCCACTGGCCAGATACAAAGTTGATTCCAGAAAAAGAGAACAGTGGCAAATTACGTCAGGCCTGGTGTATACTTAAAACTTCAGTCTACCAAACTACATCAGTCGGGTGTGAAAAATTCACACCCCTGAGAGATGTGGTTAAGTCAACCTAAGCCGTGATGTAGACACCAGCATGTCAACGGCCTCTCCCCTTCTGTTGCTGTCTCTACACTACAGTGCATAGTCTATTTCTGAGCAGTTCAATGAGATATACCAGAAATGGTCAGTTTCTCTGCAACTGCTCAGAACACTTCAGGTAGCAACAAGCATGAGACTACTTACACCTATTGTTCTACCTATACTCTTGTAACCAAATGGTTTGCTCAGTTTATTAACAGTGTCTTATCCAGATGCCACTGCACATAATACAATAAATACAAATTTAAATTGCCAACTCAAAAAAAAAAAAAAGTTAAACACAAGTTACAAGATACAAGATTAACTCTTTCCTAATGTCAGTAAATACCTTTAAAATCACCCTAATATGTACAAAAATAAGAAAAAAATTAGGAGTACATTATTTCATTTACGTCAGAAGTAGCCCCTCTTTCATATACATTTTTCTTATTTTTATGGCTGACCAGGCAAATGCCTTTCAAGAGACAATACAACCTTCATCTACTGCAGTCACTTTTCTGTACAAACAAATCAAGAGTAGAATCTGTAATGATTCTGGACATCTGAATCCAGGTGTAAAACAGAAGCCCGAGCTCATCTCAAGAGAACACATCACACAGTTTGTTTGCACACACTTATATTGCACCAGATACTTAGATCAGACACCCAACATCAAATTTCCCCTCTGAATTTCATTATAGCAGGGCAGAGGATGCTTGTGAGAGATAAGATTTGGGCCCCAGTGTTTGGTTTACATTCTTCCTTGTCAAAATTTGTGATACTTATAGGACTTTCAAGAGTAGTTAAAGTTAGTTGAGCATAAGCTACACAAAGACATCTAAAGAGGGAAGAAAAATTACCTAGGAAACAAACTATTTCCTGTTACTCATTCCTTCATCATGGAAGATTAGAAAGATCTCAATAGTTTATTATTAATTTGAGGACTTCCCTGAACAAATGTTTCTTGCGATTTGATTTGCTATTTGCACTTGCCACTATGCATCTGTTTTTACTCATCTTCAGCCAGTGATACTACAGATACCTAATTCACATGAAGAACACAAAAGTACACAGAACAAATGACAGCTGTAACTAGCTTTAGTTTGTTTTCATTACCAAACGCTTGTACTTATTTCAGATCTTAATATCATGGGATTGTTTTGTACTGATTCAATTTTAAGGTCTGAATTCACACTAAGTAAATAATTTAAAACTTCATGGAGTCATTAAAAAAAACACACTTGCACTTTGGCTCTACTCTAGTATTAAGAGAGCTACTACACTTCTTAAACAAACCAAAGTCATCTTGGACTTCAGTGACACAATCGACAATACCTCGAAGTCTAGTCTCCCATTTCCAGATACAACTTCCATATTTTGGATGAGGGTTTGTTTTTCTTGTTAGGGAGACCACTGAAAGCTTTCCTTACATATGACAGAACAGTTTATTGTGTTCAAGTTATTTTTCACAGAATGTATATCATTGCCTGAAAAATTTGCTAGATATCGACTGCCTAAAGAAATAAATCTACTAGGAAGAAGCAACTATGAATGCTGGATTATACTTGGGTGTGATGGAATTCAAAGAAGACATTGCAGCCTCTTGCCCCTATGTATGCTTTCTCAGTTGCTCATAGATTTCCCCACTATTATACAGGTAGTCTTACTTTTTCTTCTGTTACCTTTGCACTTCCCCCACTCCGCCCACCCTTTATGATCGTTTTTAATCTATTTTAAAAGATCCCAGGAATGCCAGTGTCATTCTGAAGGCTATTATGTCTGTACAGTCAGTGTGAAGAGATGGAAGCTGCAGCAAGCAGGGTCCAAAGCTCTTTCTGTTCAGGATATCACCAGGCTGAATCATTACTGGGTGGGTTTTGAGGTCTGTTACCTTTCAATTTTTAAGTTCTCAGCCATTTTCAGCCTTCCCCCCCGCCCATTATGAATTACACCCTGTGACAACATGGGCTTTCATCTATTAGTGGTGGCATAAAATTACTAAGCTCAATGGAGTTAACTACCAAGTTACACGGATTTAAGCAGAATCAGAAATTGGTCTACTGAATTTACCATAAATTTAGCTTTGTGTACAGGGCAGTGCAAGTGAGTCATTTTTCAAGTGTTCTTTGGGATAGTTTCTTATTTTATAGAAGTTGCAATAAAGTAGGTAAAGCAGCTCCAGTCCACAAACAATAAATTGGAGAACAACTCCAGTGGATACAAGTGAGCTAAGGACTAACCATATACTTCTGAGTTTCCAAGCAAGGAGATTACCAGCATATCACTGCTCACCTATGTCTTTCTTCTGGTTAGGACATGCATCAGCATGGATAAACACCTGTAGTGACAAGTTTGCCCTAGAACAAACTTGCCCTATTCCAGACAACTTAAGCAGACTATTCTCAATCAATGTACTGCTTCTAATTATTGATATTTTTAGGTTCGTGTTAATTTACTGAAGTATGGATTGAATGTATTTGGATTAATCTTTTAGCTCAGAGAGTACAAGACTCTTGTCTACAGGTTAGACATGCATGTATTTTATTTATTCTCAAGACCCAGTGAACATGTACTTTAAACCAAAACCTTTCTCTACCATTTGTACCATTTTCCATATGGAGGGTGAAACACACCTGAACTGTCAGAACCACAAATCCTTTGAGAAACAAAACGGGGCTAAATTTGGAGGTCAGTCTAATTAAAGTCTGTAAATTACACATTAACAAGGGGGTGAGAATCTGAGGTTCAATTTATGTGCTGGGAAGGCTGAAAGGTGTAAGACACGTCAGCCTAAATGTTTCTGTGATTGTGGCCCAAGATATAGAATACTAATTAGTACATCACCATTTTCTCAGTACAGGTGCCAACATTTAGGATTACATAGTAATTCCTGTTAGTATTAATGGAGGCTCTCATTAATAAATCATAACTGAGGCTATTGACAGATTTGTAGTATTTGGATTTTCCCTACTTTTTACTGAACATTACTGGCTGTTTTCAACTTGCACAGAATATACAAATCAACTCCTCTGCCTCAGTTTCCCCCAGGAGTGAAATGAGTATGCTATAAAAGCTAGTTTAGTGTTTGGAAAGCCCCTTGAGACCATTAAACGGGGGAAAGGGGAGGGAAGAGGAGGGAGAGGCATTAAAAAAAAACCACAACATGAATACAAATACCATGTAAAATAAACTAAAGCTAAAAATTAACACTCATAAGGAAGCAGTTTTGTACACCCTCCCTTCTGTAGGGTTTTCCAAGTATCACTTAATCCAAGGATGGTAGACTTGTGCGAAGAAATCTTTATATACTATAAAAACACCTCAGCATGCAAAGACTGAGATGGTGAAGTCCTGCTCAATCATCGTGCCTTGAAATGGCTAATAGGCTTTGAAGTTTATACTCAGGACCTTGAATGCAGAACTCAGTATGCCAACTTCCTCTCCTATTTTAATATTTCAAGTGTTGCCAAAGCTTCAGATGGTATTTTATTATAAATTACAATTAGACAGAGCATTTGCAGATACTTTCCTGTGATAGGCTCTGAAATAAGATTCTATATTACGAAAGTTGCTATATCTTAAATCAAAGCTGCCTGATGCCTCCAAGAATAGATTAATTGCCAAACTTCAGCTGATCAGCTTTTATCCCTCCCTCAGACAGTTGTTTACCTACACTATGTAATGTGACTGAAAGCAGCCAAGTGGGATGCTGTGCAGCCACAGCAAGTTTCACTTGCCCCCTTATCCCCTCCAAAGACAGAGCTAATCTCATCCTCACAAGATCTTCACCTATATAGAAAATGCAAAATGCCCAATTTACCTATAGCATCTCATTACCCTCTCATATTCACAGTTGTCCTACCATTCCTTTCATTAGGGCCTGATCAATCTTGTGGTCCTTCCTCAAGCAAGACTCCCCATCTATTTCACTGAGAGTCTTGCTGAAGTAAGCACTGTAAATCAGGACCTGTCACGGGGTGGGGGAGGGAAAGGTCATCAAACACCTCCAAGAGGTAAACAGGGTCATGACTAAAAGTTTATCAAGCCATTGAGCTTTTCTTTAGAAGAAAAAAATAAATTACTGCCTCTCTGCCAAGACACTTGGGCCTGTACAACATAAACTTAAAACCAGTCTCAGTTTCCTGGAATAAACACCAAGAGCTACTTATTCCTCCTCATCCCAGTTACAATTCTATTTTCAAAAGCAGCTGGCTATATGGAGAGGATACAAAGGTATAAAAAGACTTTTGGCTTAAGGTGATTATTAAGAATAGAATGTTTCATGTTCTCTGTGTGTATATACACATCTTCCTACTGTATTTTCCACTACATGCATCCAATGAAGTAGGCTGTAGCCCACGAAAGCTTATGCTCAAATACATTTGTTAGTCTCTAAGGTTCCACAAGTACTCCTGTTCTTTTTGCGGATACAGACTAACACGGCTGCTACTCTGAAACCGGTATTAAGAACACAGTATCTCAAATCAGGAGGAAAAAAAAAAAGATTCTAATTTCATGCATGTATTTTTCAATATAACTAGAAAATGTATACGATTACAGAATTGTTTGAAAGTAAATTCTTTCAACAATAAGTCTGCCAGCTCTTCATTCATCATGTGAATTTCCCAGTACCCGTCCCTAACAGCAAGTTTTAAAATCCCCATCCGACCCCCCGAAAGTGATAATCCTGCTGTTTATAATGCACGTGTAAAGATATCCTTCACTAACTTTCATTAAGTAAAAATATTTCTTGATAGGAAAAAAAGATATGTAACTTTACTACAGGTTTAAGACTGATATGTCCTTTCATCACCTTTACATATCCTTCAGATACTTTCCTGAATTTAGAAAGCAGATCTGCTTAAACTCAATCTTGAATGCTTATCTAAAAGGTGGGTTTTTGATTAGGAAGATTCAAGTTTCTCCTTTCAGTTGGATAATATGGAGCAGAAACTATACTATCAAAGTAACTTTGCTAATGTGAAGTGATTTAGTGAATGAAAAATGGACTATAGAGTGGTCAGTTTAATATCCCTACCAACAACTAGCTCACCAAATTCAGAGAGTTATAGCTACAGTAATAGTCTTGCCAAAATTTAATGAACAGTTTACTCTGGGTGGAATTTCACACTCAGTCATCTACTGGAGTCAGCAACAATTGCATATTATAACTAATGGGAGAATCTGGCCTTAAATATTTGTTCTGTGAGTGACATGCTTATCCTAATACGGTTTACAAATAAGTTATTCTGATTAACTACAATGAAGCCATACAAACAGAGATCCATGTATGAATTTTTTAAAGACATTATAAACAAGACAACAATGGTATCTAGGTGCAGGGTTAGGCCAGTGTATTCATAGAAATAATGAGTCATTATCTTAGTCACCATCCTGTTGGTTCAGAACTTACAATTTTCCAAATTAATGTGTACATTTATCTCCAGAGAGGAAACAAGATTAGACATTGGTATATATGACATACCCTTTAAAAAAATATATACATCTACGGTGTATTTAAAAAGTAATTACTTACCATGACAGCCAAGGCTTCTAGGATTAACAGCATTTTGGAGTTTTTATAATTTATCCATAAGAAATAAAAATTCTCACCTGAGTGCATATGTATAGCCAGTGTTCTCTGGCACACATTGGGGTGGGGTGTACGTGTGTAGACGTGAAAAATCCATGGTGATTGTTTCAAATCATACTGCAAAAAGGTGAAAATAAAGTGATGCAATGGTTTAAAAGTATTTAAATTCAAGGTCAGAGAGCCCTTGCTTTGTTCAGCCTGTGTTATGGAATGTTGCAAATACTGCAGTAGAAAAAAAAATTTCTTGCATCAAAGAACTGCATTCCAACATACAAAGTTGACTTTTTTTTTTTTTTTATATAAAAACTTTGCTGCTGTTGCTAGATAGCCTTATCAAAGCTGCATGAACCTAATCGGTTTCCTCTTGAGGACAGTTTTCCTTCTGAGTAGACCTAGATAGTCTATTTTTCGGTATTTTACTGAGTTCTGTGGAATGCCATCATAAAATATGTCAAGCTGCTATCACTCTAATTATACCACACCACTTTCCAAGTGATTGACCGATCCCATATTATGCTAACTATTAAAAAAAAAAAAAAAAATATTTTACAATACCTGAAGTAATACCTTTAAAATATCCTCAGTAGCTCAACGACCAGCCCTCCAATTACACACTATTTCCTAAGTGCTTTTATTAGATGCTTTGCCACCTAATCCTATTGTAAGTTACGTATTTTATATACAGGAAAATGGTTTTCTTTAAAAGTCTTTTGAATATCATTCACTAAACAGTGGAGAGTACTTCTGAGTTCACTTTCTAAAAAAACCCAAACGAATAAAATGAGGGGCAGTTCAGTATTTTGTAATTGGTGCTAAACTAATCTCCTGAGTAAAAACACTCATGTACACACCCAGGCAGACGAGCCAACAGCAATCTGAGTCACACAGCTAGTGTTAGGCACATTTTCCTGAGCTTCTTTCAGTTCAGGTTTCTGAAGGGACTACTTTTAAAGATCTGATTCAAATCTGTATGCGTCTTGAAGTAAGAGAAGGGAAATAATGTTTTAATTCATGCTAAATACCAAAACACTAGTAAATAAGGCATCCAGGAAGATTTGATGTTACAACACGAGGAGATCTGTAGAGCAGCACAAATAACTATGGGCATGAGGGAAGAAAGATGATGCAAGCCATGCTTTATAAGGATAAAATCTGATGCAAAAAAAGTTGAATTAGCAACATGATTAAGATCATTCTTATTAGAAAGACTCCCTAGCAAGACAGAATAGATTCTATTTTTGAATTATGTTGGGCAATCGTTACAGCAATGGTGCTGTTCATGTCAATATAGTTAAGTCTGCCAAAATTTCCATTACAATGCCCTATTTCTGAGACTTGCCAAACTTGCCATAATTTATCTGTGGACAAAAAAAAAATGAATGAATATAAGCTATAAAATTATTCTCTTGCTTATGACAATAATTTTAAGATACACTTTTGCTCTCCTTCAAGCACTACAGTTCAGTAAGTTGACTAGATGTATTCATGAGCCTGAAATAATGTATTAGAGCATAACCAGAATAAAAGAATAGAATCAAGCACTGAGCACATTTTAACTCTTAGACCCAAAATTTCAGACAGGTCTCCCCTTTTGCAGGTGCAATTTGTGCCTGCAAATAAATGGGGACACATTAGTAGTTGGATAACTACCTATTTGTTCCAACAAACAATTGTAGGTGCAAAGACACAGGTACAATTTTTGCAAGAATTAAAGAGGAGACTAGGCTTTTGAAATATAGTCCTGGACATTGCAATGGTGGTGGTAACAGATACCAGAAGCCATCCCAGCCATGTATACACTGCAGTTCCATCACTGCAGCTCAACCAGCAGTTGCACTGGCAGGAATTTTTTTTGCTAGAATTCCTTGATGTAGATATGGTCTCTAGTTCCTAGAGCAAACATCTCCCTACAGATTGTCCCGGCAGTCCAAATCAGCTGCCACACTTCTATGGTAGTCTGTATTGGCCTTTGGAGACCAAAGATAGAGCATTTTCAGATAAGAGGTCTCCTCAAAACTTGTTAGATCTCCTGATCCAGAGCACATCTGTTTTCTCAAGCTTTTTACCTGACTGGGTTGGTTTTTGTTTTTTGAATAGGAACATTTTTTGACTGAGCACTACTGGCTTTTTAATAAGATGGCCCATACGTTTTTGGTTAGGATAGCCACCATATAGAATGCAATTGTTTTGTTTTCAGTAAAAGGTGGCCAGAGGCTATGCAATGGGTGGATTTAAAAAACACAGATTTTTTTAATTAAAAAAAAAAAAAAAAAAAAATCAGATTTTATTTAAATGTTTCTCTTTTAAAAAAATAAACCTCTTTAAAATGGAATCTGAATTTAATACAAAATACATTAAAGCCTAAACATTTTAAGAGATAATAAATTTAAATAAAAAAATAAATATGCTGAATCCATGAGCATCTATCAATAAATCTGAGTTAAAGTGTTGTGCTACTGGGTGCAAGAGACTGGCAAACTCATCCCAGACATTAGGACCCAGTCTCTGACTCCAGGAGACACCATCACGTATCTCATCAGAATCATCCATGAGCCCACCTTGATGGCCTCTTACTCCTGTTTTGTTTCTGACTGCCTGAGCTCTGACTGGCTCAGTTCTCAAGCTATGAATATTTATGACTCCACCCTGCAAGAAAAATTTATTCTCCAGCTCCTGGAGAAACACTGATCTGCCCTCTAACTACCTGCCCTTGCTTCTGGATGGCTTATGGGCACTTCAAGTAAATGCCTTGCTCTGTGTACGCAGACAGAGATACAAAACAAACTAATCCATTAGTTTCTCAACTGCCTCTCTCTATCCCTAAATAAAAAAAAAATACTGCAGGTGCAAAAGGCATGTGGGTTATATGAGCAGAAGTCTTGGACTGTTAGTTCTCGTTTTTTCTTTTGTTATGTAACAAGGGAGAAGGAGCTGAGTGTGCAGCCAGAAGGAACAACACTGATGTCAAAGAAGGGCAGTGTAAGAAGAAGGAACACTATTCTTCCAAGTACAAACTCTAGTGCTTATTTCAACACCTGGAAACTGGAGGGGGGAAAACCTGCCATGGCTGAGGTCATAAAAAAAGACCCTATTTGGGAATTTATTTTCAAGAAATTCCTGTACCTCTGGGTAAAAAAAAAAAAAAAGAAGAAGAAGAAGATATGCTAATTGCAAATAGTGCAACCAAGATGCAAGGTGGGACTGTCAGAATGAAACATTATGAAAAATGCTCCTCAGAAGGCAATGACTGAAGATGATGTGGCCACATCTGAACACACTGAATCAACCAGTTAGTAAACTTATTTTTGCACCATTCTTATGGACTGCTTACCATTTTTTACTATGCTAGTATATGATAAAGCAGTCAACATCGGACTAAAGAGAAAAGCAGAAGATAAGCTGAGTATACTAAAACCTATTTCCATAGCCTTGGACAAACTGCAGAAAAGATTGTTACTGTGTTGCTGATGGTTAAATTTGAGAAGAATTTCAAGAGACATTGAAGAGAGAAATACCCAACAACAAAGTTAAATTGCAGGCAATAAAGAAGATGGATCCACCTCATTTTCTTGCCAATATTCTAACACTGAAATACCAGGGAAGATGCCTAACAGCAGCAGCATCTTCTTTAGCAATGACATGGACGTCTAATCACCCATCAATCATGCCAACCATAATAAATTTCCGGGCTGGAGATAAACTATTCCTGAAGTCACACCACTGAACTGACAGAAGTCACTAGCTAAGCAGCTTTTGACAGCAGCAGCCTCTTCTGCAGGCACAGAAAGAATATTTTCTTCATTTCATTCGAAGTTGAGAAATGAAATCAGTTGGAAAAAAACAGGAAAACTTGTCTCCCTTTTCTAGTCTATGAATAAAAAATGATGAGATGGGTTGAGATCTAGTTTTAAAAGTTTGCAGGACAGCCTAAGCAACTTAGGAGACTGTTGCCTAAGTCTCTGGAAAATGAGACGAGTACGAACTTAAGCTCCAATCACTTTCACTTAGGCATATTTGAAAATTTCCCCAGGCTGATAAAATAATCAGTTTAATTCATTGATTTGTTAATCCCTCTGTTCCTTTATTAAAATCACTTAGATGTAAATGTGAAACGTGTTTCGATAACAGAAATATATGTATGTATCCAAAACATGTAAAGGTTGTTTTAATAAAAATAAATTTTATATGCTATGTGTTTAAATTTATTACCATCTTAATGTAGCTTGACAAGTCATAAGCAAAAAGAAAATATCTAGTAAATAAGCAATAGATCATTCACCATTTTCTAACGTACTCAAATATAAAATTAATAAGAATCTGAATATTAAGCTATGTAATTGCTCAAATAAATGTATATTATTAAAGTGTACCCTCCTAGGTAGCAAAAAGATGTACTAAATCTAGCGTAAAGGCTCTATTTAATAGTCGTATCAATCAATGAGAATTCACCTTTTTTTTTTTAGAAAGTAACAAATACAAACAGAAAAGTTGTTTAAAATCAGTAATTTAAATGGAAGCTTTCCACTTGGTGATTTAAATCAGGATTTAAAAATCAATCCACCCTGACCTATTTTATAAATAAAAAAGCGTACCACTGTACATTACATTTAGTGTACAGAGTGAGGAAAGCTCAGATTTAGATCTGGACTCATTCTTTCAATTCACAAGCCGGCAAGAAACTAGAAACTGTAACAATATTGAGTCTCCAGAGTTAAGAGTGCAGCCTTGTAACTCAACAACAAGCATTGCAGGAAGTATTATGTATGCTAGTAGCTGTAGTTAGAAGAAAACTCTTTCCCCATCCCCTACTGATACTGCTAGACGAAGGACTATGCAGTATTGTTATAGCCATGTTGGCCCCAGGATATCAGAAAGACAAGGTGGGCAAGCTAATATCTTTTATTGGACCAGCTTTTGGAAGAACAAGGAAATGAAAGAAGGGGCAGGGCAGAGAACCACTCATCTTCTATTGTTGTTACGCTGCCAGCTATAGTCAGGTTTCAAATAACAAACAGAGCCCGTTTTAGAAAACTGGAGGCAGGCGGTCTTAGGCTCCCTTCATGCAGAACAAGAGAGCCTAGTTAGCTTCAAATTTACTCCTTCAAGATATGGGTAAATAGTAGCTTCAGATACTATATTGGCCCTTGAGTTCCTCTGCCAATTTTTCAGTTTTAGAATAGTATTTTGCTTATTTTAAAAAGTGGTTTGCCCCGGTGGTTTTCAACCAGGGGTGTGCATACCCTTGGGGATATGCAGCAGTCTTCCAAGGGGTACATCAACTCATCTAGATTTTTGCTTAATTTTACAACAGACTACATAAAAAGCACTAGCGAAGTCAGTACAAACTAAAACTTCATACAGACAATGGCTTGTTTTACACTGCTCTATATACTATACACTGAAATGTAAGTACAGTATTTATATTCCAATCTATTTTATAATTATATGGTAAAAATTAGAAAGTAAGCAATTGTTCAGTAATAGTGTGGCTGACACACCTTTGGATTTTTATGTCTGATTTTGTAAGCAAGTAGTTTTTAAGCGAGGTGAAACTTGGGTACAGAAGACAAATCAGACTCTTGAAAGGGGTACAGTAGTCTAGAAAGATTGAGAACCAGTGAAGAACCTAGTGAAACGGCAGAGGAGATTGACTTTATACAAAGTTTCATCAAATGCAAACAGTCTCAACCTTAATAGTTTTATTAACTATATGATATAAAAAATAGACAAGTGATTAAGTTGGTTCTGTCCCTTTACTAAGGGAAGCTATTTTGGCTGAAGCAAATTAGGACATTTTAATCCACCCTGTGCAGATACATCAAACCATGTTACAACCATGAGATGTACTTCTGCTCAGGTGTTTCTACTCATCCAAAACAAAGTAAGGGACTGCCTAAGGGTTAAATTCTATACAGTCCCCCCAGCTAGATCTTTGAAGTTAATACCTGCAATGTTGGGTGTTGGAGTGTTCCTTATTTACTATTTATATTATTTAGCTGGAGATAAATCTCTGTCCAGAAAACTTTTTTAAAATTGGAGTTGTGCTCTCCTTTGCTTCTTTTTTATGTATAAAGAATGCCTGAAGCAGTTCCCTCCCCCCCCCCAAAAGCATGTACCTAAGAAGCATCAAGAATATCAAGTCTACTCATCCCTGATTTTTGCTGAAGAACGGATGTCTCAGAGCAGGTGTACTGTTGTTCTCACACTCTAATTGAAGCATAGGTATTGAATCTTTACCCCGACATTCTCTTCAACATTTAGTAAATCACTGGAATTAAACTGCTATTACAAGGTCACCCCACACAGACTGACTAGGAATCCGTTCCTCTGCCAACTGCTCAGCTTTCAGTCTTCGTGATATCATTTCAGGAACTCTCTAATCAGTCTTCCAAAACAGACAAAACCTGAATTTCCAATGCAAGAAGATTCAAGGTCTGAAAGACTTTTTTTGAGAAAGTAGCAACAAAGCACAATCCCATTTTTCCTCCTTTTTTCCACAGGTCATCTTTAACAAGGCAGCCACATTCTACTTACACTGTAAGGGTACTGTACTGAATCAACAACAAGAGCTACAGAGAGACCTTAAAACTATGGACCAACTGACTTGTCTGTCTGCAATTTGCCACTGGGGCTGAATGTGGACCAAAAGGTACAAATACTTTGCAAGGAGCATTTCATCAACAAATCACATTTCAACCTGGCAGCTCAGCTGATTTAATGCGTCTGACACCCACAAGTGTCCCTCCACCTAGAATGCTAGACTACAAGGGACAGATTTTAAAAGGCACAAATAGGACATGAGTGGCAAGCTCCCTTCTTGCACCTTTAAAAGGCCCCCTCCCCCATCTTTCACCCATAGTAACATCTATTAGATTTCCTTTCTCCTGCACCTCCACCCACACTGTTTCCCCTTTTCAGGTTTTTAAACAAAATTAAATTAAATAGCTAGAATTTAGATAATTTCTGATCCCTTTAAAAAAAGTTCTGTGAGAAGAAAGACACTTTGGGAAAGATCATCACTACTGAACTGTATTGCTTTATATTTCTGCTAATTAAAAAAAGTGAATGCATGTATACTAGGATCATCTGGCCTTTGGTTCTCATGTTACCACAGGGCAATCGAATCACTAGCACAACCTCCAATCACAAATTCACCACCTAACTGCCTGGTAACAGCAGAAAAAAGAAGTATCCACTTAGCTTAGTTTGTTGAGTTCAAAATGAAGTTTAGAATGTTAGTCCAACAACAAGGGAATTCAGAAATGAGGTATGCCTCTTTATCTGTAATATTTTCAAAAATTAGCAGCAAGTATGAAGCAGTTCTAATGGCTGACTATATTAAACAGAGCTTTAAGAGGATTCTTTTGTTTACAAGCAATAGTATAAAAGTCAAAGCTATGGTTTTCAAAAGTGAGTACCTAAAGTTAGAAACGTAACTGATTTAGGTACCAAAATATGGAGTGATTTAATTTTCAGGAGTGCCAAGCACACAGCAACAATTTTGAAAAAAAAAAGCAGGTAATTACTTTAGGAGCCTAATGTTAGACAACAATTTTTGAAAATATTGGCCCAAGCCTCTGAAGATGTTTTACCCACTATTGTTAGGAGCAGCACTTAGAACTACTGTAACTAAAAGATTAGGGGGAAATGTTCTGTTTTTCCAGTTTCTTCACTTTATATAGTAGAGTGCTGTCAAATACACAGTCAATTCCCTGTGTTCAGGTGAATCTTTCACAAAGTAACAGGAGCAAAAAAGAAGCATTTTAATAAAGGAGGCTCCAAAAACTGACAAAGGAACCTACTTTTAACTGTTTATTCTGACTAGACTTCAAGTTGATGTGTCATGAGGGAATACAGCAGACACGAAGTATAAGCTTTTCACAATACTTGCTGCTTAGATGAATATTGTCAAGTTTAGTAGGCCCAAGATCCGACTTTCACTGCCTCTATTTCCCTCCTTCTCTCTTGAAAAGTCTGTTAGAATGATGGGAAGGGATGGAGAAGAGTGAATGAACATAGGGCCATACTGGGTCAGACCAATGATCCATCTAGCCCAGTATCCTGTCTTCTGACAGTGGCCAAGACCAGATGCTTCAGAGGGAATGAATAGAACAATTATCCAGTGATCCAACCCGTCATCCAGTCACAGCTTCTAGCAGTCAGAAGCTTGGGGAAAACCAAAGCATGGGGTTGCATCCCTGATCATCTTGGCTAACAGCCACTGATGGACCTATCCTCCATGAACTTATCTAAATGAACACAGTTATAGTTTTTGCCTTCATAACATCCCCTGGCAATGAGTTCCACAGGTTATAAGAACAAACAAGTTATTTACAAAAAGTCCAAAAAGACCCAAACTAGGTTTGTGAGGTAACTTAAGAGTACAGGAAAGTAAGAGACCAAAGTATAAATTTCAGCCAAATAGGGTGCAGGCAAACATTGCATAGCTTCCACACATCACCTCTGTTATTACACTTCAATCTCATAGTGCAACACCCGAGCTCCTCTAGGAAATGGTTGGTTTTGAGGGAGAGGAGATAATCTTCTGAAGTGGCATCAACCCATGGCAAACCAACAGAGTTGGTGGTGTAATGAACCCTGAGGGTGCTATGCTAACAGGTGATAACACAACCCTTGAGTTAGCTATGCTACAAGGGAGGAGATGGAGTTCTGGAAGCACTGCAAAGGGACCTCACCTCTGTACAGATGGCCGCAGATGTGGGCAAATCCAAAGCTGTCAGGTCGGCAGCATGACTAAAGAATCATGCTCCTCCCCACTGCCTTGTGCTAAGAGGCTTCTCTTCCCAAAGGGGAACTATAACTCTCATTTTCCATAGCTTCAAAACCAGAGACATAGTCAATGAACTGTTCCCAATGAAGCCATAAGATTTTTGCCATTGACTTTAGCAGGCCCAGGATTTCACCCTTTGACTTTTTTACCCCCTCCTTTAATAAAGATGACAAGGCCCATGGGTACTGGCTTTTTAGCACAAACCTGTCATGACAAGCGCATGGCACCTTGCATTCACAGTGCACTTGCAGGGACTAGGATGAGCCCAAACTTACAGTCATTTGTGACTTATGTGATTCACGTACCTATGTGGCCTCCATCACAATAACGTCTGAGTGCTTAAATCTTTTCTTAGTGTTTTATCCTCACAAACACCCCATTTTACAGATGCGGAGCTGAGGCACAGAAACTAAGCAAGTTTCTCAAGGTCACACAAGAAGTCTGCGTTGAAGCAGGGGACTGAACTCATGTCTCCCAATTCCCAGGCTACTGTCTTAACCATCGGACCATCCTTCCTCTCTAACATTCAGGAGTGGGGGAAAAACAACATCGTCATTGGAAAAAGACACTGGACAAATGCTAGCAGCAAAATACAAGGCTGACAGCCTTGTAAGAGCAAACCCTTATTGATGCATTACAAATGGGAAATTAGATTTGGTAAGAAAACGGGTCTCACTTTTGAGATTACCAAGCGTACATAGAATAAGATTTGACAGCATTATTGTAAACAGAATCTGCTATTTTAACTCTACACTTGAAGGCAGACAAACTCATTTAAATTATTCATATAGAAAACATGCTACTACCATAAACTCCAAATAAGCTTTGCTAGACCATGGGCTCTCATTTCATTACTATAAATATTAAATGATGTAACAATTCCTAGTAACCAACTGTTTCGACTTATAATTTCAAACTTGAAACTCTGCTATTGTTCACAATAAGCATTTAATACTAATATTGTCCTATTTAGTGAGTAGGAATCTAGCCATCTGAAATTCCTATATAAGTGATCAAATTAACTTTGTATTTACACTCCATGGAGTGTATCTTTAATTTTTGCAATGTCTTCCCCACATATCCCCAAAACTACCAATTTAAAACAGGCTGAAAAGCAAAGAGCTTCAAGCAAATATTAAACACACTTAATACAAAATATTTGTTCATAAGGATATGAAGAACTTTTTAAGAAGGATGTTTATATATTGTTTCTTTTAAAAAAGGCTCAGAGAACACTAAGAACATTAACATCTTAAATTAGACTTTATCTTGTAAATGTAAATATTTGTGCTATAATGCAGTCGATAATTGCCAAACTGTAACACTACTACTAAAACCCAGGTCTGTTAAATGGATAAAAATGCTGTATATATAAAAAGGAGCTGAACAGAAAATAGCTACAAATTCAGTTGTACTGAGGCCACAAACATGTCTTCTCATTGTTTATACACACACAGAGAATCTAAAACATGTCATAGCTAAAGTGCATTGAGTCATTTTACAGACTGGGAACCTTCAGATTAGACAGTGATTTAAAAACTCAAGCAGAATTTGCTGCACATGAATCTAACCAGGCCTTTTCATTTAAAGAGGCACAGTGATCTACTGAAGGCTCACTAGAATTAGATATTTAAGCAGTTTCAAACAAGTAGTTTCAAAACAAAACTCTAATTTACAGTTTGCCTAGCTAAAGCTCCAAGATCTATCAATTTATATTACATTTTAACAAAAAACAGCAGCAAATGCATGGCATCAAACCTATATATCCAAAATCCTGAGTCATCCGTTTCACATATTTAGAATGATTATATGCTTCAGCATTCTGTTCCAAGGTCCAGCAATCCCAGTCAAAATAATTCAAGGCAAGTTTGCAAGTTGACAGCACATTATTTTCTATTCCACACCGCAGAATCCCAAAATGGCTTCCCAGTCTCAACAAAGCAGGAAGGATCAGACTAATCTGATCCAGCCTCTCAAAGCTCCAATTGTCAGTCAGAGGCAGAGTTTGAATTTATTGGGCACTGCTACTTTAGCCAGCCCACACGTTTAACCCATTAGCTTCTCTCCATAAAAAGGGATTGACAGGCTCACATTTAAAGACCTTATCCAGTATTTTATTTACAGTTACATACTAACTTTGATTTAATAACCATTTTTCAATAAACTTTATACCAACGAAAACACACAGCATTTGATTTCTAAAATGCATGTTTCAGGTGTCTGGCTAAACAATTTGCAAGACCTAAATTTTCACCACTTACCTTTAATTTGTAAAATGAAGAGATAAGCCTGATCCAATTTTCTGCTTTTTATAATACAGCTAAACTCCACCCCCCCCCAACATACCAATTGTAGCCCTATTTAAATTAGCTCTTAATCCCATGTCAATGAAGTAGTAAAAGCAGAAGAACATGACAGGTCACAGAATGATTTGTTAGTGTACAGATGCAAATAGAATGAAAGATGTACTGATTACAAGGTTAGTTAACAAGGCTCTCCTTAAGCAGATCATTTGCAAAGGCAATGTTTCTACCTGGCATTTTTTCTTTATTAAAATCAGCAGAGTTTCATTTTTTACAAGAGTAAATAGTGTCCCTGTACATTAGAGAAGGAACTGAAATGTAAGATTATTTTTTAATTATTTTCCTAATCACTGAAACATTAACCACCTTTGAAACTAAGTTTCAAAGAAGTAAAACATATATGCTTACATAGAGTATTTTATATTCCAAATGTGTGCTTTGAGAAGGTATCAAATTTACTGTTTAACCTCAATCCTGCTATTGACTGTGCACAGCACCCCATTATCTGTACAGAGCCCCACTGAATTCAGTGAGGCTCCCTACAGGGGTGCTCCCACATGCAGTCAATTATAAAATCAAGACCTTAATTCTGAAACATGTTTCAAAGTATGCTTTTAGTGCAAATATTTTACTTGCACCTTCTCTGGCTAATGGTAGAAGTGAGAAAAAGTCTAGGAAAAATTTCATTTCCTCTTCCCGAAATGTTAGTTTTAAAATACTAATGTCTCTTCAACAGATGCCAAACATTGTTTTTCACTTGTTTATACATATTTGACAAAACAAAATTCATTGTTTTTTGCTCTCTTACTAAAACAGATATTAATCATGGCACACATTTAGTGTATTTATGATGCATTTAAGTGAAATTGCAAGACTGGCATAGGAAATGTAGCTTCAGGGGATGGTTTAGGTAAACAGAATGTAGTTGTCCATATTGGAATTTGGCTAGAACACCAGCTTTAATATCCCTATGCCTGGTCTTCACCACTAAAAAAAAAAAAAAAAAGTGGGTTTTTACCTCAGGTTAAGTAATGCATGTGAATGGTCCGAAGGTAAAAACATAGTGAAGACAGGGCACTTTAATCTCCACCCATGGTTGACCTTTTGGTAAAATTGTAGTGCTTACCTTGCCTACCTTAACTCACAGTAAAACTTCGCTGCTTTGTCTTTCCTGTGTTTTTACCTCAAGACTGCTCACAAGCTTAATTTATCCCAATGTAAAAACCACACCTTTTCTTATCATCATGTCATCTGATCAAAAATGGTAATGTTGGTTGAACTGTGTATTAAAAATAGTAAAGTGAAGCAAAGCAACTCTAGCAAGCAGTGCAGCGCAGCACTAACACCATGCTGAGGTACTGGGTCAGGTTAGGGTACACAGCAGCAGGCTATCGCTGTTACTGTGGCTATGTCTACACTACAAGATAGGGGTGTGATTCCCAACTCTTGTAGACATACACACCATCGAGCGAGCATCCAGTAGCACTGGCAGTGGTAACCCAGGCTAGCCGAGCCAAGTACAAACCTGCTGGAACCCTGGCGGTATGGACTGAGCATGGTTATCCTCTGTTGCTGCTGGCCATGCTACTACAGCTACATTACTCTTTTTAGTGCAACCAGCTCGAAGAGAGCTGGTGCACATATGTCTCTGAGAGCTTGGAATCACACCCCAAGCTCCTAGTTTAGCTGTTACTTGTGTGACACAAATACAAGACTTTAGTTTCCAAGAAAATATGGCTTTTCACGTGTAAAAAGTTCCTACAACAATACACCAGATTCTGATTTTTTTCACTTCAGTTTTATAGTGGTCTAACTTCTGTGTCTTCAGGAACAATCAGAATCTGACCAAATAAGCCAATTTCCCTAAAGTCTTCCTGTAAGGTTTATATTTCCTGTTTCTTAATCTCATGCTAGCACCAACATGTTATATTCTGCCCTGCTAATAACTGTGCCTCTCTGGCTCTGCCCACGATACCGCCATGCCTAAAATAATCTGATCACAGTTTACACCTACACACATGTAAAGTACAAGCTGTAATAGATAAAAGTATTATAATAGTTTTCAGAAGCTCCTGTTAAGACTCCATCTGGGAATGTTAGACTCTAGAGCTATTTAACACTAGCCATTTTTTTTGCCCCTGGAAAAAATCCCATTATTGCCAACAGCTCCATCTGTGGCAGGAACAAAAAGGCAGCACTAGTGCAGACAACACATTAGCAGCAGGGCACGCACCTGCAAAGCAGTATGGGCTAACTGGAGCGGGATGGGGACAAGTGCATGCCTCTCACGTGGTAGTGCAGGGCCCCAGTGGCATCTACTCTGCACTGGTGAGGCCTCAGCTGGAGTACTGTGTCCAATTCTGGGTGCCACACGTCCGGAAAAAAATGGACACACTGGAGAGCAAGTCCAGAGGAGAACAACGAAAATGATAAGAGTTTAAAAAAAAAAACTCACCTATGGGGAAAGGTTAAAAAAAACTGGGCATATTTAATCTTGAGAAAAGACAACTGAGTGAGAGAGGAACCTACTAACTGTCTTCAAAACACATTACTGGCTGTTAGAAAGAGCCCAGCAACCAATTGTTTCCCATGTCTTTTGGGGGCAGGCCAAAAAGTAATGAGCTTAATTTGCAGCAAGGGAGATAGAGGTTAGCACAGGGGTAGGCAACCTATGGCACGCGTACCGAAGGCGGCACGCGAGCTGATTTTCATTGGCACTCATACTGCCCAGGTCCTGCTCACCTGTCTAGGGGGGCTCTGCATTTTAATGTAAACTTCTTAAACATTTTGAAACCTTATTTACTTTACATACAACAATAGTTTCGTTATATATTATAGACTTATAGAAAGAACCCTTCTAAAAACGTTAAAATGTATTACTGGCACGCAAAACCTTAAATCAGAGTGAATAAATGAAGACTCGGCACACCACTTCTGAAAGGTTGCCGACCCCTGGGTTAGCGATTAGAAAAATCTTTGTGGCTAGAAAGATAGGTAAGATCGGGACCAGGCTTCTAAGGGAGGTTGTGGAATCCCCTTCAGAGGGGGGATTTTAAGAAGAGGCTGGACGAGCACTTGGCCTGCCTCAGCGCAGGGGCTGACCTAGGTGGCCCCCCGAGCTCCCTGCCAGCCCCACACTGCTGTCGGTCTGATCACATCTAACCCCACCCCCACCCGCCAATGCCCGGTGCACACCGGCACCACCCGCGGAGACGCTGCAGCCGCCTTGGTGCGCAGCCTTGTTTTCCTGCGCTGCCAGGGCTAGGCGGGGGCCTCCCCAGAGGGCCGAGGAGGCAAAGGCAGCCGCCGCCCCTGCTGGAGCTTATCGCCGTCCGCCCGCCGGGGGCCTGACGCCTCCTTCCAGGAGCGGCAGTGGCAGGCGGCGGGGCTAGCAGCAGGTGGCCGGCAGGGGGCGGTATGGGCTAACCGGCGCGGGCTGAGGTAGGGGGCAGTGCGTGCCCCTCGCTCACGAGGGGTCAGGGGCCTCCCCTCACAGGGTCGTGCGAGAGCCCCACCGCTGAGGGGCGGCCGCGTGTACCGGACTCAGCGCCCCACCCCCGGGCTAGGTAACACCAGGGACCCCACAGCCCCTCACCGGGGCTCGGGGAGGTTCCCCGCCCTGAGAGCAGCAGGACCCGGGGGAGGGGTTGGGTCTCGCAAAGCGGGCGCGTCCCCAGGGAGACGTTACCTGCGCGGGGAGGCGGGACCGAGCGGCGGCGACACTCACCGGGCCCCGCCCCCACCCCCCTTTACGGGCCGCCGGGAGCCACCGCCCCCAGATCCCGACGCCCCGCCCCAGGCGCCGCGCGGCGAGGCACAGCGACCCCTGGCGGAGCGGAGCGCACCCGCTGCTCCCGCCTACGGCCGCAGCCCGCAGCCTGACACTTCCCACCCCGGCACCAGAGCACGGTGTGACACCCCCCGTCAGACACGGTGTGACACCCCTGGCACCAGAGCATGGTGTGACACCCGCCGTCAGACACGGTGTGACACCCCCCCGTCAGACACGGTGTGACACCCCCCGTCAGACACGGTGTGACACCCCTGGCACCAGAGCACGGTGTGACACCCCCCGTCAGACACGGTGTGACACCTCTGGCACCAGAGCACGGTGTGACACCCCCCGTCAGACACGGTGTGACACCCCTGGCACCAGAGCACGGTGTGACCCCCTCCCCCATCAGACACGGTGTGACACCTCTGGCACCAGAGCACGGTGTGACACCCCCCGTCAGACACGGTGTGACACCTCTGGCACCAGAGCATGGTGTGACACCCCCCGTCAGACACGGTGTGACACCCCTGGCACCAGAGCACGGTGTGACCCCCCCCCCCGTCAGTCACGGTGTGACACCCCCGGCACCAGAGCACTGTGTGACACCCCCCGTCAGTCACGGTGTGACACCCCTGGCACCAGAGCATGGTGTGACACCCCTTGTCACAGTGTGAGACCTCCACCCCTGGTCCCAGAGCACAGTGTGACATCCTCATCTCCTAACTCTCCTGTGTGGGCCAGGGCTATTAGATTTTGTGGGGCCCGTGTACAAGTCTTTTTCCTAATTTAAAACAAAATGATCACAATTATGGAATCGAGGTTATTAATGCTATACTAAACTTGCCTTTTCATTAACATAAAGCAGTTCTGTGGTTACATTTTAGTCTTAAAACATGTAGAATATAGTTAAGTTAATTCAAAATAGCCTACTTCTTACCTTAGAACAGCTGTTATATGAGTTTCTTTCTGTGAGGGAGTTTGGGTGCAGGAGGGGGCTCCAGGCTGGGGCAGCGTTGGGGTGCAGGAGAGGGTGAGGGCTCTGGGAGGGAGTTTTGTGCAGGAGGGGATTCTGACCTGGGGCAGGGGATTGGGATGCGGGAGAGGGTGCGGGGTCTGGGAGGGAGTTTAGGTGCAGGAGGGGATTCTGACATGGGGCAGGGGGTTGGGGTGCAGGAGGGGTGTGAGGTGTAGGCGCTGGCTGGGAGGCGCTTACCACAGGTGGCTCCCAGCCAACGGTGCAGCCAGGCTCAGGCAGGCTGCCTGCCTGCCTATAGCCCCACGCCACTCCCCAAAGTGGCCAGCTGCTGGCACGTCTCTGCGCGCCCCTGGGGGGAGGGGTCAGCATGTCTCCGTGTGCTCCCGGCCAGTGGGAGCTGCGGGGACAGTGCTGGGGGCGGGGATGGTGCTGAGGGCGGGGGCAGTGTGCGGAGCCGCCTCCCCCCTCGCCAGGGTCTGCAGAGACATGCCAGCAGCTGACCACTTCTGGGAGCAGGGTGGGCCCACGGCATGCAGGCAGTCTGCCTGAGCCCAACTGCACCGGGGCCCCCCTTAGCTGCAGCCCCTAAAGCCCCTGCATTAATCTGGCCCTGAGTGTGACACCTCCCCACCCCTAGCACCAGAGCACGGTGTGACACCCCGCATCCCAGCACCAGAGCACAATGTGACACCTCCCCACCCCTAGCACCAAAGCACGGTGTGACACACACCCCCGTCAGTCACCGTGTGACACCCCTACCCCTGGCACCAGAACACAGTGTGACACCCCTGGTCACAGTGTGATTCACCCCACTTCTGGCATCAGAGCACGATGGGACACCCCCTGCCCATGGCACCAGAGCACGGTGTGACACCCTCTGTCACAATGTGATATACACCCAACCTTGGCGTCAGAGCAGCACAGTGTGACACCTCCCCACCCCTGGCATCAAAGCGCAACGTGACACCCCCAGGCAGCAACACCCAATGTGACTCACCTTGCCTTCCCCACCAGAGTGCCAGGTTCAGTGTGACACTTCCCTTAGAGTACCAGTACACAGCCTGATACCTACAGCAGGACACTCTGACTCCTCCAGGAGATGAGTGCACAGCTTGCTAACCCCTCCCCAGGGCACCAACACACACATGCCATCTAGCCCCACACCATAGACACTGGACTAGGTGGAGTGTTTCACTCCGAGTGTTGGTGCCCTGGTGAGGAGTTATACAAGGGAGCAGAATTAAGGTTGCCGGAGCAACTGTAAATGTGGCATTACCTAATCTTTGCTCTACATTGTAATGTTAATATTCTTAATTTAGGGGTTTTGCATGTAATTAATAAACATGTTTAAGTGTGTAGGCCCCAACATCAACAGATCACTACTAACTATTATGTCCTCTCCATTCAGAGGAAAGGCCACTTGCTATGACTTTGTTTCCTTTTACCAATTTTTCATCCAAAAAAAAAAAAAAGACATTACCCTTTAGATTTTCCTTAATAAAGCTTTTCCTTTTGTGCATCCATTGTTGGATTGCTGGGTGACGTTGGACAAGTCACTTCACCTTCCTGGGACTCAGTTTACACATCTGTAAAATGGGGATAATGACCTTTGTAGTAAAGCACGTAGAGACCTATAAGTGAAAAGCAAGAACAAGGTTTTATTTTTCTCTTCCTCTGTTGTCTCCATCTCTATTCACTATCTTTTCCACCTAGGGCTATACCACCTTCTTTCCTTTACATTAATCTCTCATCCCTTTTCTCTCATTTGCCTTTTCCTTTAAGTGCTACTAACCATTGCACAGCACACCAAACTGTCCACTGGGATTTAAGGCTCAATGCTGCTTAAAGGTTCAGTGCTGTGCACCAGTGGGGTTTGATTCTGCCAATATACATGTGAGTATTTTTAAACATGTAAATAATCCAACTGAAGCCCATAGAGCTATTTATACGTTTTCAAGATAGGTTTGAAATGAGTCTGACTATTTGAATATTTGGGGGAAGGACTAGCTCAGTGGTTTGAGCATTGGCCCACTAAACCCAGGGTTGTGAGTTCAATCCTTGAGGGGGCCACTTAGGGATCTGGGGCAAAATCAGTACTTGGTCCTGCTAGTGAAGGCAGGGGGCTGGACTCAATGACCTTTCAACGTCCCTTCCAGTTCTCAGAGATGGGATATCTCCATTATTTTATTTATTTTTATTTATTTAGTAATACATTTTCATAAATTAAAGATGAAATCTGCATTTGAGTCACAACTTTAAAATCTTTAATATTTTCAAATGTTTATCAAAAATCAAAATAGCATTCTTACAGGCATCTCTGGGTGCACATTATCCCTTACCGGGAGAGATCAGAATTCTTTCAAGGCCATCCAAATGGAAATAACTGATCAGAAAAAATAGAATATGTGTAACTTGTATTTCTTGAGGAAGGGTATAATTAGGCCAACATTATTATTTACCTATGTGCTCAAGGGAAAATGACTCAGTTTGTTGAGGAGAGACTCACTAGGTGATAAATATAGAAATATGAAAGAAAAGAAAAGCAGGGAGAATCTGTTTCCTCCCATCCTAAGCAGTTTCAAGACGCAGAATGTTTGGATAAGAAATGGGCAAAAAGTTCATCCTGGAGAAACTGAGAAGTAGATTATGAACATAAAGACACTAGGACAGGCCAGGTTCATCTTTGGTGTAACTCAATTAAGTCATTGCAGATACACCCAACAATGAATTTGGCCCATTGTTGTTCCTTTCAAAAGTGCCTTGACTCTAGTCATGTATTTTATTTTAAAAAGTTGCTGTATGTAATATTGACATGATCCCATTAAGGCTCTGAAGTTAACACCTAGTTTAATAAAAAATGGAGCAGGGTATTAATAGCTCCCCTCTGCAGTCTGCTGAGGTACCTTTCAGAGACCCACCTCCAGCTCCTCACTCTTTCGACTGTCTTCTCGCTCTTCTTCTTATGTGACACCTGCTTCCTTCTCTTTGTGGGGAAGGGTAGTTGGAGGTTTAAGGGTATTAGACAGTCAAGACCTGGTCCTCAGCCTAAATCCCATGGGAATCCTCTGGTAGTGTAGAGCTGGAATAGCCAGCTCTATTACACTCATTCCTTCCTCCCAGGGGGCTGTGGCCAGGGCTGATGAGAGGGGAGACAGTTGTACTTGGGTCCCAAGCTCAAGTAGGTTCCCAAAATGTGTGTAATATCTGTGTAAAGTGGGAAGGAGTGGGGCCACAGTGAACACGAGGTACCAGGGCCCCACATATCTCTGGATGGGCTTGGACTTCGCTGTGCTCTGGCAACGCCGAGTGTAGAATGGGCCTTAGGAAACTGTTCCAACACTCATAGCTGCACTAACTTGTGCTGGGGTCCCTTTTGGCCACTGGCCAGCACCAACATCAAGGGAACAAGGGATGGTGAAGAAAGGTGACTCAGCACCAACTTTGCCTTTGCCCCTCAGTTGTGCGGGTACAGCCCTCAGGTTTTAGGGACATTGTTGAGTCAATTTTGGCCAAATATTTAGATTTTGTTAAAGATTCATAGATTCTAAGACCAGAAAGAGCCACTTTGATCAAAAGAAGCTTGTATATATAGTCCATGATTTAAAAAAAAAACAAACAAAAAAACTGAATAGAAACAGTTTTAAACCAAATAAACATTCCTCTGAAGTTTTTTGCATCTAAAACAATGCAGCAGTGAGTAAAGTGAAATCAAATGCAAGTAAAAGTGAAACTGACTGAGGAAGCCACAAAATAATCGACCAGAATAAACAAATAAAGTAAATCAGAAAGTTGTTAGTGATACAGGCAAAGAACTTTCTTTCTGACACCATATGATTAAATTGACAGGGTCCCCTTCTCTGTGCCATCAGTGAAGTCAGCCAAAGGTAATGCTGCTTCAGACCCTGGAATCAGGTCATCAGTGAAATGGGGGTGCATATCCCTTCCGTGCTATTTTACTATGAGATCCTGCCATCATCCTGACTTAAAGGGGATTTCAGATGTTAACAAGAAAAGCTGATTACAGATGATGAAGGCTGGCAGAGCAGCCTTGTTCCTGATACCTCTCTTCTGCTACTTCAGCTCAGTTACTGCTATTGCTAAACTTCCCTGGGGAATTGATCTCAGTAAGTGGACACAAGCCTGTTAACCGACTGTAAGTTTCGTTGATCCTTCAGCTCCCTAATAATAAATTCAGTGATTCAGAATAACTGGGGAAAGGAGGAGAGAACCTCTCCCAGGTTTCCATTTGAAGCTGGCAAACCTTTTAAGTTCCACATTCTGAGTGAGACAGATCATTTCAAGGTAGCTGTCAATGATGCTCACTTGCTGCAGTTCAACTACCGGATGAAGAACCTGAATGAAATCACCAAACTCAGCATTGCTGGGGACATCTCTTTCACCAGCGTTACTCCTGCTATGATATGAGTGGGGGTTTGTAGTGTAACCTTCACACCAAGGAACATACTCTGGCCATTTCTTGAATAGCAGTTAACCTTTAAAAAAAATTGCTGGCTTCATTTATCCTTTGTACAATAAACTTAATAAAAATACTTGTACTAGAAAAAATAATAATAATAAATACACATTCCAATGGCCATGCTTTATACTCTGTCTTTGTTTTCCATATAATTAAACACGTAAGGGCTATGGCTCCAATCCATCATGTGTCCAAAAGCTCAAACTCAAACCTCCTTTAGAGAGGCTAGCAGTTACTCACTTCCCTACTCTGTAGACCCCCTGGAAAGATTCTATGGATGAAATCCTGGCCCTACGGAAGTCAATGGCAAAACTTCCATTGATTTCAGTGGGGCCAGGATGTCACCCTTTATCCCGGGCAATGCTTTAACTGGTTTATTTTGTTTACAGTTAAATGGGCTTTATCTGTGAGATAAGGCCTGCTAGTCAACCAATAAGAACACTGGCATTCAGTTTCAGATGTTCCAGTAAGTTTTTAACTAATGGTTATATTTAATAAGACCAAGGTTTGCTCTTTGGGGAACTTATCCAACTCTCCATGAAGCCAATGGGAGTCTTTCCTCTGACTTCTGTGGGAATTGGATCATTATTCAGAATCTCCTTTCTGAAAGTGAACTTCACTACGTTATAGAGAAATTTCTGATTAAAAAACCCCCTTTTCATTTAAAAATAAAATCAAGAGAAGTCAACACCCATCTGTGGTTATAACTAAACAGCTAATAGGCAAGGTGTCAGCAGATAAGGCAGACAAAGCCAAAAATGCAAACAAACAGCTTCAGAAAATCTGCATTGTATCACAATAAACCATCAAAAATATTTAAGTGTTCAAGAAGAAGTCAGAGTCTGTGGGTAGGTCTATACTTACCTCTGGGTCCGGCGGTAAGCAATCGATCTTCTGGGATCGATTTATCACGTCTTGTCTAGACTCGATAAATCGATCCCGGATCGATCCCGGAAGTGCTCGCCGTCAATGCCGGTACTCCTGCTCCGCAAGAGGAGTATGCGGAGTCGACGGGGGAGCCTGCCTGCCACGTCTGGACCCGCGGTAAGTTCGAACTAAGGTACTTCAACTTCAGCTACGTTATTCACGTAGCTGAAGTTGAGTATCTTAGTTCGAAGTAGGGGGTTAGTGTGGACCAGGCTGTGGTAACTGCCACTAGGGTTATATTGTCAAAGGATGGGGTGGGGACAGAATGTGGCAACACTTCAATACAGCCATTTGACATCATAGTACTTGTCATACATGTCCTGTGTCTATAGAGATCAGCACCAACAGGGGCTATGCTACTGAAGTCTCAATGTCTGTCTGGGGTTCTTTACTGTCACTCATTTAATGCCCCAGTTCCTATTTTTACTTCAGATAGCAGGCAAACGTTTAGAAGACATCACATCCAGTGAGAAAAATGCATGCCACTTACCGAATATTTTCTTTCTTTGCGAATCCAGGTCCAAAGATTCTTCCAGACAGGTCTTATAGCCAGCACTGCAGAAAAATGCAGAACCATTGCTCTCCGTCACAGGCAGTGCAAGGGTAACCACACCCTCCTGAAGAGTCTGCCAACTGGAGATAACTTTCACAGCCAGGAAAAATTACTCTTGATTGAAAGTTACATGATAAATATTGCCATAAGAAATATCCAAAAATCCCCGATAAACCCGAGCAGGTAGAACAGCTGAACTAGCCAAACAGAAACATTGAATACATTTCAATTGCATCCAAACCAACACAATAAAAGTTGAATCTATAGACTAGGATTTTCTAATAAATTAATTTTTCAGAAAAGAGGATACATTTTCCCATTTCCCTGCAAATCCAGGTCTACAGATCCTCCACTATGGGATTTTAATAGCAGGATCTGTTTTTAGAGAGCTTTGGAAAAATTGGGATAGATAAAACTAGTAGCACCCCTTATCTCTGAAGTAATCATTTACATGTGCATTTCTCCTCACTGAGGGACCATCGCTTGGAGCATTCACCTAGGGTTACCATACGTCCGGATTTTCCCGGACATGTCCGGCTTTTGGGGGCTCAAATCCCCGTCCGGGGGGAAATCCCCAAAAGCCGGGCATGTCCGGGAAAATCGGGAGGGAGGGCTCGGCCGGGGCCTCTTTGGCCGGGGCCGGTGCGGGGCCGGGCCGGGGTCGCGGGGCCGGGGGCATGGTGCCGGGCCGGGAGCCGGGCCGGGCGCGCGGTGCCGGGCCGGGGTCCAGGGGCGCAGTGCCGGGCCGGGAGCCGGTCCGGGGTCGCGGGGCCGGGAGCCGGTCCGGGGTCGCGGGGCCGGGGGATGCGCTGGGCCGGCAGCTGGGGGGCCGGGCCGGGAGCCGGTCGGGGGGCCGGGGTCGCAGGGCCGGGCCGCCGGGGTGGGGCGCCGGGCCGCCGGGGGCCGGTAGTGCTGGGCGGGTCGGGGGTGGTCGGCCGGGGCCGGCACCCCAGGGCCTGAGCCGACCCCGGCTGGAGCCGCCGGGTGGGCCAGCCTGGGCCGCACCTCCTCCCCCCACACCCCCCCTTACCTGCTTCAGGCTTCCCGCGAATTAAATGTTCGCGGGAAGCAGGGGAGGGGGCGGAGACTTTGGGGAGGGGGCGGAGTTGGGGAGGGGGGCATGGGCGGGGCTGGGGGCGGGGCCGGGGCCCCGTGGCCCCGTGGAGTGTCCTCCATTTGGAGGCACAAAATATGGTAACCCTAATTCACCATCCAAAGGACACACTGGAGGATATGAGGATGTCCAGTTTGTGGAACATGGTGAGTGTTATGCTGGGAGGATCTAACTGTTGCTTTAAAAATTTCTTTATAAGGAACATAGGCATGTTCAGCTCATGAAGCCACCATGGCTCAGAGGGAATAAGTCCAGAAACTAGATGGAGGAATCAGGGACTTAGCTCGTTACGCTTGCAAAAAGGCTCTCCTGTGGAAGCCTTGCTAAAGAAACATTTAACATTTGTATGTACAGCAAACCTTTCCCAAATACTCAAGATGGGTGATCAGGCTGACGCTTGAGCTTTCGAAGTGGCTACTTTGGACACCAAGCTTTGGACATCCTGGAGAAACTTTAACTATATTTCACTTCCATCAAAGAAGGTACATCTCTCTCTCCCCCTAACCCAGCATCTCAAGTGAAGCCAGGTCTCAAAATACCCATTTAAATGATACAGTGGTAAAAATACCTGCTCAATATCTACACTATCTACATGGTTGCTGCCACTGGTGGAGATAAAGAAGTATGAATTTTGCCATTGTAGATGCTTTCTTAAGAAGTTGTGTCTTTGGCACAGAAGTTGCAATGTGGTTGCATTATCTGGCAGGTCTTTAAGAAAACTTTACAGTTAGAATTTGGGTCTGTGCTGATGCCTGGGGAACAGAACTTGGTGTACACTGCAGTAGACTAATGTTTGCTAGTAGTTCGTTGATACATTTCCTTGGCTTCTGAAGTTTCAGTATGGTACACAAGTGACATATGCTTTAGTAGGATGGTTGTATAACTATTTCACAACTATGTGAAATATGACATCCCACGTACATCACACCTCCCTTTCCACCTTTAAATAGCATCTGATAACCCTCCTGTTCCACAATGTCTCACCACTCACTGCTCTGTGTTTGTAATAAACTCATTCTTTTAGAATCTAAGCTTTTCAGTGCAGGACTTCATTTGACACATTTTACTTTTTATATAACACAAATGTATGCTTACAGCACTATGTAAATAAGAATAATAGAGCTGGGCAAAAGTATTCCCAGAACAATAGTTGGTGTCGGCATCAGGAAAAATCACAGTGAATCATCACCAGTCCTCCTGCAAGAGGAACTCAGATACTACAGCGATGAGCATGGTATAAGAACCTATTAAGAATAGTTGGATCAACTGTTTAATTTTGAAGGCAGGTTCCAGAAGCCGGGGGAGGAACTAAATTTTGGCTTCTGCAGAGGGAACTCTAGTGGATGGAAAGTGGCCCATAGTACAGGGAATCTGGTCTATAGCTCAATTCGGTCTGATCCAAACCCCCTGTAATTAACAAAAGTGCAGGGGCGGGGGTGTGTGAACAAAATCTCTTGGAAGCAAGATGGTCAGTTTCCCAGTTCCACCTGCTTCCTGGTCTTGTTCTTCACTAGGTTGGGAGGATAAGGAATAAGAGAACCTTCTGTTCCCCCGTGGGGCTTTCCCCCAGCCTTATGCTGCCTCCATGGTATAGACCTGATTCAAAGAGATTCCCACGGTCTTCAACGGATTTTGGATCATACCCTACATCCTTGCTCTAATGAGCCCCTAGTTAACCCCTTACTTGCCTACATTAATCATAGGAAAAGCCCCTCACAAGCTGTTTTAATTATTTTAGTAATTTCCACACTAGCTACTCCTTCCTACCTATCCACCCCAAAATAATAAAAATAAAAAGGCACTTCTCCTCCAGGCCAAGAAAATAATACAAATGTGGAGTGTGTAAGCCAAGCCGTTTTGGGAGATGAGCCTAATAATGTCAGAAAAATCTTCAGTTAATAACAGGAACGTTTTTAGAAACCAAGGCCACCATGGTCTTGCACTTTGTTAATTTCCCTCCATGGAAAAGGAACACCACTCTATAATAATTCACAAAGACACTGTAAATATAGTTTTTAATTATACAGCTCAACATACAGAAAGAAACCATACAGTATACACTAAAAAAAAAAAAAATCTTAAAAAAACCCCCAAACCGGTTACCTGAAATCAGATTCAACACGATACCCAAAGACAAAATTCTTGTTCGTTTAAGGCACTACAGTGTAAACAATAAAAAATACAGATGCCATGTAATTAATGAGTACAAAAATAAAAATACTATTGATCTAAGTATATTTTTGTAACAAAAGAGCATTGTTTTTAATGTCATGTAAAATCCTTAATTCCTTATCTTATATTTCTAAATATATTCTCATTAAATTCTTCTCTATTCAGACAGTGCAATACCGTGACAATACGAAGCATTTTTTAAAAGACATATGTGCTCAGAATAGTATAGGCTCATTTTATATACTGCAAGAAGTAAACATAGTAGAAAGAGATTCACTCAATTTACAAGTACTGTGGAAAAATAAACTTTTTCCCCTCTGGGTTAATGGTTTTATTTTAAAAATTGCAAAATGTGATGCCAGTTACAACGGAGGCATGTTGGAAACTAAGGGTCCTATTCTGCAAATGCTGTCAAGTATGATGCTTATGTGACTAATATACCTTTAATTTGAATAGCGCTGCTCTAAGAAATAACCTTGTCACTCTGTGGTGTTTGCTGGGTCAGCTGCTCTGCTTTTAACTAATCCAGTACTTTAAGAGCATCAGTACACAAAATGGTGTAAAAATTCTGTTGCTTGATGCAATTTAAATTGAGCATGGGTAGCAATGGCAGGGCTTGATGCTGTGCAAGGTGTTGAGCAATTCCCAGAGCTTGAGGTACTCAGCAGCTTGCAGGATTGAGGCCTACATGAGCTTCACTAATACAATTTTAGGCCTGAGGGTACATTACACAGAGGTTAGTTTGTAAAATAAGTTAGCTTTCTCAACAATAAATATTGATGGATAAATTCACAAAGAGCATTCTTGCCCCAGCCCAAAGACTTTCAATAAGGAATTAATTCAATTAAAACATTCTGTTTTGTATGACTAATTGTAAGTATGCACAGTCCTGTTGAAATTGCAATGCAAGCGGTCAGACTGTGTTGATTTCACTTTTAAAGAAGACACTATTTGCAAAGGAGCCACACATCTATTGCTCAACTTATTTTAATTGTAGAGTTGAAAATGAGACAATTCCAGTTCATATAAAGTTCAAACAAGGCTCTTTAGAGACAACGTTGCCACTCCTGATTCAGAAATTCTACTCCCCGCTTGACTGAACGTGCTGTAGTAGCTGATTACAGTACGCTGGAGTTCGATGCTTATGTTCAACTGCTTCTATTTCTGTCACCAGTAATTCTGGATATAAAACACTTCCTTCTTTTAAAACTTCTGTAAAACAAGAACATACATTCATAATGATCAAAAGATATGTCCTTCTCTACATATGCTTTAAAGTGCCTGAAACCTGACCTGGAAGGACAACATTTAGAGGTGAGAAACCAATATTCAGGCTTCATGCTAATTTAATCCCTGTACTCTTTGGGGCTGTTCATAAATTACATAACACATTTTCTGGTGATTTTCAAGACCCATTCCTACCCCTTGTAACACTGAAACAAACATGGAAAATTAAGGACTCCTCCAGTGCATGATGTAAATTATGGATAGCCCCTTTGCTGATATTGGTATTTGCAATGTTGATAACCATCTGCTTGAAAATGGACTGAAGGTACCAATTCATTTCATGTAGACCATGAAACAGCTATCATACGGTAGTATATTGCAGTGACGACTAACTTCTGACAGATCTGAGGCAGTGACTTAGTGGTGAAAAAGTTCTATACCCCATTACATTTCCCTACTCTATCGAGTTATTGGAAGGTGTAAGCAAACAAGGGAAACATGGACAAGCAACTATTACAGGAAAAGCGTAAACAAGGCAAGCCTGCTGGGAAAGCAGAAGAAGTTAAAGAATTGTGCAAAATGGAGAAGAAATCACAAAGATCGGACAAGAAAAAGTTCTGGAAAGAAGAGGCTCAACAACTAGAGGAGGTGTCAACAAAACAAGATCTGAAAGTGATATACAAGAACGTTAAGTTGTCTGGAAACAATTAGGCCAACGATGTGAGCAGTAACCAAGGCTACCACTGAACTGACAGCAAATACAGATTATGTGCTGGAAGTACGGAAGGAGCATTTTGACAAAATGCTGAACCATGTAGTTCATCCAGATACAAGCATTCTATACAAGCTAGATGAACAGGGCAGCTTAAAAGGGAGAATGGATATCAGTATTGAACCACCATCAGAAGGAGGACTAGAAAGTGCAGGGAAGCGGTTAAAAAATGGGAAAGCTGAAGGAACAGACAATATAACAGTTGAGCTGCAAAAAATGCCAGCCGGACAAGTGCTATCACAAGATTTGGAAAAATATACCAGAAGCTATGGGAACAAGAGGAGATACCGGATAACTGGCTAAAGACACTAGTTGTACCAATCCTGAAGAAAGGAGATCCCACCAGTCTGAATATTTATAGAGGTATAAGCTTATTATCAGTGCTGGGGAAAATCACGAGGAAAGTAATTAACAGATTAAGGCCAGTTTTAGAGGAAGTAGTAGGTGAGGAACAGTGTGGCTTCAGACCAGTCCAAAGTTGCATGGATCAGATATTCATGCTCGAACAGTTGATGGAAAAAAAGCAAGAATGGGGACTAACAATGTTTGCTGTTTTCATCGACTTCAAGTAGGCATTTGATTTGGTTTGGAAGAAAGCACTATGGAAAGTAGTAAAACCATATGGAGTCCCAGATAGGATAATTTCAATTATAAAACTTACGTAAGAAATCTCCTCTTGTGCCGTAAGAATTGGTGAAAAATTAAGCAGCTGGTTCAAGCTGAAGTTTGGTGTAAGACAAGGGGGCATGGAATCACCAAGTTCTTAAACTGGGAATTAAGAATGTTTGACAAATTTGAGGGTGTGATATTGGGTGATCTAGAGTTAAGCTCTTTAGCTGATGCAGATGACATTGTACAACTGGCAGACACCTCTGAATTCATGATGATACTCTTCCTTACTTTGGAAAATTGGTGTAGTCGACTTGGACTTACAATAAATGCTAAGGAGATTAAGTGGTTGCATCTTGAAAAGGGACAATAGACAAAATGGTGAAATGCAGCAGCAGTGAAGCTATAGAACAAGTAAAATCATATGTGCATCTAGGAAGCTTGATCAGTGCCGATGGTTCTATCAAGGACGAGGTTAAAAAGAGATGTGCTTCAGCTACAAATGCTGCACAGAAGTTGATGAAATTATGGACTGAAAAACATCATGTTGGTACCAAAGTGAAAATTTATCAAGCCAGTATATTAACAATATTACTCTAATGAAGCAGCTGCATTAAATGAAACAGACATCAGAAGGCTGGAGGCAGTAAAAATGAGAGTTGTTTGGAAGATGGCAGGTGTAAAAGTGGAATGATTTAAAAAGAAATGATGAAATGATGAAGTTAGATGGAGAGTAGGGTGTAAAAGCAGGGTATAGGATTGGCTGCAACTGAAAAGATTACAATGGTGCTGACACTGTAGAAGACAAACTGAAAATATGGTGCCAAAGAAAATAATGCAACACAACCAAGGTCAGTCTGACCGAAGGTCAACCACTGACTAGATGGTGGAACATTGTATGCAGAGGTATGACCAGAGTGGGCTTAAAGGAGGAACAAGTAGTGGACAGGAATGAATGGTGTCACTAGTGCTTCCTGTGTCTGTAAAGATGCTTTGGGATGAGAAGAAGCTATCTAGTTTCCAGAGAGGACAAATACAAATACACTCACCCACCTATTTGTATCCAACACTGAATATTCAATCTAAATTGCTCATTAACCTCTAGCTCATTAAATGACTTACCTAAGACTGCCCGTTGGATGTTTTGGTCAGGGTCATCCAGATGAATCAACAGTTCTCGGTAAAGAAACTCAATATTACTTTTAAGTACAGTTTTTTCATCATCATTTCTTATACATTTAAACCAGTTAGTTAAGGCTTGAGCAGCTGCCAGTCGTACATCGTGTGCAGCATCATCCAGCCGCTTTAAGAGTTCTAAAAAGAAGCATATACATAATTGAACAAGTAACATTGGACAGATGTGAGAAATCATAAAATAAAAGACAAATCTTCAAATCTTCAAATGGTTTCTTCTTCTTTTATATTGCGAGACACTGCAAAATACAAATGAACTTCATGATTGTTAAAAGCTAAAGTTTATAATGTTGCTTCTGTCACCATTCTTTGAGTTCCTGGAATATATCAAATATACTGCATGATTATTAGGTACAGTGTATCATTATTCGATTGCTACTGATTTAGCTGATTTTTATTTAAAAGCAAATCTCCATAAAGCTATTATGAATTTATACTCAGGCATTACAAAAATACAGATGGAAATTTAATTAGAACTTGAAGCATCAACACTTGTTTCAGCAAAATATTTCTGTCACTTATTGTTATTTGAGCTAATATTGTATATTAAATTACTATGAGTTTGAGACTATCTAAATGTGTACAGGACTGAGGTACTGCATTCACGCAGTCCAGTAGGATGTGAAGAGGAAATCCTTTGATAATTGTTCAGTGATAGTACTGTATATTTATGCCTATAAAATGAGTTGCTGGTTTCCTGCTGTGCTATGTGGCAAACACATTAATGACTATAGCGCCCTACTTGGGAAAAAGACACATTTAAAATCACCATTCCCGATACCCACTCCCCAGCAGATTGTGCTGAGGACCACTTAGTTCAGCACTTAGCTACTATGCTGATGGGTGCTATAGAAAATCCTAAGAAAGTCAAATAGTAAAGCTATTCGACTGTATGGAGTTGCAGATTCTTTTTTAATACAAATGCACATTATCCATTCCTTCTGGCTTTTTTTTTGCATGTACATCTACACATTTGTCTGTATAGAACAGTACTACCATTACTCTTTGAAGTGGAGTCTATTTATAGCATTACCTCATGGTGTGCTGTCAGCATGATTTTGAACAGTATTGGCAAGAAGCAGAGCATAGCTACTGTTTGCATAATGTATTTCTATTCTGCCTGCTCTACAGTTAAAATTAGGGTTGCCAACTTTCTAACTGCACGAAACTGAACATCCTTGCCCCGCCCCGTTTCTGAAGCTCCACCCCTGCTCACTCCATGCCCCCTCCCTCCTTCTCTCTCTCTCTCCCTCCCACCCTCATTCAACAGGGTGGGGGGAGGGGTTGGGGTGTGGGAGGGGGTGAGTGTAGGCTCCAGGGTGGGGCCACAAATGAGGGGTTCAGGGTGCGGGAGAGGACTCAGGGCTGGGGCAAGGGGATGGGGTGTGGGCTCCAGCTGGGGGTGTGGTCTCTGGGGTGGGGCTAGGGATGAGGGATTTGGGGTTCTGGACGGGGCTCAGGGCTGGGGTAGGGAGTTGGGGTATGTGTGGGGGGTGGATTCTGGGAGGGAGTTTGGAGGCGGGAGGGGGCTCAGGGCTGGGGCAGAAGGTTGGGGTACTGGAGGGCATGTGGGGTGCAAGCTCTGGGATGGATTTTGGGTGTGAGAGGAGGTTCCGACCTGGGGCAGAGGGTTTTGGGTATGGGCTCCGGCCAGGCGGTGCTTACCTCAGGCAGCTCCCGGAAGCGACCGGCACGTCCGGCTCCTAGGTGGAGGGACCAGGGGGCTCTGCACACCGCCCCCGCAGCTCCCATTGGCCTCGGTTCCCGGCCAATGGGAACTGCAGTGCTGGCGCTCGGGAGCCTGCCTTTAGCCCCACTGACCAGACTTTTAGCAGCCTGGTTAGCAGTGCTGACCGGAGCCACCAGGGCCCCTTTTCGATCGGGCATTCCGGTGGAAAACCGGATGCCTGGGACCCCTAGTTAAAATGCGCACTATTTGATGCCATCTAAGTTGGGAATGATGCAGATGAGGAGCAGGCAGGTCTTGAAGAGGAGAGGATACTATAGAGTAAGGTTCCATCTAGTGGGCAAACACACAATAGCACTATGATACATTAGGCTTTGATTCTGCAAAAATTTTATGCATGTTCTTCACTTTACACACCATAAGTAGACCCAGTGACCCTAAGTGAAACTATTTAAAGCTGATAAAGTTAAGCACATGTGCAAGTCTTGGCAGGATCAGGACATTAGAGTGCATCCTGTCAAACAAAAATGCTGAAAAATGCACAAAACTGTACAGCCTCTTCCCAAAGTTTGTATGTTTATGAAATTATTAGAGGAAAAATGTTACCCATGAGCCCTGATAAAATACCAGATCAAAGAATGTAGAAATTGGCTTCCTTTAGATAGTGCATGTGTACAGGACAGTGAAGGAATGAATGGCTGGGAAAGCAATTTATTCACTCAGGGTAACACTTACCTCTATGTAGAGAACCAGCACAAGATCTATGCACTGTTTAAATTTCACTTAAGCCATATCTGGGCCTCATACTGGCCCTGTACAGAGGTTCAAGGCTGGAGGACAGTGATAGAAACTGCAGAAGGGCTAGACAGATTGTGAAAAAAGTCTTAGGGTCAGCCTGTGACCTGCCTAATGCACCAGTCCCATATTTTTCATGCTCAAAAACTCTGCTTTAGGTGAAAAAGCAAATGCAATGTTAGCTATGGAGTTGCTGACATCTCCTCTATAAGGAAGAATTAAAATATTATTTTAAATTCTAAGAATATTTACAGCATTTAAAAAAAAACATACCAGGATAAATGTTGTTGAGTTTATCTAGATCAAACTGCTTCCCACAGATATTTAAAATAACACTGACAATGCGACAAGCCATTAATCGAGTCATTTTAGAATCTTCATCCAATGTGGCGATTACCTGAGGCATCAGTGCATCTTCTAGTTTAAAAATCTACAATCAATAAAAAAGTCATATTAAAATAGTAGCTTTTCAGTCACTTGCAATCCGCGTACTAATTAGTTATTTTAACATTCAGGAGATCTGTCAAAGATGCTATCTGCTTTAAAATCATTTTTGAAAAGCCAATTGCTAGCTAATATTTATAATACTACTTAATTTTTGCTGTTTTATTTTTTGCATTTCATTCAGCATGGAGAATGAAAATAGACTAGCAGACCGTCTTTTGATGAGCACTTTCGGGGAAACATGCAGTTGAATCTTGTGTAAGGGGCAAAGGCATATGTTTAACTTACTTTCATGTATTTTAAAAAACATTTTGATAAGACTTCCATATTTTGGAGATGATTATTTTTCTACACTAGTAGATAATGCTCATGATCTAAATGGAAAATTTAAATAAAGGCCTTTGTAATACAGCATGCTTGTAGTTGAATTTCATATTTTTGTCTTTTGTAATATGTATATTCTGTACTGCATATTACTGTAGCAAGGTACAATGGTCTTGATACAGCAAAACACTTAAGCATGTGCTTAATTTAGGCATGTAAGTAGTCCCTTCGAAGTCAGTGGGAGCAGGAGTGGCGCCAGGGTTTTTGCCGCCCTATGCGGCAGCACGCCTCCTCTGAGCATTCAGGGGGCCTGGGGTCTTTGGTGGCTCCGCATCTTCAGGGCACTTCGGCGGCGGGTCCCAGAGCGAGTGAAGGACCTGCCGCCGAATTTCCGCCAAAGACCGGAGCGGAAGGACCCCCCACCGCCGAATTTCCACCGAGGGCGGCAAAATGCCCCCCCCCCAATCCTGCCGTCCTAGGCGACTGCCTAGGGTCGCCTAGTGGAAGCGCCGGCCCCGAGTGGGAGTGCTTATGCATGTAGTTAAGTCTGTGCTTAAGCATTCTGCTGAATCAGGGCCTATCACAGACACCTCTCCCCCCAGATTAGGTAGTTTTAATAGCACTTTTAATGTCACTTGTTTCTTTATTTTAAAAAGCAATTCTTTATAGTTAATTAAATGTTAAACAGAATGAGGGATGATGTTAATGAGACCAGTAGATTAACTGTGGCCCATAGTATTCTCAATGTGACCTGCACCATAACCAACCTCATCTTACAGTGAGCTGTATAAGAAAAAACAATATGATTCAAAGATGCCACTTGGACCTAGATGAAGCTTTGCCTAAACCTGCTCCCTTTTCCCAGTATTCGTCCACAGGTGATAGAAAAATAATAAAAGACAAAAATACTCTATGTGAGTTCATTCACAAGCATAGTTATTGTTTGGTTTCACCCACATAGTTGTTACTGGGACATTTGACATACTGGATGAGGTACACCACACATTTTGATAGGCATGGGTAGGACCCCAGAATCTCGAAAGGTGTATTGTGGAGGGTATTGATCATCGTAGCGGTGGAGATATGTCTGCAGATTTTTTTTTCTGTTATTCAGGCAGGGTCTGGTGTCACTTTGACTTCTTGTGTCCTGGTCTGTTGGGAGCTTGCTTCTGATGATGAGCTTGGTGAGGCTGGGGGTTGTTTGAAGGCCAGAAGAGGAGGATCAGTAAAGATTTCTTTCAAGATGTTGTGCCCATCAAGTATAGGTTGTAATTGTTTGATGATAACCCATATGGGTTCCAGTGTGGGGTGACAGCTAGGGATGTGAGGTTGGAGGAAGGTTTCTGTACAGAAGCAGGTTCTCTTGGGAGTATTTGGGTGGCCCGTTTCATGATATGATCTATTTCTCTGGCAGAAAGTGTCCTTTTTTGGTGAAGGTGGTTTTAAGTGAGTTAAGGTGTGTATCCTTTGCAGATACTCTGTGGTAACTGAGTGCCTGCCTAGAGACAAAACATTTCTTGGTTACCCCACACTGGAAGCCATACAGAGTCAAAACAATTACAACTCATACTTGATGGGGTCCACTTCCTGAAATAAACCTTTCCCGAACCTCCAATCCCCCAACCTCACCAAGTTCAGCATTAGAAGCAAGCTCCCCACACAGCAGGACACAAGAAGTCAAAGTGACACCAGACCCTGCCTGAATAACAGAAAAAAAAATCTGCAGCCATAGCTCCACTCTACGAAGATCAATACCTCCCCAACACAGCTTTCAAAATTCATGGGTCCGATACATGCCTATCATAACACGTGGTGTACTTCATCCAGTGCATCAAATGTCCCCAAACAATTATGTGGGTGAAAACAAAAAATCACTATGCTCTCAGATGAACTCACATAGGAAAATGGTAAGAGACCAAAACATCATATCACCCATGGGTAAATACTTTTCACAAAGTGATCATTCCACATTTGACCCCTCAGTCCTTGTCCTCAAAGAAAACCTGCACAACACCTTCAAAAGACAAGCCTGGGAACTTAAATTAACAACTCTGCTGGACACTAAAAATCATGGACTTAAGAGAGACACTGGTTTTATGGCTCATTACAATGAGTAAAATACCCTACTGCCTACTACCTTCCTTTGCCCTAAGTCTGTAGCAGTGTTAACAGCCCACTTCATTTTAAGTGGTCTCCTACAATGAATGTGTACCCCTTATGCTTACCAATCTGTCACCCTTATATTTAGCTGGTTACCTTCCCCTGAATTGAGGAAGAACTCTGTCAAGCTCAAAAGCTTGCCCTTCTACCAACAGAAGTTGGTCCAATAAAATATATTACCTCACCCATCCATATTACCTCTCAGTCACATCCTGGGACCAACATGGCTACAACAATATTGCAAACATCTTAAAACATTACATTTTTTAAAGGATTAATTTTGTAAAGGGTAAGTTTGTGTTTACTGTGTGTGTCCTGTGTTTTCCTGCCTTGGTTTTAAAGTACATTCGTTGGGGAAGGAGGAGTTTACCTCTTTTGATGAAAGCATTTCACTGTAAATAAGAGCCCAAAGGCATGATACAGCTGTAGTGCGGATGGCAGCTGCTGTTCTTCCAGCATGCCACTGCAGATTAGGAGCCAATATGTCTTTTATCACGATCTCAAGGTAGCTAAGAAACTGCCTAAAGCCCAAAAAAAAAAAAAAAAAAGCAAATAAAGGTTCATGAGAAAGTGGTAAAGAGATTTAAAGGCTGAAATGGAGAGTTTTCAGTATTGGAAACGAAAGAGAGAGAATAGGAAGAACATAACATAAAAAAATTAAAAATATATGTATCCAATATGATTATATAAATATATTAATATAATTTAATTGCTTATCTTTTTTCAGCTAAATATCTGGACTTCCAACAAATAACTAGCATATTCAGGGAAAGAGGAGTCTGGACATTTTTCCATTTCAGACTCTGCTAATGACTTGCTGTGTTAATCTTGGTAAGCTGTTTACTTTCTCTGTGTATGAATTTACCAACTGTGGAGATAATACACGCCCAACTCACACAAGTGCTGTGAAGGTTCATTAAAGTTTGTGCAGCCCTTTGAGATAGTCCAATGAACGATGTTATATACAGTGAGAACTGTATTTGCTACTGATGAGACCCATATTACTGATATTACACCAAATCCACACTGGAATAATTCAACTTTTCCTTCGCTCAGAAGCCACTCTCCCTAGGATAAGAGCTTTGTAGGATTTTCTGGTGGTGCCAGCATCAATGCAAGGGTTTTTTTGGATTCTGGGGATGTCCACCATGCTTGTGTGTAGTGGGTGCCACCTACATGCAGTACACCCATTTCATTATACAAATGAATGAAATTATATGTAAATCAGTGATGCCTTTGATCATGAACAAGAATTAAACCATTTCTTCCTCCTTCTCCTCTGTTGAATAAGCTCTTAAAATACCCAAAGCTGTTGTAAATCTAAACAACTATACCTGATTGCTCATCTAATTCCAGCTAAAACAATCCTCATTTTAAATTGAGTATAAAAAGTGTATAGACTTTGGACACCAGCCCCCCCCCCCCCCCCCTTCTCTCTCTCTCGCACACACACACACACACACGCCGCTGCTGACCTCCCCAAAAGTCCCTTTGGCTTCAGGGTGAAGTAAGTGGCTCCTATAAAGATAGGACATGGATTGGAGGTACACAGTGTGCAGATGTCAGTGACAAACACTAATCCCCAAACATTAAAAAAAAGTGACAAAGATTTCCTTAGTGGCCATGTATCAGTCCAACAGGGACTGCTAGTGACCTTTTGCCACAGGAATGTAACTATTACTGCCAGTCCTTACTAGATGGATAGGAAGGGCCTTATCAGGTAGGTATAATCTGAATAGAATATGGAGAGTTGATTTAAATAATCTGATTGGCTAGCGTGCCAGGCATTAATTCTCTAGCACACTGATTCTCTAGTTCTCTATACATACAAATTGGAAATCTATATCTTCTATATGATTAAAAAAAAAAACGTGTGTGGATTTTAACTGTTTCAGTTTATAATAGCAATCAGAATTAGAGACATGCATGATTATGTTCTCATTTCTGCTTCTTGCCCAGCAGGTGGCACTTAAGAATCAGCAATAAAAAAGAAACATAACCTCTAAAATCAAATAAATATCTGACAAAAACCTTTGATTTACAGTTTCTACAATTTACACATTTTAATGCATTTGTAAAGTTTTTTCAAAAGATAATTGTCATTTTCTACACAACACGTTACTAGGAAAGCCCTAAGTGTGGACCATTATTACTTCAAATTTCCTTTTAGCTCTAAGGTGGTCTGTGCTAAGTGACCCTTAGCTACTTTAGTGTTTTTGGTAAGGCCTTCTTTAAACAGTTAAAGAAAATCTGTCAAAACATAAAGGTAGATTCCAGCAGCCTTTCCTACTTACTATAATGGCATGCTATCTGTGAAGAATAATTTCTTCAAAAAATGCCTTGTATTTGGTATCAGTGAAGCAAATCAGGGCTAATATTGTAAGACTTTTAGACAAAATGAGATGGCCACACAAAAGCTGCTATTAAGGTACATGTCAATCTGAATAATTAAAATGTGTAAGAAGAAGAAAGCAAATTACTTTCACATAATGAATGCTATTATATGACTGAAAGAAAGTGAACACCATTTTCTAGGATGAGGTAGTAGTTCAAACATTGGACTCTCTCTGGTTACTTCTACAATGATACTACGTATTTATGCATTTTCATTACTATATGTATAACAGTAAGAATGTACTTTATACAATGCTAAAATCTCAATCATATTTGTACAGGCCCACTTCTAAATATGAGCTATCTCCATTCAATGAGATTTTTTTTCCTCTTTGTTGATAGCATTCACTAATTTGAGACTTCGTCTTCACTTGTTTATAAAACTAACATGATTCTATGTCCATAATAATACCTAGCTCTTACATACCAGTTATCATCAGTAGATCTCAAAGTGCTATTACAGAGTAAAAAAATCATTATTTCCATTTTACATATGCAAATAGTTATACTCTACCCTTATTTTCTTTAGATGTCAATTATTTTAATACTTTTTCTTCTAGATTTATCCTTTTTCTCCATTTTCTGCTCTACAACTGTAATTAGCAAATTCAATTTACTATTAAATTGAATTATTTACAGTTTATTTTATAAACAATATTAATATGCTATACCCAAATCAATTTTAACAAAATACAAGTCATTTCCATATGAGAGGGCAGAAGCATATCATCGTAATTTCCACAGTATCCACCTGAGGTGGTGGGCCAGAAACTCAAGAAACATTGCTGGCGCTAACTACAATCTAAGACGTGAACTGGGGTGCAGGTGGCTGAGAAAGTTTCAGTAGAGCAGTTTATCCTGATCATCCCAATATGGGGGAAGAGACTTAGTGGTATGTCATTGGCCTGAGATACTGGCCAAGTCCCTAAGCTTGATGGGCAATTACATGGCTGCAGACAGACCCCCTTCCAAGAAAGCAGGTGGTAGATATACTGGGTCCAGAACGCTCTGAAGCATGTGCCAGACAAGGAGGCTAGCCTAATTGGAACTAGGCCTCTGAATGTTTCCAACGGCCCAAGGTCACAGCAAGTCTGCTGGTCCCAGGTCCAACCTGGAACAGAAACCCAGAGAATATTCGGGCCTACAGAGAAGGACTTCTGGGGAGGGGTGGGAGGAGAGAGAGAGAGACTTTCCCTGAGTAATGAACAGGCTATGACCTCTACTTTAGGGAACACTTCTGCCTTTGGGAAATAGGGTCACTTCTGCTGTGACTGCCCCTTTACAGAGTGTAACTATGGGCAAGTCCGGACAGCTGAAAACTGGGCAAAAAACGAGGCCCTGCTAAAAATGGTAGTCTCTGTACAAATTAACAGGGTGGAAGTGTAAGGGCCAGGTGAGTCAGAATGCAGCCAGACATGGCTTAAAGAACAGTTGATGGACAGTCGGGGTATCCCAGGAGAAGCTGTCTTCCTCCAGTGTGTGCACGGAGATGTACAACCATTACAGAAGTGCAGTATTGGTGGGGAAACCTATGGGAAACCTCTTTGTAGCACTAGCATCTAACCTGACATACCCAGTAATCCTAAACAGAGACTGGAGATATTTTAGGGAAGTCATAAAGGAGTGGGGCATTCACTCACTTGAGAGGATTACCCTGATCACAGAGACCCAAAGATCTGAGGGTCCAAAGGAATTGGTGGGGTTAGGTGAAACAGACAACCCCAGGGAAGGGACTTCCCACCAGGCAAAAGACTCTCTGGTAAGAAGTGAGGCAGGGAGGCAGCTGCATAGCATCCTAAGGTGCAGGGCTTAGCTGCCAACCATTACTTACCTGCCCAGATGGGGCCCAGGCTCCCCTACCAACACCTAAAGAAGCTCAACTACTAAAGCCTAACCTTTGGCGGGGAACCTAATTGATGGAAGACCCTGAAGATACAAGGATCTGGACCACAAGGCCCTAACCCAAGAGAGAAGCCCTGAACCTCCTAGTTGATCCTGAAGACCTCATTACTGGACTTTTTATTTATACCCTGAAAGGGCTGGACTTGCAAACATGACCTGGCCAGAGGGCTGAGTCATTGAGGACAGACGTCTGCAGGATAGAGCAGTGGTGAGAAAGGGGAACACCTGGGAAGAAACAATCCACCACACCCCCGCCCAACCAGTAGGTGGCATTGGCAGTGAGTGTTTCCTGTCACATGGGGTGCTGGGCATTCAGAGTTTAGCCTAACAATAAGTAACTAATAAAGTTACTAAGCACCCTGAGAGAGCTAAGGACAGTATAAAACAAATGGAAGATATGGTACTGGCCCCAAGGACCTTGCACTCTAAATTACAGGTCAGGGATGTAGTGCATCAGCATACAGCAAATGGTTAAATCTCAGATCAATGCAAATGCTTTCCAAATTGCTTCTGACCTCCCTTATTTTTAGCGGAAAAAGACTTACAAATCTTGTGCCTGATCCTGTAACCACTCATGGGAGAAGAAGTCCTTATTCACATAAGTAGTCTCACAGACTTCAATAGGATTATTCACATGATTAAGTGTTGCAGTTCAGGCCCCAGAGTGGTCTGAATATACAACGTAGGCAGAGATGTTTAGAAACATGGCTTAAAACCTTTCAGTTCAAAAAGGAGGGTATAAATCTTCAGTCCTTGCTTGTAACAGCCAGCCAGTAAGACACAGTTCCATTCCTAAAATTCTCATCTCAGCTCTCACAGCAACCATAGCCTTTCTACAGTAGGTTTTTGTTTTTAAAAACAAACAAAACCAAACCATCCACCGTTGCCCAACCAGAGTTTTTTACTTCTGTGTCATTCCAAACTCTCCTGAGCAGGGTTAGATAATATGACAGTAAAAATGTCAGAGAACTGTAGTACACGGTGAGAGTTCCCCTGAAACGCTAATGCAGCCACAGCGGTTAAATAACTACCATGAACTTGATTTTTGAATAACATTGTACTGTTCAGGTGGTACGTGTGAAATCAGAGCTGTACCTACCCCTGAGAGTTGATGGTCTCATTTGCTTTCTGGAGCAACTGTGATAAAATTGTGAAAATCTTTAAGCGCATTAGTGGGTCTTTGGTTGGCTGAAGACACGTCTTAAGGATGAGAATGAAATCTTGAAGGGCTTCACCTATTATAGGACCTAGAAAATAAATATTTAAATCTTGATTGAATTGTATTGAAATATTTATTTATTTTAATCTTGCATTTAAATGTTTAGCATATAAATCCAGTAAAATCTGTAAGGTCAGCTACTTCTTTTCTTTTCAACCCTTAGCCGAATAGTCGGCTGTAGCAACAGTTCGCCATTTGGTCTGTTCCTGTGCGGCCGAAAGGGCTTGATGGGCCAAGAGTCCAACATCGGAACAGACTTGATGCACCCATTTAATAAGGGGTCTCTGGTGTTAAATTAATATTTTACTTTGTGTACTGCATCAGTCCTTGCAAAATAACTATGACACAACGTATCAGTTATCAGAGTCCTGAGTGGGACAGAAGAGTGGCTATGTTAGAAAGCCCTTCCACTGCCCACTGGAATGACAAAGGTTACAACTGCCAAGCCACGAAGCAGCTGGAGCCTGTTAACTATCCTGATTTATTTGTAAGAAAGAGGTCAACTCCTGGGAGGGTTTTAAGCAGCTAGTGTGACCAAGCCACTACTGACCTGGTTGTAAACTTCCAGTAGGTTTCAATCTGTATTTGATTCAGACTATTTACAGGCTGGGCTGTATTTTGTTTTACATTGCTCTGAGGAAGAAAGAGCAGAAGACTGTTTTTAGGTTGCCTAGAAGCCAGGTGATACTCTACTCTGCTCTGGCAAAGAAAAAAAAAAATCAAAGAAATATTATGGTTCACGAGCAGCCTTATTTTTATATTGTTTGGAGCAAGTGAAAGCTTCCAATGACTATTGTGAGGAGGTTAGCTGAGAACTTTACTACACCTTGGTGTTGAAGACCTGGGGAAGAAGTATTCTCATGAAGGTATTGATGTTTGGTGGAATCAATCCTGATGGCTGGGTAGCTTTCAGAGCCTGAGTGTAAGCTGCTGGGGCATGGGCAGCCTACCTAGTGGGTGCAGCAATTGAACAGCGCTGTTGCCCAAGTCCCACGAACCGGAGTCAGCTGACATGGGCCAGTTGCGGGTGTTTAACTGCAGACTGAAATCAATGATAATATTACCACTGAATTCAATGGGGCCATGATTTCATCCCAAGATTCCAGACAGCAGGATGGTCTGGAGTCCCCTCTTCCCTGAAGGCCCTCCTTTACAGAAACCAAGAAGATCCTTAATGTCTCCTGTCTCCAAAGTATTTATATAAAAGGGCTTGTTCAGGATGGTGAACCTCAAAACATTGGACAGAACAATTATAGAAGTGCTATTTCTTCTCTTTTCTATCTTATCTCAGGCTTTTTGCATTTTGAAGATTGTTATGAATGTTTTAGTTTACTATTCTATTTGAAATAAGTTCATACTTTTCAAATTTTCTAGTCTGTTAATACTTTAAAATTTCAGCATGGGAGATTACATAAATAATCTATTCTTCACTCCTAAACAATACACAAACAGTGTTAACCCAGTATTTTTAAAGCTAGCCTCCTCAAAAGGGAAATTAAAGTTTGTGCCTATTTTTGATTCATTGTGATGATTAAGACCAGAAAGGTTTTGGTCTTTTTATTCAAAAGAATTCTTCCTTCTGCATCTGTGTTCACCTCAGAAATACTAAGGCCAATCTACACTAGAAAATTAGGTCTGTTTACCTACATCAGTCAGGAGTGTGAAAAATCCATACCTCTGAATGGCTTAGTTAAACTGACCAAAGTCCCTATGTAGATAGTGGTAGGTCACTGGAAGAATTCTTCCATTGACCTAGCTATCATCTCTTGGGGAAATGGATTACCTATGCCAATGGGAAAAACCCTCCTGTTGGCATAGGTAGTATCTACACTGAAGCGCTGCAGTGGTGCCTTTGCACCGCTGTAGCATTTTAAGTGTAGACAAGACCTTAGTCTTGCCCTCTTTGTATTTGCAGAAGAACTAGAGAACTACAGTAGGAGCTCCCTCAATCCTACCTGAAAGGAGAGAGGTATCTGCATTTTTAGCAAGAACCCTTCTCCCAAGTGATTATCAGGAGCTTGTTTATGTCTGCTTTCATTAACATTATTTTAGTCACAGGATTGTGAACAGTCTGACTAAAATCTACTTTCCCTTAGCAACTGCTCAGGTTTTAGTTTCTTGCGGATGTCTATCCCAATAATTTTCCAGTCATTCAAAGAATCCTCCAGCAAACACAGGTTCAAAAATACCGGATATTTCTAAGGCCAACATAAGCAGAAAACACTTTGGAAAGGGGTTTTTTTAAAGAAGTTTTTCATTATGTCATAATCAAGAAATTCTTTTTCTGTATAGGTCAAGTTTAAACACTTGTGATGCAGTCTTCTTCCAAAGTAGCAGTTAAATCTCCACTATTATCCAAGTGAGAGCAACAATATTATGTCACATGAAGAACTGCCTGATTAAAGTATTCAGGCTCCAAAAGAAGTTCAGCACCACTTAGTATCTGGAAGTGTGTTGTCTCAAACTTGGAACAAAATAATAATCTCAGATGTCTAGATTTAAACACAGGGCATAAAAAACACCTTGGTAAGTTTCCATGCCCTAAGTAAGGTTTTATTTATGTAACAATTATTCAGATGCATTGCTCTATGCTAGACCTGAGGTATTGTTATAAACAATGCCATTACATCATATTTTGATAATAGCAAGTTAAATAGACGGAGAACAAAATAATCTACACCACTTATTTCAACAGAAATTCCAATTCCAGCAAAGTTAAAAAAAAAGGGTGGAATTGGAAAGGAGTAAACCTCATTAAATTGATTAAATGCAACATTATGTGTGGGAATGAAAAGAAAATGGGAATAGTACTAGGAGTTGCTGTTTTGGACAAGACAGAAAACACAGAAAAGAGCATATCACCACTATGGATGAAAGCCAAAATATTTGCCCAGACATTTTATGATTTATTTTTCATTAAGCAAAACAGACAAATGTCTAGAAATTCCATAAATCAGGGAAAGGAGGAGGAGGACTGTTGGCCTCTTGATATTTGTATTGGACAGTTGTTGTTTTTCTCGAAGGGCTAGTCTACATTTTAAAGTTAACTAGGATTAAGGTAGATGTGAATTCAAAGCGCAAAAGCTATTATGGAATAACTCCATGTGTAGACAAGTCCTAAGAGTGAGGAGAATTTTTAGTGAGGCTGGTCTCTGTGCAAAGCAAAAGAGGTACCTCAGGTAGGCTTCTTGAGGCACTTTTGGAGATGAAGGGAGATTGAGTAATTTATCACTGGAAGTCTTAACAGTTAGGATGGTGCCACTTGTCCCTAAAAGACCATAGAGGATTTTACCAGATATAATAGGGGGAATTATGTTGGGGTACCTGTTCCAGCAGGAGACTAGAAAAATCATAGATGCATGACAAGGAGAAATGGTGATAGAGAAGGCCTTATGACACATTTAAGGATGGCACTGTGAGAAGGTCACTAAGTAATTCTTCTTCCATTGAGGAATGTCCACCACTCCTGTCTTTTCAAGCAATTTCAGTTGAGATAAGCAATTAGCTTATGCATCAGAACAACAGCTAGAGCAAGGAACTGGTTATATTTTATTTTTTATAAAATTAAAATACTGAGATTCCCTTCTACAAAATGCCTGAGTGAGTTTATTTATACAAGTTTAGATAGCGATTATCCAAAATATGAATTTGTAGGTAATTTTTTTATAGCTGCATTCAGGTAAATAATTATCTGTGTTAACAAGAAAAAAATACTTCTAGAATATCAGATTTTTAAGGCCCCAATCCTGCGAAGACGAAGGCATGTGTTTAACTTCATACATATGGGTAGTCTCATTGACTTCAGTGGGATTATTCAAATGCTTAAAATTAAGCACCTGCTTGCATGCTCTGCTGGATTGGAGCATAAACGTAAAACATACGGTTTAAAATAAGTACACAAGTTGTTTCATTACACTAAAAATTCAAGTGTTAAATGAATATGTTTGTTATTCTCCGGGCGGACCACACATTCTGAAATGCTCCTTAAATAATTCAAAACTTCATTCCTTTTCTTGCATCATGAACTTGTGAAGTTTCTGAATGTTAAACTTATAAAATACAGCATGTTCGAAAGGCATGGAGACTGTTGTAGAACATAAGAAATCTCTACCATCACCATTACCTTGGTTAATGAGTCATACCTGAATGAGTGGCAATGACATCTAACTGGAATACTTCTGGAGAATAGCAGTTCCAGCGATCATGCGATACAGATACCCATTCCATAAGCTGATCTATATGTTGTTTATAGAGATCAAGAAAACCACTCAAATGTTGCACCTGAGCTAATGAACACATTGATGCCTCTACCTGTTTAAAAACAAACAAAAACCAAAGTAGGTGAAGTTAACCAAAGTGTCGGTTTTAAAAAAACTTTTTTGGAAATTTTTGATGAAGCTGACCATAATGTCATCACCATCAAGAATTCAGAGAACAGCATAGGCACATATGTAAGTATCAGTTATTTTTAGTTTTTAAATAAAATATAAGAAAATTCAAGAGACAAAAAAACCCTCACGGTTTCTTAATAGGGCAGTCATGGTCAATATTTAAACATCGTTTATCACAGTATTATACCAGTTAACTTCAGTTTTAAAATGGAATTTTTTTTTGACTTCCCTATGACATCACACAGAACACTGCAATGCAACATCAAAACTGATGAAACTCACAGTGTCACATAAAAGGACCTCACAGCCAACCAAAATTGTAAAACAGTTATTTTTCCATGCAGGTAAGTAGTGGTTTCCTCCGCAACTCAATAATGCTTAAAACACTTATATAGGTGACCTCTCTCCAGCAAAAATAGCTGGATGTGGTTGCCTCCAAAGCCTATCACTACTACTTCTTGGCTCAGCCAGAATGTTTTTTTAGAAAAACATGCTAGGTGCTCCATCTTCCCAGAGGCTGAGCATGCTGATTTTGCAGCACTCCCAACTCCTGCCAGTTTGGGGACAGTATTGACATTAACCTTCTTCATTTTTACAATTCACAATTTTTACCAATTCCATTAATTCAGTGAGGAAAAAGTGAAACATGTAAATAAAGAAACACCAGATGAACATGCAAGCTACAGTTATGTGTTTTGCAAGAAAGCATAAGGATTTTCATAGTAATCTATAACAGAGGTGTATTCATGCATAAAATTGTTTGCTTTTATAGCTCCTTAAGTCTCTTATCCAAAGTACATGTCCACTAAAGATGTGATTCAAAGCTCACTGAAGTCAATGGATACACTCTCACTGACTTCAGTAAGCTTTGGATCAGGCCCTATGGGCCAGATTGTGATATCCTCACATTGAGCAGTACCTTAACTTCACAAGGAGCCCCACTGACTCCAATAGGACTACTTATGGTGTAAGACTGAATTCATTGTGAATATGGGTGACATAATTTGGCCTTAAACAGTTAACTGCAATTAAAATTACATGCATTTGTTTTGCTGTTTTTAAACTGTACTCAACTGTTCTGGTGTCTGGCCCCTTTAGAATTTTGAAGATAGATCGCTGGCCTGACAAGTCATTATGGAAGTGCCAGATGTGAAAAGATTTTAGAAAAGGCAGGATTTGCTAAGTACAAAGATTATACTTTAAGCGACTTTGCCTGCACCCAAGACAATGGATTGCTCCTTTCTGTAGGATCTTTGCATTCTAGTCAAAATTATTCAATACTTGTGTTCTAAAGTATTTTTGTTGATCTGTAAATAAATCATACCATTCCACAAGACTGAGCTGTGTATCTGAGATCAAAACCGTTGTCTATCATTACGTATATAAACAATCACAATAAACTTTTCCTTTTTCCATGAAAAAAAAATAAAGTACAAAATGAAGTAATTCCAGTCAAGGATACAATAGAAGCATTGTTCACAGGTGGTTTACAATAAACTGTTCAAACTTTCCATTTGTGCTAGTAACATAGGAGGGTACACGTTAAATCCACAGATAGGCAAATGTGCAGCATTAGCTTCACAGCCTTGTAATACATTTGACTGAGTCTCTTAAGAAAACCGGCAAGGGTTTTAATTTCTATAAATATTCAAAGAGATGAACTTACAGTACTGTGACATAGACCTACCTGTAAGTACAAATACTGAATTATCCTCATACCAACAATCAAAATGGACCTGATGAAAGGACTAGATGACTCACAAGAGTGGTAAAGGAATATAAAGCCTTTAAACTGCTATATCACCAGTTCAAATCTG